>NW_026562377.1:24617500-25023139 GCF_027474105.1 Poeciliopsis prolifica
TTATGCTTACTTTGACTTTTCACTGGCTCACAAATCTCCCGATAGCACACGTCCTGCTGTACCTTATATGTCCTTTTGTACCTGCGAGGAAGAAAAGCTCACATTCACTGGATATGCTGGGAAACAAGCCACTCCTCCAACCACCCCCACATTCCTCATAATCCTGAATCTCCATAAGTAGACGAAGTAGCAGCACTCACTGATAGTGGCACACTCCGCCCTCCCAGACAGGTATGCTTTTAGTCTCAGAGAAGAGCCTGGTGCATGGGTGGGGCACTCGCTGGCACACTGAAACACAGCACAGGACACACGAATGCCGTAAGAGCTGCCAGGAAGGGGATAAAGCCTGCTGGATGGCTTAGGGGTCTTGCGGGATGGAACCGGGCCCTTCTCGCTGGCTGACGGATGGGTTTTAGGACAGGAATGTTTAAACAACTCTGACACTGGATATTTGGGTGTAGAGCAAGATTTAAGGGGAGCAAGGGGTACGTCCAGTGTCTCCTTCATCAACGTGTTCTTCAAACTCGTAAATCCTCCTTTGTTTTGGCAGAGCTGGGTTTTTAGTAAAGGGCTAAGAAAGTGTGTTCCCCTCACTTGAGCGTTTTCTGGTCAGCAGCTGCTTTTTAACACTTTTCAGCAGGGCCGTGCAGAGACCTTTGGAAGGGTAGGGGCTCAAATTTAAAAAAGGGGCACATTGAACAAAAACACTGTTCAACATTCAGGAGCAACCACCCATATTAATCAAGAATCTAATTGGATCATACTACATCATTGCCATCATGCGGGGACAATGCAAAGCAAATGCAGTATATTTTTCCCAGCAGGAATAATGTTGCTGTTTCTGCTGACAGACCTGGAGGTTTTGAGTTGATCTGAGTCTGTAGCTGGTAAACAGACCAGAGGAGAGAAGGTACGAAGGTAAGAAGACAAACACACACTTACACAGTTCACACTGTCTGCCCTTGAAACCCGTTGCACAGGTGCACACGACGGAGCCCCTTTCGTTCACACACGTCCCTCCGTTCTGGCAGGACAGACTGCGGCAGTCCTGGGGCGACTCTAAAGACAGCAGCTGCCATTAAAACCCTCAGAGCAGAATGAGTTTCAATCTCATATTTCAGGCCCACTAGTTCACACCATCCACAGCTGATACCGTCCACTGACAGATTCCAGCTCTACTCCAGTGCACCAGAACAGGAATCTCGTGCTTTATTTTTTGCTAAAGTATTTAAATTAATAAAAAAAACAGAGAGAGAGAGAGAGAGTGCACAATGAAATACCTACCAGGCTGTGTTCTCAAAGCTTTTTCTTCAATCTCTAGTGCAAGGCTAATTTTGTTTGTCGTTTCTTCCATCTTTTCTAATCTGATAGGTGGAGGTCCTGCAAAGCAAACAGAAAAAAAAAGAGAGAAACATTTCCTGTCATGTATCTTTGCGAAACGAGGAAATGAACGAATTACTCCATGATGAGTCTGAGAGTTTAGATGTGGCACCGGCAGGGACTGTATACATTCCTCATCCTGAAACGATGTTTTGTCGAAACGCCATAAATGGTGGAGGAGAATCTTAAAGAGGAAATGTTTTCTCGAGAGCAAACGATAACATCTGGGAAAAGGTTTTACTGTTTAGCCTATATGCTACAGCAAGTGAAAAAAAAAGTGTCCGAAATCCTCAATAGAAAGTTAACTAATGTAATAAAAAAGCTGCCAGAAAAAGTTAGCAGGGTTTTCAAACATTAACGTTAAATTATACATTTTAATTATGTTAAAATAATAACATTTCCAGTTGTTCTAGTTTGGAGTTCCTCTAAATCAAGGCTAAATCCCCACTTTGCTGAGAGCCTTGATTCATAACAACTGGAACATTGTTCAACATATTTGATTTATATTTGCTTGATGATTTTGATGATGGCCTCTGACAAAATGGAATGTTTATTGCTTGTTTCATAATAGGTTCCTGAATTATGTTTTTAAGGTGTGAAACACTTTGAACTGCCTTGGAGCTGAAATTCAAGTGAAGTTGACCGACTAACATGATAAATTGTACAAAGCATGCTGAGGAGACTGGAACTATTGTCTTAAAGTAAAACTTCTTCAATCTCTTAAATATTCACGCGACCGTTTAAACTTACTGGTACGATGTCGGATCACTTTCGGCGTTAAGTGGGAAAACCTCGCCGTTATCTTCCCTCTCCTGTCAACCAGCTCAGTGTATCTGCAGCACAGGAACAAACACTGCTTAGCTTTTACAGTGGACCTGCTGCTGATGTTCGTGTTTTTGGGTAGAGTGAACCGTAATCAGACGCCTGCTAATACCTGAACAGCTCTTCGGAGTTCTTTATTTCAGTGCTGCCGCCCAGGTCTTGAGGGTGAGATGTGGGAAATACGCGCACGGTCTGGATCCCAAGTCCCTTTGCCGTGGGCCGCTCCCTCCTCCCAGGTCTGACCTGTGTTGGCACTAGGTTAGCGGAAGGAAACAACAGCAGAGTAATTCAAATGTAACGTATTAACACTTGTGGAGAGACAGAGCAGTAGGCACAGTAACTCACAGGTGGTAAAAGATAAGTGCTGCGGTACGCTGTGGATCTGTTCCTGTCCCGTGTTTTTGACAGACATGAGAGCGACGTAGTAGTGATGTCCTGGTGTCAGCTCACGGAGTGTGTACGACCCTAGCTTCCCATTAGGCAGGAAGCGGCTCCTGGTATTCAGACCACGGGTTACGTTGATCACAAAGCCATCTGGGACGTGTCGCGGGTGGCGGCTCCAGGTGATCAGCGCTGAATTGGGGGTCACATGCGACAGGGAAAGATTCTGTGGGGGATAAGGCCCTGGGGGTAAAACATTTAAATTTTTTTTTTTCTGATTTTTTTTTTTGCCTCAGTAATTCATATAAATCCACGTCTGTGGAGGGAAAGGGAAAGGTCCTCCACAGACGTCTTCACAAAAAAAAAAATCAGAACGAGGGATGCAAACACTTAATCGACTTAAGATTAATTGTTGATTAATGGTTTATTAGATTAAATTAATTCCAGTCAATTAACTAGTAACTTCGACCTTCTTTTAGTTATACTATCCAGCAAAGGGCGCCACTGGTAATCCCTAAACGGAGCCAGTTGATACAGAAACAAAGATGGCAGAGATATCACAAAATGGGCAAGCGAAACGGTCCAAACAGTCCAGCATGGGATCCAAGTTGCACTTTATATGGTTTTGTTTTGAAATATAAACACTCAACAAGCTACTTACGTCTCACCATAATAGCGCTGATGAGCTTCTAAAGTGAGGATGTGATGATGCCATTCACGTGATGGAGGCCAATAAGCAATGGTGATTTTTGGAGCTGTAATGACTTAATGTGTTTCATAAAACAAAGTTTTAACTTTCCTTCAAGAGCAACCATCTGTGAGCATCTCTCTGTTCATGGGGAATCAAGTGTATTTTATTCTTCTCATTTCTTAATTTTCTACTTAGCAACCTGAGAGGCTCCTGTTTTGTTATATTTATAAATATGTCTAAGTTTATTAATGCGAGAAAAATGCAATTTTCAAATTCAGTCAGTATTTAACATAGCGGATACGAAATGCTGAAACATTTTTTTAAATTCAGCAGATTCTGAAAAATGTAGCAGAGATTATGAAGACGGTCGGCCCTCTTTATGGAAGAGAACACTCAAGAAAATGGCTGCTTATTAATTAATCACTAGTCGACTGATAAGATCAATCACCTCAATTGATAACCTGCATTCCTATTAAGAATACACATTTTATCCCTGGTTAGTTCCTGGGAAGCACAATGTTAAGGATAAGGACTAAAGTGCTTATGTAATTTGTTTTCTGTACAATAACTCTGAGTTGGTCTTTGTGAACGGAAAGCTTGTTAAAACAATGTTGACACCTAGTAGTGTTTGAGAAACTGTCAACTTACTTGTCCAGAATTGCAGAGGTCCTGCTGAGTGACTGGTGGAAGGAAATTCATCTGGCCTGATCCCACTTTGAGTTAAAACATCCAATGTATACATGTGACCAGCTTGTAGTGAACTGTGAAACACAAGGAGGGACCCAGGTTGTGTTTACTCATGCTCAGTTTTGTCTGGAGCAGTTTGAAACTTTAAATTTGTGGAAAAAGTACTGGACACTTCCTTCTAAAAGGGACTCTGTCTTGTACAATACGTCAACACCTCCATCTAGTGGAGCAAAATGGAGCTGCGGCGGTGCCACTGGAATATCTAGTGCAAAGTCTTACCTGAAAGTGTGCTCAGTGACGCTCGAGTTGAGTGCAACGGTGAGATGCTCGGTCCCATCTGAAGGCATTAAAGAGACATGCACCCTGCTGACGGCTGCATGATGAGCAGCCTGGACCAGCCAGCTCAGCCAGACCTGGGAGGACGACACATTGAGCAGCTGCAGCTTTTCCACCCGCTGGGGTCCTGGCACAGAAAGTTTGATTGTTGAAACTCAAATTATCACATTTAAAAACACAAAGGGAGATGCTCACTTGTGCGAATTAGCGCAGTGGCAGGCTGGCTCGTGTCGTTGCCGTAGGCTTTGAGTTTGATGGAGACGGTGGAAATGTTGTACAGCATGCCGGGAACCAGGTCCCGCAGAACGTGAGTGGAACGCTGCTTGTCCAGGTAGTCCGTTTTGGGGGTGCTGTTGCCCTGGGGGGCGTAGGTCACAGCGAACATGCTGAGCACGCGGTGGGAGTGGTCTGGCTGATCCCAGCGCAGTTCCACCTCGTTCTCTTCCACGCGCAGTACATGGAGACCAGACGGGGGTAGCAGGTCTGGGAACAGCAGCAATCTTGGATTTTTACTCTACACAATGCTGTGCTTTGAATTATTAATCACTAATAATTCAAAGCATTATTAATCTTTATTTTCACATTTTGCAAAATAAAACCCCCAAATTGTCAGTGTGTTTTGTTGGGATCGAATGTGACAGAACAATACAAAGTAGCCTGTAATTGTGAAGTGGAAGAAATATTATTTGTGGTTTGTAAAACATTTTACAATAAACAACGTGAGAAGTATGGGTATGCATACTGTATGTATTCGGCCCCCCCTACAGAAATTACAGGTGCAGCTGTGTTTGAGTTTTGCACATCTAGAGAGTCAAACACAGTTGGCATGGATTTGAAGATTGACTTCCACATCTTGCCACAGATTCTCAATTGGATTTAGGTTCACAATTTGGAGAAAAGTAAAATTTTACCTGATCACCTTGTTGATCTTGATTATTTACTAATGTTCTCTGAATCCTTCTCAGAATAGCTGAATTTATGCTGGAATTAAATGAAAAACAACTCGACACCTCTGAAGATAACTGGTTGCACTCGGGGTATCAGATTACGTAAATCCAATAATTCAGATTCTTAGTCCTAAAATCCGTATTTCATATTGGTTCATCACACAAAATCTAAATAAAATACATCTCAGAGTTTGTGGTTTTTAGGTGACAAAATCCGTTATGATGCTCCGTAACCACATCGTTGTCTGTATAAATTTGTGAGTGCAGTCTGATTGTTGACCTTTACTGACCTTTCTCACAGTCTTTGCCTGTGAGGCCCACTTTGCAGACACAGTTGTAGTTTCCTCTCCTGTCACTCCAGCAGCTGCCTCGAGTTCCACAAGGTTTCAGCACACATGGGTCCTCCACTTAGTGGTGACAAAGACAAAGAGTGGCAATAAGATACAGTAGTTCATGTGTCACCAGTCTAAGAGTCATAAAGGTTATGTTAATCCCATTTAATGCTAAACAGAGATGGAAATAGATATGTGTTGTGTGTATAACCACAAAGAAAAAATAAATAAATAAGATGAGGAACGTATGGAAATGCAAGAAACCAAAAAGGACAAGTTTTTGTCTGTTTTGCTTTTACAATTAGTTGACTGTACGGAATTAAAGACCACATGGACTTAAATTATTCCATTTTGCTTTGTCATGATTACTCAATTTGCTACTCTACATCCAAAACCTTTTTTGTAGAGTATTTTTACGCCTGATAGTCCGGTAGACTCTGTTTGAATGTGTCCACAATTGCAAAATTTGTTGCATCTTCAGCTCGTGAGGTTTGCTTTCACGCTGTATCGTGTCAAACGATCCAAACCAATTGAAAAACTGCTGTTCACATGCTCCCCTGTGGTGGCGCTGCAGCAAGAACCACTGAAGGAAGGGACACAGAAACCTCCAAAGAAGACAGGAGTGCACATTCCTTCTTCATAAAATGTAAACAAAAATGGAGTAGCTTCAAACTGTGGCAGTTGCAGTATTTATTTTTGACTTTGGAAAAACACTATATGAGCCTTTTCTCTAACATTAGTTAGTAGCGTTTGTGTTGGTTGTATTTACCCAGAATGCCCGGCGATATAGTCTGCTCCCCTTTTTTTGGAGCACTTAAAAACAACAGTGACCTTGGCGGGTGTTCTGTTCATCATCATTTTGATTGTCTTGTTGAAAGTAGGATTTGGTTGGCTCTGAAATTTTTAAATTTTAACGAGAAAAACTCTGAAGTCATGTTGTCCCGACCTAACAGGAGTCCTTGGACTGAGCTATCTTACTTGACGTCCAATTAGAAATGCCTTATAATAAATGTGGGGATAAAAATGGATCCTTGCATTGAAACTTGATTGTCAAGTCAACTTTCTAAAATAATCCTTTTTCCAGTTAAGGCATCTGACAAGAGTTAAGCCTAATACTGCCTCCAAAAGCAATTCAGAGACAGTCAGATGCTTTTATTACCCATCGCCTTGATTATTGCAGTCCTCACACTTTGCCATCAGCCAAACTTACATTGCTCGCCCACAACTCAAAATGTAACCACTTGATTTATTACTAGGTCTTACAAACATGGCTACATTCCACACACTTTGGCCAGAGCAGTGTGGATACATAGAGGTAAGCTGCTCCACAATTTCGAAGCAGTTGCAGCGGAAGCTTGATCTGCTCTGCATTTTGCTCTGCATTTTAGTTGGGATTCAGAAACTAAAATGCAGGAGAAACTTTGACCAGAATGCTCCTTAGGGTGTGAGGATGGATGAGGAGAGGATATTAAATACAACCCGAATGCCAGAAAGGTTCTTTAAATTTGAACACAATAAAAACTCAAAGATGTTCAAATCACATGAGGCAATATGTGATTCACAACAGAACATAATGTAGCAAATGTTTAAAAGTAGAAATTGTACATCTTCATTCACTAAATTCTGCAGGCACCAAATAAAGTTGAGATAGCAACCATATTTACCAATGTGTAGCATCTCTTTTACAAAAAAAACAAAAAACAGTTTGAAGATGTCTGGGGATCAATATCTTGAATGATAAATGGCAGTTCTTGATGCAGTGCAAACCGGACATTTTGTTTTTACTAATTACAGAACCAAAATTATCCTTGCTATCTAATTTTAACCACAAGACCTAAATTTCAGAAGCAGATATTGGATGCAGGACTAAAAACAAAAGGGAAGGACTCCTTTGCAAGTTTAACAGTTTCTAACTCTTAACTCTACCAGAGTTAAGAGATAAACGTGAGACTCTCAAGGTAAATATCAGAACCTCTTCAAAGTTTGCTTACACATCTGGCAGCGTTCCCCGAAGAAACCGTCTTTACACGTACACGCGTAGTACTGTCTGTAACCCCGACACACACCTCCGTTCAGACAGGGGCTGGACTCACAACCATCTTGCTCTGCACACAGATATATTTGCATGTCGGTAGAATTCGTCCTATTATATTGTTGGCTAAATGTTCAATATTTGAGGTTGAAAAGCCACTGCACCTATTTCACAGTTCTGGCCTTTGAAGCCTTGTGGACAGTGACACAAGTAGGAGCCAGGCTGATCCTCACATGTCCCCTTGTTCATGCAGGGCTCAGACAGGCATTCATTTGTGTCTTAGAGGAATTGAAACATTCACATGTAGGAGCCATATCCGGGTGAATATTCTTTTGTGTTTCTGAGAATGCCATGGATCTACGGAAAGCCTTACCAATCTGACAGCGTTTTCCACTAAAGCCGTCCTTGCAGACACACTTATAGGACCCAATCTTGTTCTGGCAAGAACCGCCGTTGAGACAAGGCTGTGATAAGCACTCGTTAATCTCTGCCAAAAAAAGAAACAATTAAGTTAAGGTAAGTGTAAAGTAAAGCATAACTAGAACCACTGATGGATGTTTAACTTTAATCAGTAATGTTTCCATTGACTAAAATTGCACAAATTGGAATTGTGTAATGGAAACACGCCGATTTTGATATTAGCAGAACATGGAGAAAGCTTTGCACACATTTGGAAACGCAGCTACTGTAAGAACAAAACTGTTTTTCACATGAGTTTGTTTTGGGGGTTGGAGAGGGTGATTGTGTTGTTGTGTTCTACAGACCCTTACAAACGGGCGGCTGGCTCCATTCTCCCTGAGTGCTGCAGGTGCTCTGCGTGGCTCTGGGCACAGACGTGAACCCTGAATGGCAGACATACGCAGCGACGGAGCCTGGTGTTGTCGAGGAGAACTGGACCTCAGCGTGTTTGACATGGGGGGGCAGCCCGCAGCCCAGCTCTAAAACGGATGCAAACACGCCATAAATACAAGCATGGCTGCATAGTAACAAGATGCTTAGTGGTCCCCCACCAAAAGCACACCGAAGGTTATGGAGGTGCTTTCCATCAAGAACCGTCTGTATTTGTCCTGTTAAAATGACCTCCAGCATGTTGTTAAGAGTGTGTAGACATGAATCACCGTGTCTAATCACGTCTTACTTTATATAGCCTACACAGCCATCTATATTTGTAAATGTGGGGCCTCTAGTGCAGCAACACCGCTAAGATTATCTTTAGATGGAAAGCTAATATCTACGCACTTTAACAACTCAGGATATCCTCCGGCCTCGTCTAATCTGTCCAGGGCAACATCTTGTAAATGTCAACATCAGAGGAAGATTAAAACATTGTTGCCCGGTGACACAAAGTCTGCTTACCTGCAGAGGGATGTAATGAGCTCCGGCTTATTTGACAGTCTTTTCCGCTGTATTCGTCAGTGCATTCACATTTATACTTTCCTAGGTAGTGAAAACACGTTCCACCGTTTTGGCAGGGAGTGGAGGAACAGGGGTCTGGCTTTCCTGAAAACCAAAGAAGGGACGAGAATGAAATTCTTTTAATTATTGAGGTAGTTTACTTTTCTGGCATTCAGGACAAGGCGAGCATACATTTGAAAATCAAAAACACAAACAAAAACACATGACAAATGACTTGTAAAAGTGAATTTTATTTCAAACATCCTCTCCTGTGTGTTGTTCTGTGGGAGTATTAGAGCCAGGCGATGAGAATATTTTAAATGAATATAATAAAATAATCATATTAGCAGATCAAAGAAGAAATTTAACTGGGAAAAAAAATCCTACAATTACGAGAAAACAGTATTTTTTTATCAAGAAAGATTACCAAAGATTACCTAAATATGATGTGTCTTCCTCAGTCTATGTGTTTCTTTTTTCGAAATAGATGCAGTTGTTTGCACGGTCGTTTCAAAGTCCTGCTACTGATAACTATTTGATGGATATGTATTAAAAAGGCGTTTCTGTTAAGTGTTATCTGTAAAACTTATAACAAAAAACTTAAAAAGAGGAATGTTGAGCATTTTGTGATCTTATGCTTTGGTATTTTTGTGTTGAGTTCTCATTAAATGGCTACTTTGTTCTAATATTACAAATATCTTATTGGAATATTATTATATTATTGTCATATAAAAAAAAAACAACAAATATTAGTGTGGTCCTGATTTTAAAGTCCAAATGAGCAGAAGCTGTAAAACACGCTTCTGCTGACATCACCCCCAAAATATGGAACCACAAGGAATGCAACAAAATAACAAAATCCAAATTTTCCAAAAATGAACCCAAAAATTCAATTGAAGTGAATTGTGACATAAGCTTCCTGTTAACTGACAGGAGTGGCATATCGTGCGGTCTGGTACTGCTTCAGGGTTGAAGGGGTCGTGTGTTACAGATGGTGTTCTGCATGTCGGCTTTAATGAGAGGTTCTATGGGCTATTGTTGGCTCGCTGTCATCCTGAACCACGCTGCCCATTCTCCACACAGTAGGCACTTAGTGGATAGTTTCCTTTTTTCTGACCATTCTCTGCAAACCTGAAAAATTGCTGTGTGTGAAAGCTTCCACAGATCAGCAGGTTTCTGAAATATCTTACAGTTATGAGAAAAACAGTCTTTTTATTGAGAAAAACAAAAAACAAAGAGAGGCTTCTTGTTGGAGCCAGCCTCTCTGGCACCAACAACCATCAATCAAACGATCAAAATATGTCAAATCCCCTTGTTTTCACATTCTTGGTTTGAACTTTAGCAAGTCATCTTCGCTACATCTAGATGCCTGAATGCACTGAGTTGCTGCCCTTTAATTGGTTGGTTTACTCTTTGAGCAGACAGCAAAAAGAACAGTACATTATGAAGTGAACTGTGTTTGCTCATAACTTCCGGTGTACGTAAACCAGAAGTACTCATACATGTATATGAGTAACTCATACATGTTTTGTTTTCTTCTCAATGTCTGAAGTTAGAAAAGAACAGACTTAATTTTATTTTAGTTCAGCTAGAGTTACCAAAATAAGATGTCTACATCATTCTGTATGTACATCTTTGATTCTGACAACATTAATAAATAAATATATTGACATATTATTGCTCTAAATATCATTGCATTCAGCAAATAGAAATAATTTTGGTGACTAACTAACTGATTTGTGCATAATTAGCTTAAACATACTGAAAGCACTGGAGTTTTCTGAGTAGTTATTGACTTATTTCCACACATTTACTTTAATACTTTCACACAAACCTGCAACCAAATATTAGATATAATAGCAGTTGAGTAGTACTCACCCACTTCGCAGTGTTTCCCAGTAAATCTGTAAGGACACACACATCTGTAGCTCCCTCCCTCTTCCTTACAGGAGCCTCCATTACGACAGGGGCTCGACGCACATGTATTGAGTCTAACTGGAAAGAGACAGTCAAATAGAGGAATCATTGAAGAAGAGAGCACTCTAGCTTTTAATCACACAAAATACATTTCTTCCACTCCGTTGAGATTCGAGTCATAATTTGGGGAAATAGCCCATAACTCCGTCATACATACAAATTATCATAAGCCTCACAGCATTGCAATTTTTCAAGGAGCATTACGAGTGATGGCATGTTTCCTAGGGCACAAAAAGCTGCTGTTGGACTTGAGCCCGGGTAATAACGCACAACGCAGAGGGATGTTTTATGAATGCTGCTTAAAGCCGATTCATATGCAGGAACTGCTAAATGTTTTAATCAATTATTCTACCTTTTTCACAATGTTTGCCAGAGTATCCATATCTGCACTCGCAGGTGTAGCCTCCGTCTCGTTCATAGCAGTACCCCCCGTTCAGACAAGGCGAGGAGTCGCAGACCGACTGGGGCTGTACTGAAAAACACATAACAAGACTTGATTGTGTTCTACACACACAAAAAAAAAACCCAAAGTTTGTTGTTCATTCAGTTGATTATAGAACAATCAACAACATCAAAGATGTCAATTTCGCCCAGTATTCACGATTTGAATGGCGAATGTTAGAAGTTCAGTTTTGAAGCTCAAGTGTTTGTGACTACAGGAGACACATATACATGCAGTAATAAATATAATGTAGCCAGAAGTTTACATACACTGATTATGGGCATGACTGTCACATTAATTTGGGTTTTTTAAGGATTCTTCAAAGCTGTTCTTTTTCCAAATGCGGTAATACAGATTGAAAGATATCCCTATATTCAACTCGGTATTTTAATTAGAAGCTCAAAAGTTTTGAGAAAACCTTTATCTTGCCATCAGTGATTATGTTTGACTGCAGCATAAGCAAGGACTTGCTTGACAGCACTCGTTAGACTGACCAATACTCAGAACAGTGGAAATGTCCAAGGAACTCGGTTAAAATTTTATGGGAACTGTACAATTTACAACCTTAAAGAACCTTTAGCCGCTTCTGAACAACTGCAGTTTCCACATGGCCAGTTCAAACAATTATATGCACATATAAATTTGTTAGGATTTCAACATTTTGCCAAGGCCTGGAATAAGGCCCAAACTATCATCCTTAGATTCAAGGAACGAACCAGAAGCAGCCAGCGGAGGCTCCAATCTGCCATAAACTGCTCACAGCGAAGCAAGTGTTACATCGCCATGGACTGGGAAGGAGAACACCAAACAAAAAGTCTAAGCTCCAAAATTGACACCGATGAAATCTACAAAAAACTGGAACTACTCACATGGATGAGCCAATTGCGAAAGTTTGTTATGTTTAGATAGCTCAACTATTGAAATGTTTGGTGACACTAAATGGAAGAAAGGGTGAGGGAATCAAGGTGAGGCTTTCAAACGTAATACCACTGTACCTGTCAAGCATGGTGGTTGCACAATGCTAAGAGTCTGTTTGCTGTCGGCTTAAAGGCTATAACAGCGCAAACATCTAACATTAACTTCACATAAAATCAACAGCTTAACCAATGCAATTTGAAGACAGCGGCATGTTTCAACAAACCAAAGATACGCTGGTTTTAAATTATGCCAAAACGGGGAAAGCTTTCGGAATAGCTGTGACCTGAAGCCCAGAGAAGAATGGTGGGCTACAGGCAAGAAGTAAAGTCCATGTCAGAAAGCCAACCCACTAAAAGTTTGAACCAAATATTAGTAGGAGTAAATGTGCAACATTGACTTTTTTGATGATTGGAGAAAATCAACAATTCCACACCTGCCAAAGTGTTTGTTTATCATGCTGGTGCCTCAGGGTCTTACCAGGGTAAAAGTCCATTTGATCAGGCTCTACTCCAGTGTGACATGTACAAAGATAAGCTCCTCCATACTCCAAACAGGGACTTCCATCAGGACATGTTCTGCTGTTACTGCACAGGGTCTGAGTTATTCCTGAGTTATTGGAATTGAGAAAAGCAGGTACATAAATTTTGGAGGAAAATGTCTCCATCACAGTGTGACCCATTCATCAAGGGATTATTCAGCTCATACCCACCCAGCTGACAGTAGGCTCCGGTGTAGCCAGGAGGGCATTCACAGGTTCCATTGATGCCCACGCAGACGCCCCCATTCTGGCAAAGGCATTCTACTGCAGACACACACACACACACACACACGCAGAATGAGACTGGCTGTGTGAAAGATCCAGCACTAATAACCATCATCAATGCCACATGTTGAGTGTCTTTCATCTGACATATTGCAAACCCAAGGTTCTCGAACTAGCACCGTTTGAATTTCAAAAGGAAAAAAAACGAGAAATGCCGATTTCTGTGCTGAGTGTCCATCTAATGAAAGTTATCAATCTGAGCTAATAATGGTGTACTTCATTACAGTTTGTGTACCTTACAAAATGGACAATGTTCAATTCCAAAAATTGTACAGTACTTCCTTGTTAGGTATTTGGCAAGAAGTACAAAAAAAACTTTACTATTTGGAAATGTTGACTCCTGAAACAAAATGAAAAGCAAAATAAAACCACATATTTCAATGAAACATGCACTGCCAATCTAGAGAAACTCTTTCATATGTTTATCATTGGTCGCATTGATTACTACAACAGTATCTTCACAGGTCAGCTGATCCAGAACGCTGTTGCTGGTGTTCTGACTAAAACCAGGAAGGTAGAGCACATCATCCAGTTCTAAAGTCCTTCCACTGGATCCCTGTAGTTCTGAGAAAAGTCTTAAAATACTATTGTTGGATGATAAATCACTGAACAGCTTAGCACCACAATACATTAAAGATCTGCTGTTGTCACAGCAACCTTCCAGACCTCGCAGGTCTTCTGGTTCTGATTCTGCTCTGCATCCCCAGAACCAGAACCAGAACCAAACATGGAGATACGGCATTCAGCTTTCATGCAACACAAATCTGTTAATGCAAAACTGTAATTTTAGTTCCTTTAAATCAAGACGAAATACCCACCTGTTTAGAGATGCCTTTGAACCATAATATGTCTAACATTCACCAAAATATTTGATGTGTCTGATGATTTTAATCATGGCAGTCGTCAGAATGTAATGTTTGTTACTGGTTCCTCAATTGTTGACTCTATGGCGCTTTTATGATGCCTCGTTGTTGTAATTGACTGAACATCTTTCTCCGTTTTATTTGCCGTTGATTATGGTGGTACTGGAAAACGTGGTTATTTGTTATAAGAAAACCACTGCTGCAAACTATCAATTTGCTGCCGTTTTTCTTTTCCAACAACTTCAGAGGATAAAAAAAGAAAAAGAAAGAAGAAATAATTACCCTTCTTCACAATGCACATCCGCTCCTCACGAACCATATGAATGTTTTTGTTTTTCTCTCCCTGCTTAATTGCAGCAGCGGATCAAACGACTCGGCTGTGTCGTGGCTTAATGGCTCCACCTTTGAAGTCACCAGGAGCTCTGGTGGAGGGCATTCATTTCCCGGTGATATGGAGCATATTTTGTGACCAAAAAATGCAATGCCCCCAGGGGCAATTAATGGACTGTTAATTCGAGAGAGCCACTTTGATTGGCCACCTGCGCCGCCCGGGCCCTTTGATCTGAGAGCCTGATTAGGCACGCTTGAGTCCGGCTACTTTCTCTTCCTTGGAGAATCCTGCTCTTTTTTCCCCTGCTGTGCCTTCCAAGTGAGCCAGGCAGGAAAGTATTTGGGAGATTTAAGAGAGCCTATATAAGCACTTTTAGCTCAGGGGTGAAAAGCAACATGCATTTGTAGGAGCTCAAACCTTATTAAGGGGCACTTTTAACAGAAGGAACAAACACTTGCAGCAACTGCACTCAGTTGGTTAAGAGCAATCACTTTTGAAAGATGAAAGTTAATTTCTGGAACAGGAATAGCATGACACAAACTCTACATGCTGTGTGACTGGGAATGAAGTTTTTGAGTGTAAATGGCTACAAACGATAAATCACAGCGCGACGCTATGGCTGCGTTCCAAAGAGCAGCAGTTTTGAAAGCGTGCATACTTCAGCAGCACGGGCTGAAGAAATGACTCGAATACCACGGCACCGCTTCAACTCATAAACTGGCACTTTTTACGTCTAGACGAAACGCTTCCTCTTGTTTGTCAACTAATAAAAAGGCACAACAGAGCAATTATTCGCAGGATCAAGCAACCGGTTCCTGTAGTAAACTGGGCGAGGCCGTGTCAGTTTTGATAATTACGATAATCCATCACTACAGACGAGTCTTCCAGGGCAGACTTCCACATTCCTGTGGGATAGCAAAGCTCTTCTTCAAAAATACCCCAGTCTGCCTCTCTACCTGCCCAGCTGCCTGCAGTTAGCAGCAGAGAACAAAACCTGCACACTTTGACAGCATTCAGAGCAGAGCACAGGAACAGATCCAAAAGTATCTTCAACCCAGTGCATTCTCAATCTCCCCCAAAATGCAGATGTAAAACAGCAAAATGTGAACTATTTTTGACAAAGCTTCTTTGTTACCTGTTTGGTTGTGTGGATCAGTGGAATTCATCAGCTCTGAGGAAAGAAAGCAACAATAGAGGGTCATTTTATTGCATTCAAATAATACAATATAGAAGATGAAACCTCTTTCGTGTTGAGAAATATATTGGTTTACAAAAACACAGTGGAAATAACGGGTTTCAGAAATGAAGAACGACAATGAAAACATTCTCAGAGAAAAGTACATCTTATTCCATAAATATGAAACAATCTTCACAAATTGTGGTGTCCAATTTTCTTTCCCCACATGGGCCAAAATTGTCAAAGCACACAAAAGATTATTTTGTTTTTCAATTAAAAACACACAAGTGATAATTATTTTTACGATGTAGACAGTAACTGAAGCATACAATATTTTAAGAAAAAGAACAAAGTATTCTGACATTAGTAGAAAAATCTTAGTTTTACATCACAGAGATAAAAAATAAGGCCAATAAATACAGTAAATCAGACAACATAAATCTGAGCTTATTACATAATTCTGTATTTGCAGAAACCAGATCAGAAAGTATGGGAAAAAATTTAGAGACTTAAACATTTTGAACTAAAAAGTATCCAAAATATTCATTAATAAAATTTCACTTGCTTATTTTGATCCTAAAAAAAACTTTCAAAAAGATGGATGTTGGCAAGTTAGATCTACAAATAATGAGAAGCATTAATGATGACTCTTGAATTTCATAGAGAAAAAATTGAAAAGGCGCCAGCTTTTCAGCAAACGTTGGAGAAAATAACTGACCTGTTTAAAAACAATGTGAACTTTGCAAATTAGAAGTAATTTTCAGATTTTTTCCACCAGCGTGTCTGACAATATTAAATTAATAAAAAACATTGGTTTGGAAATGACTTAAACTGAGGAATGTTTTTGAATATAAAAGCAAGAGAAAGAAGTTAATTTTAGCAAGTTTCCCATGTATTTTTACATAAAGTTACAGATAAATTCCACAATAGAATGATAATAGAAGAAGGCATCATTTTCTTCAGTCATGTCTTTGTTTCATTCAATAAAATAAATTTCTCTCATTGCAAGCAACTTTCTTTTTCTTAAAACCTAAAAAAGAGGTAAAAACTGTATTCCTCTAGCCGTAAAACAAGAAAATGTTAGAATGCAGGAAAAAAAAAAAACTTGATAAGCTAAATTTAAGCAAAGGACCAAAGATATTTTTGCAGCTCTAGACAAATTTTATTTCCTGGACAAAAATGAGTCCTTGTATTGTAAAGGTGTTGAATCCGTATTTACTGACCTACTCTGATCTAGTGTTGTTTTTCTTATTTAGATATTACAACACCTTGAAAAGTAATCACATTTGACATTTTATCACATTCTGTCCGGAGACTGCGAAAGAATATGTTGCTTTCAATAAGTAAAAGTGTGCTGTGCATTTGTATTCTGCTACACTGAGTCAATATATCTGCTACAATCACAGCTGAAAGACTATTGTTGCATTTCTCTACCAGCTTTAAACATAGAGACAAGACTTTCTCTTGTTCTTCTCAGCAAAATAGCTTATGCTCAGTCAGATATGAAGAGGATAATCTGTAAACGTCAGCCTTCAATCCTTATGAAATGCTTAAGAATTTAAGTTTGGAGTTCTACTGAACCATTGTAATAAAGGAATATTAATTTATTGGTATCAGAATAAATCCAGAATCCTTTTCTCAACCCTTCACAGCTATGCACGACTTCATGTCGATCTGTCAGATAAAATCCTGCGGAAATTCATTGAAGGCTTTTCTGTACACATAGTTTCTGTCCACACAGCTGCAGAAATCCTCTCTGAATTCATAATTCTTTCCACTCTTCAAAGTTGATTATTTTAAAGGCACATTAATTTGGCTAAGAGCGTGCCGAAGTATGCTAAAAATGTTTTCAGTGGCAGTACATCCACAAATCCCTGCAACCGAACAGAATCAAGAAGCAGAAAAGCCCTCTTCCCACCAGCAGGCCTGAGAAGAGAATGCTGCAAATAGTCAGATATTATAAACTGTCTGCAGAGGGGCTTGTGTTATGCAAAGGTAACCAGGACACAATTGATGAAATGTTTTCTACAGATGAATCCCACCTGTTTCGCAGAACGTTCCAGTGAACGCAACGGGACACGCGCAGGTGAAGCCGGCCACCTGATCCACGCATTCTCCTCCATTCAGACACGGCTGGGATTCGCATTCGTTGATGTCTGAGGAACACACCAATATCAAACAATCAAAGGTGAGTCGAGAGGCGGATGTGTTCAACGGTAAGCTGGATTAGCGGGATTGGCTTCGCTTGGTGCAGGCATAAAGTTTCATTGACCAGGTGTCTGGCATTAGGATTAATCTGGTTTCATGTAGAAACAGGGATTTGTAAACTCTGGAGGGCCTGATCATTTCATTTCCTCATGGATTTAAGTTACAAAACTAAACATCTGCACAGTACTTAGATGAGAAAATGACTTTTTGCATACTGACTTCACCGAAGGAAGCTGTTTGAATATTTTTAAAAGAAGCGGTGCTTTGAAATCACTTCTAACAAGACCAGTTTGTCCACCAGTATCAATTTGTCCAGACTGATGAAGTTTTTGACATAAACATCAGCTAAAACACTGAATGTAATGCAGAATGAAGTGAAAATGAGTCGACCGAGACAAACTCCACTCACCTGTCTCACAACGCATCCCGGTGAAACCCGGCTCACACACACAGGTGAAATTGCCATCGCCCTGTACGCACGATGCGTTGTTAAGGCATGGTCTGTCTTCGCATTCATCAATGTCTACAACACACACACAAGCACACAGAAAGAAACACTCAGGGAATATTTACTCAGCTGATTAATATACCCGCCATGCAGCTCCCCTCATTCTGCAAATATGTGCTCCTGGCTGTGAAGGTATTAGAAGAGGCTTTGCTACTTCTTTGCAAGCTGACCGTCTTTGTGTTTTCCTTCAAGAGTATAGAAATCTAGAAATGATGGGCTAAGATGCAAAATGACTGACGCTTATGGTAACAAAACGTTAACCGGTTGCGTTTGTCAAAAAATAGTCAGTCACGTGACTCTCTTCCAAATTGGCAGGTATGACGTTTTACAGATTGGTGATTTGCCAGAAAAGACACATTCTCCCCTTAATAAAAATTGCACAAAAATTAATCAAAAGTAAATGCAAAATAACAGGCTTATATAAAATATCATTCACTGCTTGAAGTTATCATTGTGTTGCATCAGGATCGAAAGGGGAGAAGCATGCAGATATCACACCCAATCCCAATAGAATGGAAACACAAATGCTGCCTAAATGGAGGATTATAAATGGGAAAGTGACTTCGAGTCATGACAGCCTGAGGAAATGGGTGGAATGTACCTGTTTGACAGTGAACCCCCATGTATCCGGGAGGACACACGCAGATGAAACCATTAATCCGATCTTTACAACTCCCACCATTCTGGCATGGACTGGAAGCACACTCGTTGACATCTGCAAAAACAGGAGGAAACACAAGGGAGGCACTATGATGTTTTTAATTAAAAGGGAACATCTGGTAAACGATTGAGACGACTTCCAAGGATAACACATCTGATTGGCGCAGAGCTGATACAGGTATTAAGGAAATACTCAGGTGTCCCTCTGGAAAGTCTGCTGAAATCTAGCTATTTTCTTTACAAGCCAACATTATTTTTCCTGGCTGTTCTCGAGTAGACAAGTAGTCACTCGCAGCATGCACCGTGTGTCAAGCTAAACACAGCAGGAAGCAGTGTCAACCATAACTCACTGATTTGGCACCGCCGGCCGGTGAAGCCAGCCAAGCAGGAGCAAGTAAAGGAGGGGTTGCCTGTAATACAGTCATCGATGCACTGGCCTCCGTTCAGGCACGGACGCAGGTGCGGACACACCGAGGCTAGAAGATAACGGGAACAGGAAGCGGCGTAACGTCAAAATGTCAAAGGTGCGATTTTAAAAGAAATGTTCTTCTGAGCGCGGCTCTCACCAGAGTTGCAGCCTCCCACTTCCACATTTGCGTCGTCTATTCTGAAGACCCATCTGCCCGGGTAGCCGACGTTGGTCGTTTCCTCTAAGCTGACCACATCGGCGGTGCGAGAGCCCGGGATGTTGAAGTAGCGCCTGCCATCGCCAGCGTTAAAGCCTGCCTAGGAAGACATTAACATACAGGATGGACATGTCAAAGGACTGATAATAAAGAGATACTGAACCACTCTTGACAGATGGGCACTTTGTGTCCACAAGCAAGATAAGAAAGTGATCTTACCTGTGCCGCAATTCCCCCCAACCCCACAAGGTTTCCTCCACTGCTGGCATGTCTCCCTGTTGTCCACGTGATGTTATTGTACTGGAATATGGTAAAGGAAAGCTCTCCATCTGTAATCAGCACCACCTGGAAAGTATTAACCTGCACAGAAGGAAAAAACAGCTTTGGGTAAAATAATGACTTCATTAGTTGTTGATGCAAGAAAAAACCTTGAATACCAAAGAAAAATCTCTACTTAGATAACAAAAGGGAGTAAAGATAACAAATACAAGACCTTAAATTTACTTGGCTAAAGGTTTACCATCATTTTGTCTGCTACTACGCTGTACAAAAACATTAATACCCATTAGAGAGACTGATTAGGAAGGTCAGGCCTGCAGGCAGGCCGGTAAAAGAGATTTGCAGTAATTTAATTGAGTAGTTAAAGGGTTGTAAGTTATGTGGGATAATGATTTGCATCATAGTATTGAGGTGACAGACCTCCAGGAACAATCCCTGGCAATGATGGGAGCACACATCTGTCCGAAAGGTCCCTAAACTGTGTGCATCTGTACATAGGGTGTCTTTACATATATAAAACTCTAACACATCACATGAAATCTCAATAACATAAATGAAAACTTGTGGTTTAGCATGAGAAAACAGAGTCAAGATGTATAAATACGTTTTTAAGGCGGTGCAAGTTGCATGGTTTTGACCATGTTTTTGCAGTCATTATTTTCCGCCAAGGTTCTGCTTCCTTAAAACTCACTCAAGTAGGTAACTCTTATTAAAAAATAATAAATAAAAAATGGTTTTTGCATACTTGTTAAAGATGTCACAATGTCCTGATATCATGGACAAACATAAGATGTGAAAAAAAATGTACTTCTCAGCCTCCTTCCTGTGATCATACTGCCATGTGTAGAAATTCACAGCTCCCAGGTCAGAAACAGCTAATAAGAGCCAGGAGGAGGGTTTTAGCGCCGTTAATCAAGCTCATGTTTGCCCTGCTCCTACCCTGTCCTTGGCTCTGTACTCCACTACAGCTGGTTCTGCAAAGCAGAGCCTGCCTTGAATGCACAGGCTAGTTAATATGGCCAGCAGTGACAACGACTAACCAGCTTTCCAGTAATGTTACTAACCCCCTCCTGGCTCTGACTGGTTGTCTCTACCCAGGACCAGTGTATTTCTACTGTATTATATGTTGAGATCAGATTTTGAAAACACTCAAAGTTACACTACTACTTAACTTGATGTTGACAGAACAGATTTGGGTAAATTTGTACCGGCGTTTGGGAGTTTCCTCCAAAGAAAGTGACTTGGTGCCAAGTAGAAATGAGCACCCATGTTGCGTTGAAGTCGGGGAACTCTGCGAAGTACGTCCTGACGTCACCTGAAGCCCTCCTCAAGACGGAAGCGTCCTGGCTCTGCCTGTAGAAGACGCTCCCTGCCAGGCGGTTGTCCACATCGGCCCAGAACGGCGCCACCACCCTTCTGTCGCCAGCAATTGGAAAAGCCACCGGTGTAAACTGAGAGACCTCCCTCAGGAAAGACACAAGACCGTTGTTGTTAACCTGAGGAGAGGAACCAACAAAGCCACATGAATAAAACACCCCACATGTCAGCCTGAAGTTGCTCTGACTTCTTTATAGGATTAGGTGGAGTTAGGCGAAAAGTGCTGAATGGGGAAACATAAACTTGGCCGCACTGCGCCGACGTCACTGGGTAAACTCTGGAAATGAGCAGTGAAAGCTGCTTTCGTGGAAGTGGGCGCTTCCTACTTAGCAAACAGACGCTTCCTTTAATTCAAATGATGACAGCAATTCAGAGAACCTGCTTTCTGCTGCTCACACCTCCAAAGTCAGCACACCTGGAAGAGCATTTGTGGTCTTTGACTCTGCAGACTTCCACCAGCAGTAAAGTAAGCAAAAACCTTCAGACAAGCAAAAGGTAATGCAGCGACGTGAGTCCAGGAAAATGGTGTTTCCACATGCTGCATGTGAAGGTTTGCTGTTTGATTTGCTCATAACTGGTATAACTGGGAAGTTATTTTAAAGATGTAAACGTGGACTTTACAATAGCAGCTAAAACATCCATATATATATATATATATATATAACTGGTAGATTTCGATGTCAAATAATTTACTTTCAACATGTTTTTTTATATTTCTATGAAAGAGGCATTTCTGAAAAGAGAATAAGTCAACATAAAATTAGTATAAATAAGAAAGATACCTTTTTTAAATTAAAAATCGCAAATGATTTATAGACCCTGAGCAGTATTCTGCATGGTTCAGTCTTAAATTTATTTTTAAGACTGACTGGCCTCCTTTCCATCACCCTCATCCTTTGCCCTCTTCACTGATCCTCTGTCAGATTCAAATCAGGAGTTTAGACTGGGCCACTCCAAAAACTTGTAAAAAAGAAAAAAAAAAACAAAACAAAACAAAAAAACAACCAGTGAGAAGAAACATGTTGGTAAAAAACTCCCCAAAAGATTACCTTAAGACTTAATCTGGCAGTGGTGCGAATAATTTTGTGCTTATCTCTATTAGCACCTGAACTATGAGTAAGCACTTATGTCGTGCTTATGACTAAATGTTATTTTTTTTTAGCATTTAGTCATCCTACAGAAAATAAAAGGTTCACATGACATTCATTTACTCACTTAATTTTCTTTATCTGGCTAAATTCCACAATACACATTTAGTCCCCACTGAGTCTCCAATAAAAGCAGACAAATCTGAGCGTTTCTGACTAGTTGTGATTAATACTGTTTTAACATGCAATTAGGGAAAAATATCTAAAATTGCGCCGAGCATCATTAGGAATTGTAAATGCAAGTTAAGATGAAACAGAATCTGCAAAATGAAGTCTGAGAAACATATAAGGAGCGAGTTGTTTACATAGCTCTGTAGAAGGCGTGGGCCAGGCAGCAGCTAGACCAGAGGTGGGCAGAGTACGCAAAAAATTGTACTCAAGCAAGAGTAGTTCAACATATTTTCACACACATAGAAAGTAGTATTTCAAGAAATTTTTCAAGAGTGAAAAAGTATTTGGTGAAATGGTTCCTCTAGTACAGTGTAACTGATCACAACTTCTGAATATTTAAAAATGATGTCATCAGACAGACAAAATTCTAGTCATGCAAATTCTAGGATCTTAAAGACTGAAATAAAAAAACTTGTTTACAGAGCTCGCATAGAAGCAAGACGTGTCGCTACAACATGAGCGTCAAGTTAGAGTCTGTGTCTGGTGCATTTTGGGTAAATCAAGTTTCTTGATCATTCCGTGAAATGGTAGGAATGATACTTCATAATAATATCACTCAAATAAAAGGTGCAGTGAAGTGAAATTACTCCTAAGAGTTTTTTTTGTTTTTGTTTATTCAAAACACTACTCAAGTAAATGTAACTTGTTACAACCAACAGCTAGTTTCAACATATGTCAAGATTTCAAAAAGTTACATTTTAAACTGATTTCATTTTTTTTTTTTTTTTTTGCATTTTTATCATAGCATGAGAATCTAGTTTGCAAACGCCCAGTTTGGGACCTTCTCTGGTGCTATGTGATATAAGAAGTGATTTAAGTTATAGCACATGAATGAACATCGTGATTCTTCAATTTCAACATGGTGACAGATTCTGAATCATTGCTCTGATAAAGTTAGAACCAGATACAGCACGACAGGCTAACTGTCCTATCAAACCACCAGTGGGGAAAGGTTCATCCTGCAGACAGAGGGGATGAATCCCAATGAAAGGCTTTCATTCATGCATTGTGCCGGAGTATTATTAGCATGGGAAGAGTCTGTCCGCGCTGGCTGGCACCTTTCCTCTCTGTTCTAAAACCCCAGGGTGAACTCTCTTCGCTTTCACGCTGAGTGGCATGTGACAGTGACAAAGCAACGTCAGATGGCTGAACCCGGCTCCGCGGATGCATGAAAACCATAATTTGAAGAACTTTGCTGTAAAAACAGCAAAGGAAGTTTTGTTTGGCACAGCGCAGCAGTTCAGTTAATTGCCCAACCACAGTCTTCCCCTCTGAATCAGCGTGATGTGGTGAGAATGTGGCCGGTGCAGAGAGAAAGAAAGATACAGAGAGAAGGAGAGAGAGAGGGGATGGACTCCTGAGGCAGAATTCAGGGGTCGGCTGGAGCGCCATCTGATACCAGGAAAAAATAAATTGCTTAATTAATAATAATAATAATAATAATAATAATAATAATAATAATACAAGAGCAGGGCAATAGCAAATGAGAGCCCTGTGCTGACAGCAGCCTGAAAGTGACCCATCCTTAAACGAGAATTAGTGTAGAAAATGCCAAAAAATAAATAACATTTTATATTGTAACATAAGGATATGTTATTTTTATATCTAATCCAGTGTAGTAGCATCTGGAACTGCTTAGACAAGTGCATTTCCACCTTATAGAGAGCCTCTAAAGGTGGCTTTCACATGGAAATAACATTTGAGGAAAAAAACATATTTTTCTCTCATTCTAACTGATCTGTGACATTCAGGGAGGGAAGGTTCTGTATCACACTGATGTGAGAACGTAAGGGGGTTCAGAGCTGCCTTGAGTTGTGCTGTAGCATGACTTAGTTTGGAAACACCGACAGGAGAGAAGTGCAACGAGTAGGAGCTGGGTGATATGGACTTAAAGGGAAGATATTATGTATTTTCCAGTCACATAATGCCATTTATTAACACTAGCAAGTAATTGCATTAACTTCAGTTGTTTTAAAAATGATCCACATATTGAATACGACTTAAAAGAACTTTGCCTTTGTAATCTAGTGGCTTAAAATTTGGTGTCTGTCTCTTTAAGATACTCCAGTTCTTTCTAAAACTCTGGACGCTATCACAACTTGATGAGTCCTTGAAGAATCTGAATTATTGAATACAACAACATTTAATTTACCTTTGGGATCAATAAAGTATCTTCGAATTGGAATCTGAACATTCCTTCTCTATTAGCCCTTTATTACCAGCATTGCACTGAGAAGTAGCTTATATAATGAGCTCAGTAGATGTGGAGGTCCGCCAGGTGTTTGCTAATTACCGCTGGCTAGTCTGAAGGAGCTGAGTGAAGCAATAGCAGAGGACAAAAGCTTTGTGAGGCTGGTGGGTCAGAGGAGGAGCTTTTTCCTCAAAGGTGGCGCTAGGTCCTCCCAGGCGTTTTGATTAAAGGATTTCTCAAACAAGCATGGAGGGGATGTTTTTGATGAGGGGATAATGTTACAACAATATTTTATTTTACATAACACTGCCCCTTTAAAGTGTTATCACAATATTTTGTGGGACTATTATGATAACAATAAACGTGACAATGAAAATTATTCATTACTTCGTTTTTTATGTGACTATATCTGACTGCATGACGCTGCAGTCATAGCTCCACAAACACAAATGCTACCCTAGAAAAACATAGCCATTTGTGATCCACTTCTTTAGGACAGCAGCCACATAAAGAAATGTGATTTGTGATGCTGACCTGCTCACAATAGCTGCATTTTATCATATTTTTGAATTTATTGACACTCTCATTGAACAAAGGATAGAGAAAATAGTAAAAATAACAATCCCAATTATACGAACAACATTATTTGATTATTTTGAATCTATTGTGACAACGATAAATCAAAATTCACATAATGGAAGAAATGTATGACAATAAACCATTAACGAGACGATAAATACCCATTCATAGCAATGAGTCAATCATAGAAGATGTATCCCTCACTTTAAGTGGTACCACTTCATACTGCAACAAACTTTTTTAAAATATTTTTTCGGGGGGGATTTCTTCGCCGGATATATTCAGGATTTTGCTTGGGTGGTTTTCTTTAGAGCCAAGCAGTTTTATAGGCTAAAATAAACTTTCTTCTGGCTTAAGCCTCGCCAAAGCAAAGCTCTAAATGAAAAAAGAGGGCCATAGATCAGCTTGGAAAAACATTAGTTTTTCTTGTCAAAATGTGAGGTTCCACAGCTACAACCTTGTCCAGGTAGCCGACAGGACCAGAGAAGGTGAATGCACTTGCACCTTCTCGGCCCTGGCTCAGAAAGAGTTGTTGACTTACAACAGAAAACACATTTCTTTAATATATATCCAGTATATAGGTAATTAGATAATTAAATAGCATGTTTAATTCAACTGTGATGTATTTTAAATGATGAAAACCTTTGGAGTCACTTACATTTTCCTTCTGCCTTTGTGATCAGTCTGCTCTTATAAAATTCAGTCTTTCAAAATAAAAAGACAAGAGGAACGGCAGTTTACAACGACTTGTGTGCCAAACAATTTAGTTCTAATAAATTCTAAAAAAGTATATATTTATATGAATGAATTCAATCATTTTAAAGCTTCCCAAAAATAGTCAATTTCAGCTTATGATTAAAAAGTTTTCTGTCTACAGAAACTATGAAACTTTTGTCGAACCACAGAGTTGCAACATTCTCTCCACCTGGATGAGAATCAAGGAACAAGGAGCAGTTTCAGTTTGTTTACTTGTCAGCAATCCCTCATGCTGAGCATTCATTTATAAAGAAATTCAACCCTGTCAACATTTCTCTGTTACGCCTTAAATCTTACACATACCTAAACAAAAACATCTAGTTCGCCTGCAGACAGATTTCTCTTAACTGGATCTTTTTTCTGTCAACTAGTTGCATCAATACTAAAACATCTCACCATTTTCAGTCCATAAACACGTCATCAACCATGATGTGATGTGTTTTGTCAAGTTGAATGTATAACAGTAGAGGTAAATGATGAATGTCAACGCATAAATTTACAAAATCTTGTTATTCCTGTATTTTGTGTTGGGTTTTACAACTTCTGCCTCAAAAAACAAAACAAAACAAAAAAAAAACATTTTTGTTTTTTAGTCCTAAATCTGAACTACTGGACTCAGGAGCCTGAGTTGTGCATCTCTATGAAAAAGTATCTCTGATGTGGATACAGACTTGACATATGGAGCAGTAAATAAAACAGCAGAGCGTCTTGTTGCTCTGCAGGCTCCCTATAGTCAGGCAGAAAGAGAAAACAATTGCAGCACTGCTTGCTTTAACAACCTTCACCTGCTGCTTTATATTATTTGGAACTACTCATTTACAATAGCCCACTGCTACAACCTGTGTTTTCCATTTGGGATAAGCTTCAGAAAGTTATATGATTGAGAGCTGCTGCTCAGATGCCTGAAACGTCATCCCTTGTTTTTCATTGCAGCTGTTATCCATTAAGAGCACATTGCTCTTTATAGGCCACAATCACTAATTCTTACATTTGTAGTTGCGCTGTAGATCATTGGATAGTTAACCTTTTTTTGGTGTTTTTGGTTTTGTGTTGGTCCCATTAAATAAGGAATAATGGCATTTTTTTGCTGATCATGTGGGATGAAGTTTAGCACTTTGAACACTCCGCCACTCCCACCTGTCAGCTGCTATGTTCAAACTTCAAGGTCCCACTTGCTTTTGTAATTGTGCTTGAGTTAAACGGTAGAAAATGCTTTTCTTTTTTTTCTTTTTCTTCTTCTTAAACTTCTATGTTAAAGTGTCTTTTTTTGGTTGGGTTTGAGTAGATCTGCAACAATTTCTGGAATTATTTGATTAAAAAAAATACATCTCTTGGCTAAATTCCTATTGTATTTTATATGGCTTCATACTGTTCAACCGCCTAATGTTTTTCTCAGCCGAGTAACGTGTTTCCTGTTTCACAGAGTACAGTTATTGTGGTTGCGCAACGTTCTTCTGTTTACATTAGCTGTGATGGCGTAAGATGGGAGGAAAAGACCCTAAACATTATACATTTAGATTTGTATTTAAAAAAAGATAGAAGCAAACATCTTCTACAGTAAATCAAGTTAGTTTAGTGTAACAGTGAAACGTCAACAATACCTTCACTGATAAATCTATTTCTGAGTAATGAAACAGCAGACCCCTGCAGACATAATTAAACTATTATTGGAATCACAACTTAGAAAAGCAATGATGCACTGCACAGATCAGCTCTCAGTGGGGAAAATAAGTTTGATTTCAACAACAGCTATTTCAAAGAGCCATCTGCTTAAAGAGGCAGTACTATGTATTTTCCAGGCATATGATGCCATTTTATAACATTATCAAGTAACTTTCTACTTGAAGTTAATATCAGTTATTATTAAATATGCTGAATATATAAAATATGACTTAAAACAAATCTAACTTAGTGATATACAACCTTGAAATTGGGCCTTCATCTCTTTCTGAAAATCTGCTTTCAGGAAGCCATCAGAACATGACTCCTCTATTAACCCTTTAACAACATTTTTACCAGCGTTGCACTGAGAAATAGCTACTATAATGAGTTCAGGAGATGCACAGTTCCACCAAGTGTTTGCTCATTGCTGCTAGTCTGAAGGAACTGAGTGGGGCAGTCACATGGGAGGGCGTCCCTGTTAGGCAGAAGCTAAACAGCTTAGAAACTGCACCTCCAAGGAGGAGGTGCGTCTTGAAGGCATTACGACAGGGGTATCAAACTCCAGTCCTCAAGGCCCGGTGTCCTGCAAGTTTGAGATGTGGCTCTGCTGATTATCCTAAATAGAATAATTAAGTCATTAGAACTGATCTACACAAGGAGGAGGTAAATGGCTTAATGAAATTAATAAAATTGTTTTGTACCTGTGGCACATCTAAAAACTGCAGGACAGCGCCCCTTGAGGACTGGAGTTTAACACTCCAGTGGAGTGTCCATTACGAGGTCCACCCAGATGCTTGGCACATCTGAATGGTTGCCATGGGACACCAGGTTGATCCTGTGACACCAGTACATTGGGCTGGACCAGAGGTGCATCACTTAATGGTAATCTGGTTAGCAAGGCTTAATACCCTCCCTCGGTCTTTCGGAATGGGGTCCATTGGACCCTCAGGCTGACGGGATCACATTGACACCATGTGCACTTTTGCAAGGTTGTTTTTTCTGTGGTTTTGGAAAACTGACAGTCTGACTGAGTGTCACACTAAGGAGGAAGATGTGTGAGGAGTTTTTCTCTTAAACAGATTAGAACAAAACAACAGGTACCTTTTTCCAGCTATATGAATCTTGTTATTTTTTTCCATTCTCTCAAAATGGTGGAAAAGTTTGACTGATCTAATGACAATAAATGCAGAGGCTCTTGTTCTGAGACACCAACCAGCTAATTAAGAGAAACACCTCTGGCCCATCTCAGTGCACTGCTGTCATGTAAGCAAAAGATTAATTTGATCAAGTTGATCTACCGCTCATTGCTTTGGCCTTTGTCACAAAACGGTCACCACTCAAAAATTTTTCATTAATTTTTGTATTTGTAGGTAAATTTTCTGAAGGTGAATTTCTTCAGGAAAATTCAAAGTAAAAAAACAAACATAATTTGTAATTTTACAGAACTAAACTTTCTCTTATATTAGACCAAGACTTACTTTATTGTCATTGCACAGATATATATATATATAAATACGTACAAGTGTTACTGAACACTGAATACTGAACTGTTAAGACATTCAGTAAATATATTGCACTTGGTGTTTTCAAACAAAGTGAATATTTAAATGTATGTATGCATATATTATTATTATTTAATCATGCTAATAATGCTGCACACACTAATTTCTCCCATAAGATTCTGAAGAGTTCAACATGTCAACTCTGTAATGATTTGCATTAAAATTTTATTAAAAACTTTGCTCTCCCAAACATGTGCCAACTCATTGCTTCTGCTCCAAAAATCAATAATTAATGAGCAGCTGAAAGCTTGTTGAGAATTGAGTCACCTGCAAAAGAAATTGATTAGGTTATGTATATAGATACTCTCCAAACAAGAAGTAGATTTGATCAGACAAGAATATTCTCACATCTGCTCATGAACGGCTGTCGTTTCTCTGATTCTGGATGTCCTCCTTCGTGTTCCATGTTCTCAAATTCAAAGGGAATGGTTAATCTGAGCATGATAATCGTTCAGAACCTCCTAATGGGGTTACGCACACACATCTGTGCTCTGTTAAAGTGATCGGTCGTTTCTCAGATACAAACAGTCGGACAGTTCCAGAGGGGAAAGACCCCTGCCATGTTATCTGAGGTGTGGGAGGAGAAGGAGGGGAGGATATGGAGGAGTAGTAGAAGAAGAGATCCCAGCAACACGAGAAAACTCCCAGATACAAAACCATAACAGTGGGACAAGCCTGGTTACTATGTGGCATAAATAGGAGTGGAAGTTGGGAAAGACCCTGGGTTCAATAAAAGAAGTTTAAAGTGACATTTAGAGATCACGGTAACTAAAGGTTGAATTCCTTCTGGGTCTGGAAATAGCACATATTAGGGATCATATAGTTCTAAAAAGGATCAGCTGCAAAAGGTTTCAAGGGCTCAAAAGCTTCAGTAATGCTAATGAAGTAAGACAGCACCCACACAGCGTCTAAAATCGGTCTGCTTCCACGGCTTCTTTGTGGCAGCGGCCCAGAGGCTTGGAGCGAGCTCCTGGGAGAAATCTACAAATTTATCCCTGAGAGCTGAGTGAAATACTATCTGCTTCCCGACGGCAGATATCGCCCCGCGGCCTGCACGCCTTGCAGCAGATGTTTAATGGATTCAGGTGAGCCGCTGAAAGGAGTGAGCGTCATTTCAGGTTGATTCATTCATTCATGGCGTTTTCAGCAACTTCAGAATTACAAACGACTGAAAATGCTGAGCAATATAACATCATATGCAACAGGGCAAGTTTGCCCTGGTTTTCATGACTGTCGTGATGCTAATTTGATCTGAGATCAACAAGTCAAGCAGCCTGCAGCTTGTCTTATCTTGTCTAATTTGACAGGTGGAGATTAGTGTTATTGCAGAAGGCTGTGAGAGACATGGTGTTTTGGAAGACGACCTTTTGACCTTGCTAATTGTTGTCATGGTTCCTCATTCTTTTTAATGCCAGAGATCTCAACGGGAGGGGTGCTAAGGGGGGTTTGGGGGGGGGACAGGCACAGCTCCAGGCGAGGAGGGGCAGATTTGGAGAGAAAGTGTGGATGCATAACCACAACAGGTGGTGTTGATTTAAGAGAGTTCTGCCTTTTCCTTTTCCATTTGCTGGAGCTGAACCCAATATATGACAGAGGCAGATCAAAGGATGCTTCGCTTGCGCTGCGCGAAAAGCCTTGTCAAACCTTTCAGCTTCCTCCCAAGAGCACTGTTTTTGCTCTTTCTGGCGTGCGCATTTCCTCCCCTTCTTCCCAGCTTCTTGTGTAGAAGAATTACTCACAGATGCTGAACACAAACTGTCATTTCCCTCAGAAGGCTCTTTCGCAGATTTACTTTTAGCGGCGGGTTACCACTGTTCTGCTAATAGTTTGGTCTCCCACGTGTGCTCGGGAGCAAGCAGAGTGCAGGAATGGAGCAGATGTAAGGAGAAAGGGAGAGCCCTGCATTTTTTTCTTTTTAACAAATGAGATTATTACACAGAGGACTCAGTGAAAACTCAGAACGAACTTTGCAGTGAAGGATTTGGCCGCGCACCGGATCTCACCAGACCCCCACCCTGCACAAGTCACACCTTGTCAGCTTCAATTGTTACCTGCTTTTCCCCCCTTCTCCCCCTCCCCCCCGCCCCCTAACACACACACACACACACGTGATGATATACCAAGACACATCCAACTCAGACAGAAAACACACAGTTCTTTTCAACTACTCACGTAAAGTCCCGAGTGTCTGTCACCAAAGAACGGGAAGGCGACAGAGATTTCCCGGAGCCCGGAGCCTCCGTCGTCCTGGGCGGTGGTCTGGGCGTCCCCCTGGTCAGGACCGAAGGGGTAGAAGTCCTCCAGGGACACGGCGGTTTCCACCCCGGGCAGCAGGGTGCAGAAGCAGGGCAGGAGGGCTTGCAGCACCAGCAGCAGCATGGCCTTGGCCGCCCAGGGATGGAGCTGACAGCAGTCACCGTGGAAGGGAGGGAGGAGCTCACGCACCTCAGGCAACAAGTGCAGAGTGGAGCAGAACAGGACAAGACCGGACGCTTTTTCCTCCTCTGAGCCGCAGCAAAGCCGGAGTCCTCCCCGACCGCTGCCCCCTCCTCGGATCTGCCTCTGCCTCCCCTCTCACTCGTCCTTTCAGCAGCAAGCTGGGCTTCTTGTGTGAGACAGGGGAATACAGCAGGTTCCTTGCATTCTGCTTGCTGCCGGCCGCCGCGTGAGCTTACAGTCCGTCTCACTGAAATGAAACAGGGAAAGAAATGAAAGAAGAGGAGTGTGGGGGGGGGGGGAGCAGCGTGATTCAGCTGAGATGTTTTTCTTTTTTTGATTTTTTTTTTTTCCTTTTTTAAAAACAATCCAGTGATTTGATCCCTGATGGTCAGCTTAGAAATATCCTCAATAAAAGCTCTATTCTGCTTGCCAAAAGAGTTCTTTCAGCTTTTGGCCCCACCTCCCCCACAGGGGATTCACTACCTTGCATAATTAACTCTGTCTGGCCAATAGTCAGAGAGAGGTCGGTAACTGGATAACCACTGGGTGGATCTATGTTAATCAAAGGGCTGCTTTAAAGAAACTCTGACAGATTTTTCCCCCCGCACAGTTAACCTCTCTCTACGTGCAGTTACTAACATGTTGTCTCTGAGATGAAAAAAACAAAACAGAAAAAAACTCACACAGTATACAAAAAAGAAATCAAGAGAAAATTAAGCTTGATTTGAAGTCTGAATATTTGGAAAAACAGGATCTTTCAGTCTTAACAACACTTTCCATTGCATATCTGTAAATGTATGGATATTTTTATTTGAAATAAATGAGCAGAGATGCTCAATGTGGCTGAGAAAGTTTACAATCTTTGACTGAAAATGATGGTGACTTTTTAACAATGCAGCACATTTTGTAATATGACATGATGCAAAACTTTCAAACAATTCCACTTGATATTTGCATTCTCTAATAATTCAACTCAGTTATTCTCATTTAGATCAATTAAACAATGAATTTGATCAGAAAACGGCCACATGACCATGATAACGAATGAGTATGCAGATCAATCAAAGCCCAAATTAACGAACAATTTTCATCACAGGAAAGTTGGACAGATAAAGTTCTCTGAGCCACAAAGCAATCCCACAAAACAATGTGGCACATCCAGTTCACTTCAGAACAATACGCTTATTGTTTGTTGTTGTTGAGCTTTCTCGCAGATTAGCGTAATCCCATGCGCATGTCTGTCTGCGGGACGGCTGTGAACGCCTCAGCAGCGTGTTATGTGCGCTTCCAAGTATGGCTGTGGCTTGACACATGCAGATGTTGGAAAGCTTCCAGGAGGACAGCGGAGGAAGAACACAGAGGCGCCACATACTTCACTGCCTACACACAGGGCTGTAGCATCTGAATGAAATATTCCTGACACCTTCTCATCTCTCAGTCGAGCTGCTCTTTGAGAGCCAGCACCTGGGGGGACCAGGAAGGAGGAAGAATGTAGATTATAAAAAAGACGATAAAAGTAGATGAATATTTTTACAGCTGCAGGTCTAATACCTATTCCTCGAGGTGTCTGACCCTCTGGCAGTGAGCCATCTTTCTGGACTCCAAGGACAGCTCCGCCTGGAGCCGACTGTCCCTCAGGCGCTCCGTCTCTAAATCCAGTTCCCTGTGATGATGGGCTGTCACCTCCAGGAGGTGCTGTGCATGAGCGCGCTCCATCTCCGGGATTTGGATCTATCATAAGTTTGTTCAATTTTGAAGGGTTGAAAACAGAGTAGAAAGAAAAATATCAATCAGGGAAAGGGTGAAAACGGTTGTTCACTTTTTCTTTTGTAATCGGGAATCTGATGGGACTTTTAAACTGACAGTTATACATATCATTTGTCTTTATGGACTCCTTCATGAAGACTCCTTCATGTGACAAGTGCTACGTCATGTTTATGACAGTACCATGTCAGTCTTATGCACACCTCTTCAAATAAAGTGTTGCCAAAAAATCTAAAGAATTATATTTTTATTCATCACTCATTTATTTAAGAAATCAAAAACAATTACGTTTTTGCAAAAGTATTTATATTACTTGAACATTTTCACATTTTGTTGCAGTCCTGCAACTGATATTTTTAGTGCCTTATTAGGATTATATGTTGCATAACAAGAGAAGATACAGAAGAAGAAAAAATGTATTTCAATATATATATATATATATATATATATATATATATATATATATATATATATATATATATATATATATATATATATATATATATATATATATATATATATATTCCCTTCTCACCCACCGCGGGTGGTTCTTATCCTCTGAGCTCGGGTCCTCTACCAGAGGCCTGGGAACTTGAGGGTCCTGCAGTATCTTGGCTGTGCCAAGGACTGCACATTTCTGGACTGAGATGTCTGATGTTGTTCCTGGGATCTGTTGTAGCCACTGCTCCAGTTTGGGGGTTACTGCCCTGAGGGCCCCGATGACCACAGGCACCACTGTGGTCCTCACCTTCCAGGCCCTCTCCAGTTCCTCCCTGAGGTATTTCTCCAGTTTCTCGTGCTCCTTTTTCCTGATGTTGCAATTGCTTGGTATTGCTACATCTACCACAACGGCTTTCCTCTGTTGTTTATCCACTACGACAATGTCTGGTTGGTTCGCCATTACCATTTTGTCTGTCTGGATCTGGAAGTCCCACAGGATCTTAGCTCTGGCGTTCTCCACCACCTTTGGGGGTGTGCTGGACTGTCTCAGGAGGCCCCTGAGACAGTCCAGCACATCACAGCAGGGTGCAAGATACTGGCAGGGAAAGCGTACATGGAACGACATAACCAAGTGGCAGGCATAGTGTACAGAAACATCTGTGCAGAATATGGACTGGAAACCCTGAGATCAAAGTGGGAAACACCCCCAAAGGTGGTGAACGCCAGAGCTAAGATCCTGTGGGACTTCCAGATCCAGACAGACAAAAAAATGGTAACGGCGAACCAACCAGACATTGTCGTAGTGGATAAACAACAGAGGAAAGCCGTTGTGGTTGATGTAGCAATATCAAGCGACTGCGACATCAGGAAAAAGGAGCACGAGAAACTGGAAAATACCAGGGCCTCAGGGAAGAACTGGAGAGGGCCTGGAAGGTGAAGACCACAGTGGTGCTGTGGTCATCGGGGCCCTCGGGGCAGTAACCCCCAAACTGGAGCAGTGGCTACAACAGATCCCAGGAACAACATCAGACATCTCAGTCCAGAAATGTGCAGCCAAGATACTGCAGGACCCTCAAGCTCCCAGGCCTCTGGTAGAGGACCCGAGCTCAGAGGATAAGAACCACCCGCGGTGGGCGAGAAGGGAATTTTTTATTTTTTATATTTTACAAATCTAATTCAAATAAGCAAACACATCAGGAGTATTTGTTTGATTTGATGCCAGCATTTGGCAAAATGAAATGTTTATTGCATGTTTCATAAATGTCTCATGATGTTTTTATGATGTAAAGCACCTTGAACTGCCTTGTTGTGCCCAATACCTAAGGGTAGATCTAATCAGTCTAATTCTATGCTTTGTGCTCTCAAAGACGTCATGTTTTATTATTTATTATACACTATATTTAGAATTCCTGATTGCGTTTCTGAACCATTTGAAAGAAGGTTTGTTGCAGTTTTTTTATTTTATTTTTTATGTTTGACCAAACTAATCAACCTACTGTTTTCAGTTTCTTTATGTTTTTATTTTCCATTGGGCTTTACAATCCTAATTGCACTGACTATACAAATCAAAGTTTGACCAAGCTTGTGAAGCTACTGGTGTATTTAAGTGCGCTGCACTGGTGCAGAGTTATAAAATAAATGCAGAATTTAGTACATTTCTGCTTGTGTTTAATAAAGAGACACATTTTAAGTTAATTCAGCGTTATTTTTCTGTACCGGATTGGCTGATGTTAACCTCAGCTATCGGGATCGATATCGGGAGGGAAAAAAGTGGATCGGTAGTTAAAATGGCCAAAAATCCCAATGAAATACATGGAAGTGAGAAAAAGATCAAAAGACATAAATATATTGACAAGTCACTACAACATATGTGACCTAGAATTGATTGAAATTTCCCATTTAATTTTTTTCACCTCATTTAGAACAAGTTTTCCCTCATGGCCCAGGTTGCAAGGATCTTCTTACCTTGAGAGTCTGAACTACTCTCTGCTCTTCAGTCAGCTCTTTCTCCAGGCTTTGCAGTGTCTGCTCCAGCTGGGCTTTCTCCCTGGCAACAGATACCACCTCCTCCTCTTTTCTGAGTCTCTTCATCTCCACCTGACAACAGAGAAAAGGAAATAAATTCACCATGACTCTTCCAACACTCAAGTTCTAGTATTTTTGTAGCATAGATCAGCAAAATGTAGTTTGTTTTGTGGATTTCTTAATACCAAAAAAAAAAAAAAGCTAATATGTAGCAAAAATTATTGAAATACAAAAATAATTTGTTCCTGCAAGACTCAGTGTACCTGCTCATTTATGTGTGTTATGGCTTCAGCATCTGCATGTATTCATCGAGTCCAGAGTGTGGCAGCAAGGTCTCTGAGCAACACTAAACACATACTACTTCAGTTCTGGATTCTTTTGCATAAAGGCTTCCAGCAGTTGCAGAATTGAATTTAAGATACTTTAATTACATTTAAAGCCAATTATGGCTTGGCTTGCTCATATAATTTAGATGTTTCAGGGGTTTTTTTTCTCTTCACCAAAAAAAAACCTTCAAAGGCTTTATGGTGGAACGTGTATTTTTTAATATATAAATATAGCGTTCTTTAAAAAGTACTTTCAAAATTAGGCTTTTAAAATGAGCAGACTCACTTTCTCTAATGTCTTTCTAAGAGCAGACTTGTCTTTACTAAGGTGTGTCAACGCCTTCTCCATCTTTGCTTTCTCGTTCTGAAGCTTTTGCAAAGAGCTCTGCATGCCGGCGAGCTTTTCCTGCAATTCCTTCTTCTCTCTGTCGATGTGCATGGACCTTTGGAGTTGAGCCTCCTCCTGTTGCTTCTGACTCTGGGAGGGAGTTTATCAAATCATACTTCAGAAAAGAGCCTCGACCTTTGTAGCATCACTCACAGGAGTACAGTGTGCCTCACCTCCTTCAGCATTCGGTTACTTTTCTCCAGCTCAGATATTCTAACATATAAATCCTGTTGTGCTGAGTTAAGGCTCTGGGTTTGCTCAGTGAGTGAATAGTTCAGCCTCTTACTCTCTGAAAGTGCTTCCCGGGTTTTATCCAAACTCTCCTACGGATAAACAGATGTTAAAATATACTTTTCAGAATCACACAATTTCATGAAAACATTGCGACTTCCTACAATAGCCATAGGCTTTTATTAGTTCTTTATGTAATAATGAGATTTCTCTTAAGCCAAACAAGAGATTTATCAGCTTCCTAATGTTTTTTATTTATATTGTATGTTTAAGGTGATGGAATTATGACGCAGAGCTCAAAAAAGTCAATTTTACATAATACTGCTCCTTTAATTCATATCATGAGAAACTGTTCCACACACTGTACCTGCAGCAGTCTTCGGTCCTCCTCACTAGCAGTCAGAACCCTTTGCAGCTCGGTTACTTGCTTCTGCAAACCTTCTGTGTTCTTCCCAGTCCGACTTACGGTATTTGAAAGCGTACGAACCTGCTCCCTCAGCACGTTCTCATGCTGCTCAGCTCGAGTCAGCGACACCGCCAACCTCTCCTCGCTGACCCTGAGTGCTGCGCAATGATCTTCACTCTCGCACAGTCTTCGTCTTGCTTCTGTAAGTCTTTCCCGAAGGGCCGCAGCTTCTGCGTCCTGCTCTGCTGTTCTGAGGTGGGCCCTCTGTAGCTCACCTTGAAGGGTGCACTGAGAAAGCTCCAGGAAGCTCGCTCTGCTTTGCGCTGCTTCCAGAGACTTTTTCAGTTTCTGGTTTTCAGCATTTGCACCAGTTTCTAACTCCTGCAAGACCTCCATCTTGTCCTAAAGGAGATATTTCACACGCACTTTTAGCAGATGTTCACATAGGCAGCACACTGTGTGTGTTGCACATCGTCGCATTCCTATGATAAGCGACGATAAGTCTTTTTTTGCCAAAAGATGTTTTATGCCAAATAAATAAATAAATCACTTTTGGCAAAAAATGACTGAGGCCATTATTTTAGGAAGGTGATGACATGCACAGCATGATGATTTGGCTTCCATGACAACAGTTTTGGTGGTCACGTCGGCTGCTGTTTTTTAAAAGTCAGCGTTTGTGAAGAACTTTGTGTTGATGTGTTATTCTCTGTATAATTTGAATGACATGTCATACACATTCAGTGAAATTTTTACGGGGGTACGGCTATGAAAAAAAGTGTCCTTTATTTACTATTTTGTATTAATTAGCTTATTAGGTTTTACATTTATTCCTTCATTGCAGAAAATGGCTCTGTATGCCTTTCTATGACATAAAAATGACTTTCAGGGTTTTTTTGAGGGGCAATGCCCCCCCCCCCGTTTCCTTTTTGGAGACGCCACTGAACAATGCAACATAAACATGAATGTGCATGTTTGAAGTCAACCTTAGTCTCTTGGGAAATTGCCATCCACATGTCTTTAACATACCTGCAATGACCTGCATTTAGTCTGAGAGGCTTGAAGAGAAGTCTTGAGTTGAGCCAACTGACCCTCAAGGTTTCTGCTTTCCTTCTCTTTACAATATGCAACATCCTGCTGCAGGGTGAGGGACGCTTGCACCTTATGCAACTGTCGTGTCATTTCTTGTTTTTCTGTAGCAGTAAGCACATTGCATATGTCTGTCAAGACGCTGATATTTTCTGATTGTTGGTGGGGTTCCTTACCCTCCTCTGATAGCCTGAGGGAGCGCTGTACCTCCAGCAGCTGGCTGAGCAACTTCTCCTGAGAGACTTTCAAGTCAGTCACATGTTGACTCAGACTGACCGTCTGGGCCTGAGCTTCATCCTAAATCAAAAAGATGATTCACAGTTAAGATTTTGTGAAAAAAATGTTAAGAATAAGATTACAATATGGACTTTGATTTATAAGACCTTTTCTCTTTGGGCGTCCTTGATCAACCCCTGCAAAGTTGCTTGCACAGATTTCACATTTAATTCTTCATCTTCAGAATTAAGCAAGGGTAGTCCAGATTCCTCTGGTCCATACTCTCCCTCTGATAATAGAAAGCATGTTTTAGTTTCCATACTGTCAAAATAAATAAAGGCAACTGCAGAGTATCTTCACTCGAAAAACACAAAATCTTACCAAGTATGTTTCTAGCGCAAATATCTTAGTAAACCTGAAGTAAGGCAAAACTAACTCACAATTAACTTTTCAGTAAGATATAAGAGCTTGTTATGAGTCAGTAATTCCTTAATATTGATAACAAAGTACTAGTTCCACTGGCAGATTATTTCACTTATATACGGTGGCCCTGATCTGCCAATAGAACCAGCACTTTTTCATCAGTCTTAAGGACCTGTTTTAAGTCACTTTTACTGACTTAAAAAGTTCTTCTTTCCCAAAAGTTACTTGCAAGTTAGTTTAGCCTTAACTGTCCTAACATATATGCAATAGGTGAATGTTTCGAAAGATTTTGTGTTTTTGTATTGTTGCGGCATGATACAATGCCATCATTACCTGTCACATGGAAGTATCTCCTTGAGGGAGAGGAGGATCTTGTTTGTGATCCATGTTTGTGCAACAGCCTCACATGGTTGACATCAACAGTGCAGTGCAGAGCTGCATTCCACCCTGCCAGCTGGTGCTCCAAGTCCCGGCATATAGCATTGCTCAGAGTTAGCTGCTCCTCCAGGCTTTGGGCCTTGTTTTCAGCCAGACTGAGTTTGACAGAAAGTTCGTTGATTTGCGTCTTGGAGTCCTCCAGCACTTCTTCCAGCAGAGCTGTGGTTTCTCTGTGCCTCTGGCCCCTCTGCTGCTGATTGGCTTCTCTTTCATGCAGCAGCTCTCGGCTTTGCCGCTCAGCTGCTTCCAGTTCCATCACACGACACTGCAGACCTGCAACCTGTGAACAAAGCCACAGTCCTGTCTGTCAGCACTGTGCGGGTGATGTGTTGTGTGGTGACTTAAATATCTTAATGTCGCTTATAATGTCGTTTAAAGACAGGACAGTGTTTTCAAACACATTTGTTGAGTCCTGTAAACTAGCTGGACTTTATTGCTCACATCTTTAAGTACATAAATGTAAAAAAGAAGAAGAAAAAAAAGAAGCTGATTCAGCAAAACTATGAAAGCATACTATAGAAACTTTTATTTACAAAGTCATTTGACCTTTGCTATTTCTATTGGAGTTAGATAAACTAAAAGATTTGCTTAAGTGAAAATCTTTTAGTTTATCAACATACAGTAGTAAATAGCATTAAAACAATGACTTAGCTCATTAGATCTGGTGTGATTCTCAAACGTCTTTGGGTTTTGTTGAAAGAAATCGTGATTGAGAAGATATTATGTTGACATAATTTCAGGAAATGATTTTTAATCAGTACATGATCCTACAGAAAAAAACTGAACTTTTTAAAATGTCTTCATTATATAACCACAACAGGCCACACAGTGGTTAGTGCTGTAGTAGGGGTGAGCATGTATTGTATTGTTTATAATTTATTGTGAAAAATTTCTTATTATGGTAAGGATTTAGATTTATTGTTATCAGAATAATAAATGTCAGTCATTGACAGTAAATAGAAAAAACAAAATTGACAGTCTTATTGGAAATGTTATTTTAGCTGTTTTCTCTGCTTTTTGAGAGTGCAAAAAATATATGTGTAAATTCAAAATTAAGATTTGAATGAAGATACTGTTACTTACTGATATAAATCACACTTTTTAAAGTAACTGGCCTCTTGAAGAAGCCTATTTCAAACTGGAAAGTTTTGCAAGAACAATATTTGTGCTTGCGTCTCTATGAATGCTGTGCCATGCACTTTCAGCCATAGAGTTACATAAAATGTAGGCAAAAAGTTGTTTTTTGTCATAATCTTTGTTGTTTCCACAACACTACCAGAAAATATCACAATAAAATCCTCCATAATTAGTGTGTTTCTATTAGGCAAATTTATTTTTGTTATTCCAATTTGCACAGTTATATAGGCAAAGGAAACAGCTACAGAAAACATAGAGGGAGCTGAACTAAAGGAGAACAAGAATAATAGAATGAACTAAAATGCAAAATGAGAATACAACAATAAGTAAGAAGCTAAACACAAGGAATGAATTAATAAAACATCTGTGTTCCTACAAGGATCACAGATGACTCAATTCAAAAATACTTTATTAATCCCAAAAGGAAATTAAATGTTGTAGCTGATATTAATTCAATATGAGAAAGGGAAAAAAAATCCAAAAGCCATGAATGAAACAATCAGAAAAGAAAACATAAATGAAAAGCAAAACACCAACACCAATAGATCATTTACCACTTGCCTCACTGAGCGCTGCATCCTTGGCAGCCTCGATGTCCAGCACTCTCTGACTGAGAACAAAAGCCTCCCGCTGTGCTTCCTCTGCCCTCTTTTCCTCCTGACATACTTGGCTCTGCAGCTTCACCAGTTCCTGCTTCTGCCATCTGTTCTTGCTTTCAAGGACCTTTATCTGATAGCATAAAGATTCCACAAACTGATTCAAGCAATCCATGTGAGACAGATATTATAAGTCGAAGTAATCCTACCACCTGTCTGCGCAGTTCTTGCAGCTCTCTGCGGGCCTCCAGATGAGACTTCTCCAGCTCCCGCATAGAGCTCCTCAGAGTGGCTGCCTCTTTGTGTGTTGAGCTGCTACTTTCTTCCAAAATGGACTCGTTATGTTGCTTCTCCTCCAAAGCTCGTCTGAGGCTGGTCAACGTGAGATTAAAAGGGGTGTAACATTGAAATTGAGCATTTTCTTGCTACAAAAATAGACTTTGAGGAACATATCCAAACTTGTGAGATGGCTGCACCTGTTATTTTCACTCTCCACTCTTTTGATGAAAGCTCTGAGCTCCTGATTAGAAACCTGGATGGCTTCTCTCTCGCTGGTCTCATCGGCCAGTTCTTGCCTCAGCTCTAGTGCTTCTTTTTGTAACTTGTCTCGCTCCTGCACACAGCCTTGAAGCTCTCTGTGAGCCTCAGTCAGATCTTTTTTGGCCTCAAGAAGACTGTCTTCTGCTTCTTGCAGCCGACAACAAAGATCCTCTAACTTGATGACCAAATAAAAAAAATAAAAAAAACACGGAGTGCAATGTAATTGAGGATTGATCTGATTACTTCAGAAAGCAGTACATTTTGATACAATAGTACACTGCAAAAACAAAATTTTACCAAGTATTTTTGTTCTAGTTTCTACTAGAAATATCTCAGTACATTTGAAATATGACAAAACTAACTTTTCAGCAAAATATCTTTAGAGTTAATAATTCCTTATACTAAACACATTTTTTTAAACTAGAAGAAAGTCTGCGACTTCACTGTGGATTAATTTATGCAAACTCTTCTTTGCACATTTGTTTTAAATCTGTCGTAATGGAGGATTTTCGACCACGGTCATTTTAAGTTCATACTGACAGAATTCATCATCTAATCAGTTACGGCTCGTCTGCTAGCAGCAGTTCCATCCCATCCCACCCCTGAGCTTGAATTTCTTTTGTCTGAAATACCTCCTTAGGCTTAAAAGTGGTGCATCAGGAGCACGCCTTCTAAAATGGTAATTTTTCTGCCTCATCGGTCCACAAAATATTTACCAGAAAGTCTCAGTTTCTGGAAAATGTGAAATGTGCCTTAGTGGGATTTGTTTTGGCCAACAGTGGTTTTGGATTTTCTCATGAAATAAATGCCATTGTTTCCCAGTTCCTCTTCTTATTGTTAAATCATAAACACTGAGCCAAGCGAGGATTGTGGCACATTAGATGCTCCGTTTTTGTTTTTGTTTTTAATTCGCTGAATAAATTATCGATGTGCACTAGTAATAATTTTGGTAGGCCTACTGGGAAAGTTGTGAATGATGGCTCTCACTTTGATTTGCTGGAGTCCCAAAGTCTTGGAAATGTCCAATTTTCCCCGTTGGACAGACAAAATGACTTTGTTTCAGATCTGTTCTTGAATTTATTTAGATTCATGCCTGATGTGATTCTTGTTGAAATCTTTTAGCTTGCTTTCTGTTGTCCATTAGGTTCTGTTTTTTATAACATACGTTTAGAGGTGCTAAAAAACACCTGGCTAATCACTGAATTCATTGGTTACCAAAGAGGGCCAATATTTTTTCATATATGGCCAGGCTGAGTTGATCTTCTGTCCTTTTTGAATCTCCGCCTACAGGAAGACATCACAACATCACTCTTTTATCATCCCATTTTTATAAGTGTTTCGCTTAGTAATAGTTTGTATAATGAGCTCAGCAGTTCCACCAGGGGTTTGCTAATTGCTGCTGGATAGTCTGAAGGAACTGGGTGACGAGTCACAAGCGAGGTCTGCTCTGTGAGGCAGAAGCTCAGCCTGGAGACTGCAACTCAGAGGAGGAGCCGCGTCTCAAAGGCGTTGCTTGGTCCCACCAGAAGTTTTGAACAGCTGAATGGGAGATTAAAGGATTTCTCAAACATGCATGAAAGAAATGAGGCAATGCACCAGGTACGTTTTTGAAGAAAGGAATAACATTATAACATGATGCAAAGCTCAAAAAAGTCTGTTTAAAAACAGCATTTTGTATTCAGTCAGGTGAACTTTGCTTTTAAAATCAGTTTGGTGATCTTAGACATTCATGTGTAAGAAATACATCCTTTATAACATTTAAAATATGCCATTTTAAATTTTGTGTTCAGAATTGTCAGAAACTCTGTGACCTGTATTTTGTTTTATAGCAACGTGTTGTCGTTGGTAGTCGGAGAGGCAGAGGCCTAAACTTATCCAAGCACAGATAAGAGGCTGTTGGGCCTGTAGCCAGGTTCTGTCTCTCCTTATCTTCTCTTTGCAGCTCAGAGTGTAAAAAATCCACACAGAACAGCATGATAAATTGCAGCCTACCAAGAACTGGTGGAGGGAAAGGAGTGGAAGGAGGGGGAAAGGGAGGAAAAGTGTTATGTTTAGAGCCCACACAAGATGGTTCTTTCTCATAAACGCTAATGTGAGAAGAAACAAACTAGGGCCGATCAGGCCAATTATCCTTTATTTTATCTGATTTTGGGGGAGAGCAGGAGATGGGAGGAGTGGAGAATACGAGACACCAGTATGTGGTTGGGAAAGGGGGACTCGGAGTCCCAGTGGAGCCGGCCTCCTGGTGTTGCAAGGGAGAAAATAAACACTCCCCTGCTGGCTTATTTACACAAGGGGTTAAGTCAAACTTTTATTTCATATCATGGTACCAGGGACTGTGTCCTCCCCTTGTTTTTCCTCTCTATGCGGTCTGTCTTCATTGCTCATGCCCTGCCTGTCCTAGTGAGCCAAATTACGGTCTCTAATTGCATTTTTATGTTAATATTAGAGTCAACATGGCAGCAGTTCCCTCTTGTGGATTTGACAAAGTCAATTAAAACTGAGTAGGAGCCTTAGGGGAGGGAACCACAACACTTTTTCTTGTACAGCTCAATTCTGCACCTGATGGTACCTCACTGCTAGTAGGTTTTTGTAACAGCTAAAGTCAACATCTTCGTATATTAAGCACCTTTTCCTACACCAGCTCTAATTAATGCAAACTCTTAGAGACGATAGAGGAGGATCAGGATGTTTCAATGCTAGCCAAGCCAAACAAGTCTCTTTACCTTGCTCTATATAGTTCCTAATTTGTCCGGGGGGGGGGGGGGGGGGGGGGTTTGACAGGGATAGCATTGTTTTTTCAAATGAGGGGTGTTCATGCTTTTTCAGCATGCAAGCTACTTATAAAATCACCAAGGAAAGATCATCTACTTACTACAAAATGCAAAATATATATTTATCTATAAATATATTGAAAGTTCTTTATTGATTTTGTGCCAAATGAAGGTGATACGTTTTTAACTTCTTACTTGGGCCACCTGCCTCACTTATTTTTATACTGTTTCTTAAGAGGTAACTCGCTATCTAGCTAGTTTACCTGTACTTAGCGTCTTTGCGCATGCGCAGTTATTCATTTTTATAATAGCGGTTAGCAAACAGGTAAAAGAAGCATTACCGCCATTACCGGCAAGATGAATCATAGGCTGACATCTTCTTTTTCAATGTCATGCAATCTACCCACACTAGAGTTGCGATCGCCTGGAGGAATTGCGATTGACATATTGAGCACTGCTGTTTTACATACAAGCCTCTCTACAGGAAAATGCCAAATCTTGATACTTCAAAATGATCAAATGAATATTAAAATGACTTCAACAATCTACCTCCTGTTTTGCTAGTTCTTTGTGTTGGTTGAGTTCTCTGATGTTCTCCATGAGACTTTTCCTAGTACTCTGATGAGAGGCCAGGGATTCTACAAACTTATGTTGTAAGTCCTTCAGCTCACACCTAACAACTACTGCATTCTACAACATAAAAAGACACAAATTAATGAAGCTACATTCATTTCACAACAGAACTAAACTCGGAGTGTGTAGCCCTGACATACCTTTACCTTGTCCAGCTCTTGTCTGCTAAGCACTTCCCTCTGCATACGCTTCATCTCCATGCTGGCTGTAGCCAGATCCTGTTGGAGAGATGCTATTTTTGATGTAAGGGAAGCTTTCTCAGCTTCCTGCTGCAACAAAGCCTGGACACAACACACTATGAGGTTACATTTTAACATCTCCTGACAAAGTCAGTGGCAAACAAAGCTGGATGTTCTTAGTGACTTGCCAAAGTTTTCTGATCCTTCTACTTTTCTCTAGTATGTAGTTGTGAAGGGGAAGAAAATGTCACTTTTACCACAAATGATAGGCTATGAAGGATAACATTAAAGTTGCAGCCTGTAACTTTTGTATAAAAATGATTTTTTTACAGATTTGCTGAAACATACTTTCACTATGTTGTGATAGTATGTTATAAGATAGACAATCAATGAAAAATAAATCAAGCTCCTCTGCCTTCTCCCAGTGCTCCCAGTGGATCCCAGAGGATCTTAGCGCTGACAGTCACCTCGCAATGCAGACCTTATGCTTTCTCATACAGATTTTTCCTGATAGCAGATCCTGTTGTGAATGCAAAGGCTAGTTAGCATAGCCACAGAGGACGGCAGATAAACATTTTCTGAAACTGTAACTTGTTTCTTCACTATTTGCACATTAAGCAGCATGTACACAAGGTTGACTGACAGTGCTAAAGACATTCTCCTGGCTCTGATTGGTTGTATTTTGGTCAGCAGCGCTGCATTTCTTCAGACAATAATAGTTCAGTTTAACCCTGGCTTTCTTGTGCTTATCCTATGGTATTATGACATGGTAACAGTTTTAACACATCTAAATATTATTTTATGAAAGTTGCATACTGCAGCTATAAGTGTGACCTGCGTTAGTATACAAACCTTCACCGTCAGAGGTTTGCTTGAGAGAATAAGTGACAAAACATATTGTCACGACAATAAATATTGCAAACACTTTCAAGAGTAATGCTATGGAGATGTTTGTAGCAGGTCTAGTGCCGTGATTTATACATGACTGTATTCCTGTTTCTATTTATGTTTGTATTCTCAGAATATTTGGTTTCTTCTGTTCTTCTCTGCTGTATTTATAAGATATTAGTAGTAATTATCTTTAATCATTATTATTATTAAATCGATTGTTAATCAAGAGGTTAATGGTGACACTGGCAGGGCTGCCAGAAATCCACAGCTCAGGTCTGAGAATTTGTCTACAGTGTGACTATTGGTTGTGGATTCTCTCAAACTGTCTTTTATGGAAATGTGAAAAACAAGTGACACAACAAAGGCTTCAAAATTCATGTTCATCGATGCTTTCCATCCTATCTGATTGAGCTTGGGTAAAAGCAACCCAAAACAAAAGCTCAATCTTTAAGATGAGGGATTGAGGCGACTGATTATGAATACACATAACACTTTAGATTTATATTTCCACTTTACAAATGCACATCTGTTGGTTGGGGTCTCCAACATCTCAATAAAATACTTTGCACATAGGGAACTGGCAAGTGTAGATAAACCTTCGAGATTTGATACAGTAAGTGTTTTACGAGAGAATACCAATAAAATGCTGACCTGTAGAACACTGAACAGTATTACACTGACTGTTAGTTTTAAAATACAACTATACGTTATGTAGGATAATTCCTTAACATATCCAAAAATACTTTGAACAAAGACAAATGTATTTTTAAATAGGAACCACCTGTTGCTTTTTGCTTTCAGCTTGCAGGAGCCTTTGGCTGAACTCCTTCTGCAGCTTTGCCAGCTCATCCTGCACCTGCTGCAGCGCCCTCTGGTTGCGCGCACGCAGGTCCTCGCACTGCACGCGTAGCTGCTCTTCAGCCTGCTGCTGTTGGACAGCGAGCTCTGCAAACTGCTGCTCCTGTTAAAACGTCAAACATCGTCACGCACTTCAGTTCTAATCTGGAAACAATGTCTTCGATCTGCGAATGCCCACGACAACAAAGTCGCTGGTGTTATTTTTAAAGCCGTTGAGAGTTTATGTGGGAACACATGCCAACAAATGGAGAGGAGTAAACACAAACTGAAGGCAGGTTAGATCTTTTAATGTTTTATGTCCGACTGTCATCATAATGACATAAATGCAGGCTGCTGTAACCAATGCTGATTATGTGTGCACATAAATTAAAACTGTTTACTAGCCAGGTGCTGCACCAGGTGCCGCAACATGGTCCTCAGGCTGATGATTTACCGTTTGCTTATGTTCGGCTTCCAGCTGCTCTCTGTGAATTTGCTCTGTATTGTTCCGCACCAAAAGGGCATTTCTTTCCACCTCAGTCAGCTTTTCCTCCAACAGTCTTTGTTGTTTTGCAGCTTGTTGTAGCTGTTGTTCGGCATCCACACGCATCTGAGCAGCATCACCTGCACAAAGAAATAAATGCGTGAACCCCAGGCTGGCAATGAAATACTGAGTTGTACATCATGAGGAGATGTTAAAGTGTTATTAACATGTTTTGAGGAGTTGCATTTGCAGCCCATGTTCAGCCATGGGTTTACCCGGAACATTGAAGCTTAGCACTATTTATCTGATCCATGTGTGTTTGCATGTAGCAGAGAGACCAGGGTCAGCTGAGAAAGCAGCTTTGGTGATACTGCAGCCCAGCTGTTACAGATCTCAGGGCTGAAATATGGATCTCTGGTGGATGGCTGGAAAAGCTTCATGGCCGAGGGGCTTGGCATGGAAAACAGTGAGACCTCTGAGGGAAAAGCCACTCACGCGTCAAGGCCTCGTTAGCCAGACTCAAGCTGGATCTCTCGCCCTCCAGCCTGGTGAGCTTGGCCTCCAGGGACGTAGAGAGCTCCTGGCTCTCGAATATAGTTGCCTCCAGGGATTTCTTCTCTGCTCTGGAACAAAGCAATAAAAAGGCACTGAGCTCTGAAAAAAAAAAACAGGACCTTTGAAACTCAAGGTGGAGAAGATCATAAAATCCAATAATCCACCTCAAACACAGCTTCCAATAAAACTAGTTTACTTGTAGACTCTTGTTACATGAGACTCTGCTTTGGAAATCCACATTCACTTCAGGTCAGATTGCCTTAAAATATACAATGCCATTTGGTTTTACTTAACCCAACACACACACACTTGGGGATTGGGGACTGAGAAGTCAAGGTATGTGCACACATTGATTCATGGCAATGTATGCCTGCATATATGCATATATATATATATATATATATATATATATATATATATATATATATATATATATATATATATATATATATATATATATATATATATATATATATATATATATATATAGATATATATATATATATATATACATACACTTGGTGCAGATGCATGGGATTTCCTCCCACTGAAGTGAGCGCTTGCGGGAAACGGAAAACCCCGGTTTTAGTCTTGTCAAGAGGTTGCACAATTCAGATCCAGCAGTGTTACGACTATAGCAGGTGTTTATATGTACAAGCATTCATCTACTTGATTTGTGATGGCACGACGTGGATCCTACGCTTGTTGAATGATAATTATACCGAATGAAAATTAGACGCAGCTGAATAAGTCATTATTAAAAATAACAGGTAAAAATGATGGAATTCTGTACCCTGGCAGTCAAAATGACAGACAATGAAAAAGTATATGTACCCCAAGAACACACAGTTGTACACAGACCTCAGTGCAACAAGCTCCTGTGAGAGAGTGCAGGCTTTTTGGTCAGCAGAGTTTAGTTTGACTTCCAGAGCAGCCTTGTCCTTGGCAAGCGCTTCCCTATGTTGGGCAGCTGTCTTTACAGCAGTGATCTTTTCTTCTAGCTCCTTCCTGCATGCACACAGTTCCTCTTGTAAAGTCTGCATCTGCCTGCTCACCTGAAAATGGACATTTACAAATAGAAACCAAATCAAACAAACGTTTTTCACATGCAACAGCATACAGTTCCATACATTGCCACACGGCAAACTTGAGGTTTATAAATTGATGCTAAAATCTCAAGACATTTTAAGGCCAATTTCCAAAAACTGATACCATGCTTGGCATTTCGCTAAAGGGAGCCAAAAATGAGAATTATGGGCGAAGTATGTTTTTTTTTTTTTTTGCATATTTGTTGAAACTGACCCCATATTGCGACAATATGTTTATGAGACAGATCATTTGTGAAAAGACTTCCCCCCTGCATTTTGCCTATCAAAATGCACCGCTCCCGAGTCATCTTGACCAAAAACAGCCAATCAACTTTAAGCGGAAGGTTGTAGTGTTGCCAGTCAACCTTATGTACTATAATAATTTACTAATACTTTGATTACAGGAATGCCGTTTTACTGAACATTCATGTTCAGTGTTACCATTTAACACTTAATGATCTGGTTACTTGCCTAAAAAGTTTAGCCTTTGTTAGTATTTAGTTTAAAGAACTACAGTCGGTCCACTGGTGCTATACCGTGGCTGTTAGTGATTATGTGTGTTTTTACCCACTAAAGAGTGGTGCGACTGAATGCGAGAGGATGATAAATCACTCAATAGGCCTCTAAAAAAATTTGTTACGGTCACTTCTGAGGTGATGGTTACACCCATTGGGTACAACAGAGATGTAACCCTGTGTTCAAACACAAGGTTCAGTAGGATTTAAGTATGATTCAACCAAGAGATGTAAATATCTATCCATTCCTCCATTGTCTGTGCCTGCTTGTCCTTAAAGAAGTTCAAAATATATCTCAAAAATATTGGGTTTTTATAGATAGTTTTTACTTCTTTGTCCCCTGGCCCTCTACTGCTAAATAAATAAACAATATGTTCTAGTATTTCAATGGCCATTTTAGAACAGTCCAGAGATTTGATTTGATTTGATTTTGTAAGCCACGAGAGTCCTATAACCGCTTGCAACCATCATTGTTCTTGTTTGGAAATCGATAATAAAAACATGTTCAGGTGTGGAAACATCTCTCATTGGGGAAACCTCTCCCAACGGTGGACAGTGCCAGGGTATTGTTTGCTGCTTTAAAGTCTCCCATGGCATTTGGGGCAGGGTGAATGCTACAATCCTGTTTTATTGTGTTTCATGTCAGTAATTGGAAAACTGTGGAGTGAACTAAATTCCTTAAAAATAGTTCCCGTATTGCTTTAGTTTGGTTTACCCATCTCTCTTCATCGTTTCTGTAGGTGAAGGATAAACCGAAATGTTTCCAAATAGCAGATTTTATTGATCATGGGGAGTCCTCATAAAGTTGTGCGGTAGAATGCAGAGTTCTGAGCATTAATGCTCTGCATGTGTACAGGCTTCAAATGATGATCTATCCCTTCGCTATATATGCAAACCAAAAGATTTGTCATGAGGCTTTGTTGGCTGTTTGTTCTTCTTTCTTCCTTATTTACGTTTGAAAGATTTCACCATATTAAGTTAATTTCTCTGTGTTCTTTATTGTTGGAAAGTTGTTGCCATTGTGTTTATTTCTTGTATTGTATTGTGTTCCCTGTATTGTAGTTTATTCTCTTAGATCCGTACTCGACTTTTATTGTGAGATTATGTCACTGCAGTGAAATCTGAATTTATTGGAAGCCTTTTGGTCTGCCAACAAATTTGTCCACATCTGTAAATGAGAAATAAAAATGTACATCTGCTATTTTCTCGGACAACATTCACAGACTCGAGAACAATGGCTTTGTTCGTTGTGTGAACAAAAGCACAAAATCTTTTCTAAGTTGATTTTTTTTTTCCAAGTGGCCAATAATTATTTCAGTAATGTTTAGGCAGGTATTATTATTATAATTTGACATTATGTAACAGTAACCACTCTAAATCAGTACTGAAGCAGAATGTTTACAAAAGCAAGAATCGATATAATTTGGTTTTTAACTAAAATGAGCTCACATTAACCAAATATTATCGCTGCGTTCCTCTTAGCGTCTCCTTAGGTAAATATGAAAAAGGATGAATTACATGTTATGGATGAGAGTAGCAGCCAGACAGAAGATGAAACACAAGCACAGTACTCTAGAGGCCACACAGGGCTTGTTTTATTTCAGGCTGATTTATTTTTTGCAGATAGGTTTCCTAAAAATGTTTGGATGGAATTTGTCAAATTGTTTAGGCTTGTTAAACTCTAACTGGGGATCAACAGCTCCAGGTATTACACTTAGAACAGATAATAAATCAGGAAGGCATTCTTTTCATTCTTTGCAGGACGAAACGGCGAGATGTTATTTAGGAAGAATGGGAATACTTAAGGTGTTAATTTATCCGTGCTTTCGGAAGACCTCTGCTGGGTATTAAATGTCTATCTATTTATCTTTTCCAGTTCACATTTGTTCCTGAGTATCATGTGGCTGTAATCTCCCAAGTCACTCATAAAACACAGCAGAAGAGCTCCAAAGAAAACTCTACAAAATTAGAAAATAATAATAATAATAATAAAAAGAAAAACGCTTTATGAGCTCCTATACATTTTTGTGTAACAAAAACAAGCTGCGTGAATGTGATGAAAGCTATTAATAACGTAAGCACAGTTCTCCCAGGTGGTGGGAGCAAGGAGGGGTGTGAATGACCAACAAGCCCTGACCTCCGATTGCTTCTTCAGGGCCTCGGCTCTCTCCCTGTGCAGGAGGCTCAGTTCCGCTTCCAGCTTCTGGCAGAGCTCTCGCAGTAGAATGTGGGAGCTTTCAAAGGCTTGTTTTTCAGCAAGCATGTTCATCATCTCCTTCTGCGCTCGCGCCGCGTCCTCTCTGGCTGCCGCTCGCTTCCCTTCAGCTTCACACCTGCGTTCACTGAGCTCCGTTTTCTCGCCTTCCGTCTGAAAGAGACAAAAATTTCGCTTCGTTCGCTCTGCCACTCATTGATATATTTGCGAAAATCCACAGAGACTGACCTGAAGAACAATGCGACTAAGCTCCACCTTGTCTTTGGCGAGACCTTCGCTAAGAGCAGCCAGTTTAATGAGAGAATCTTTAAGGGTAGAATGCTGACTCCGCAATTTGATCAGAAGGCTCTCCTGTGCAGCACTGTGACACTCCATCTGTGGAGTCAATCATTGTTACAACAGTCATGCATACTTCCAAGAGCCACAAAAATATCAAAGGTTAGCACTGCGCTCTCACTGGCAGAACAGTTTACCTTGCTTAGAGCCTTAGAAAGGCTGGCCTTGTCATCCTCCAGCATCTCCTTCTGCAGAGTAACTTGATCTAGAGATTCCTTCACTGTAATCAGTTCCCTCCGGAGATCTGAGTATTTGCTCTCAAGATCCTCTAAAGCTCTTTCCCTGAAATATACAATATATCAAAATATAATAATCACACTATTTTTTCTGTCAGACTCCTGATCATGTAAACTTTTCTGTGGTCTTCCATTTTTCCTCCTTTTCGCTCCACACTCTGATATATCAGCGTTCCAGACGTGGGTGGTAACTAGTTCTATGGACTCAGATAAAGTTACTCGAGTAATATTTGGAGGGAAAATCTACTTTTGTGAGTACTTTTTCAACTCTGTATTTTATACTTTTACTTGAGTAATTTATTTCTGGATACACTAACCATTGTGAGTAACTTCACAGAATGAAGAACAAGCTTGTTTTAAACAAAATATTCACCACACCTGGTGCTGTGTAAGGTTTCATAAGATTTATTTATGAAGAAATTGATTTGGACTAGTTTTCTTTTGTCTGATTTTGTTATTTTGTAATCACATTGTGGTGATGGGACGAAATAGACACAAACTACACAAAAACACCGTCAACAAAGCAGTGAAAGCCTTTAGAGCAATGAGGTGAAGTTTGATTTTAATTTCAAAATGGAATGAACTTCTTAAGTTTTCCAAAAACAAATTCTACTCAAGTAAAGTACAAATTCTCACAAACAGTACATAAGTACTAAATTCACCTCATTACTGCCCACCTCTGATCACGTCTGTTTTAAACCCATCTTCAATAACTGGTTTCCATTTCCATCTCTCCAGTTTTCATCCTGTCCTCATGTGCCTTTTGTTTCACTCCATTTCCACAACCTGTCTTCTTTTCTTTCTCACTTTCCTTCATTCATCAGCTTCTGAACATACTCCTCCCATCTTCTCAACACTGTCCTCACCTCTTAATGCACTTTCATCACCATCCTTAATCACTAACTTGCGCATGTCCTTTTCAACCCAATCTCTCTCGACTTGCTAATTGACACAAGTCTTTTCCAGCTTGCTTTGTTTCCAGCAACTCCCAAAATCCCAAATCCTTGAAATATCTCCACCTAAGAAAATTGGGAAATTCTGTTGCCTTATGCCAAACTCTTGTATTCATTTCATTACAAATCTTCAGATAGTCGAAGATTTTTTAAACTATATCATGAAAATACTGTAGGAGAAGTGTTTCTAGAAAAATTATTTAGAATTTCAACTTTCTGACATGTGCTAGCGATCTGAGTTTTAACAACATCACACGTGAAATCAATTGGGCTTGACAGGATGTTTGTTATGCAAAGGTCATTGTTTGAACTTGAATGTACCCTCTGCGGGCTTCTGAGTGCTGGCGTGACAGCTGCGTTTCCAGGTCCTCCCTCTGCTGCCTCAGGAGGTCTCGTTGTCTCTGGAGGTCCAGTGACGAACTCCTCAGTACATCCAGCTCCACTCGCTGGGAGTCCACCTCCTGCTGCAGCACGGAACGCAGCTTCTCCAGCCTCCCTCTCTCACTGTGGGACACGCAGAACAAAGGAGGCAGAGGAAAACAAAAGAATGAAGTAATCTGGGGTCATAGAGGACAAGATTAAGATATATGCCTTTTTGCAAAGCTGTACAATATGTGCAACATTAGTTTGCTCTTTTTTTCTTGCAAATACTCATGGAATCCTGTGGGTAATAAAAAAAGGAAAAGCTGCTTTATAAAAGTTTACCTGGAGAGCAGCTCCAATGTGCAGAGACTTTCTTTGAGGCTTTCCTCTAGAGCTTTTTCAGCCTCCTGATGTTTTTCTTGCATTTCCTGAATCATCTGCTCCAACTCGGCCCTCTCATCATTCTTCTCCTGCAGTTGTTCTTTAAATGTGCCCACCTGCTCCAGAGCTTTTGTCAAACGGGCATGCATCTCCTGTGTTTGTATGCGCATGAATCATCATTAGTAGGAAGGACTTGACACAACATTTTTATAGAGCATGAATTTGTGATACCTGAGATTCTTTCAGATGCTTAGAAAGTACATTCTGTACAGCCATGAGGGTGCTGTTTCCTGACGGAAACTTGCCATGGGGTAGTGAGGTGGACATACTTTCAGAGTCAGAGTTCTCACCCTGAACCAACTGGAAATTTAGAAGAATTAAAAAAAAGATGTTACAAAAAACAATCTTCTTTAAAAAAAATGAAAAGAAAAAAAGTTGAATCAATGTGAATGTCTGCGTTCACACAGCAGGTAAATGAGCTTTTCTTTCCCTTATGCCACCAATGGGAAGCAGCAAAAAGCAAGGATCGGCCCAATTTCAATCTCCAATCTGTGCCACTTCCATATGCGGTACCAATTTGTATATCTGATTGTTTTCAAGGGCGGCGCAGTGGGTAGCGCTGTTGCCTTGCCGCAAGAAGGTCCTGGGTTCGATTCCCGGCCCGGGTTCTTTCTGCACGGAGTTTGCATGTTCTCTGTGTCCGTGCGTGGGTTCTCTCTGGGTTCTCCGGCTTCCTCCCACAGTCCAAAAACATGACTGTCAGGTTAATTGGCCTTCCCAAATTCTCCCTAGGTGTGTGTGTACATGGTTGTTTGTCCTGTTTGTCTCTCTGTTGCCCTGTGACAGACTGGCGAATGGAACGCAGCTGGAGATAGGCACCAGCACCTCCTGACCCCGTTAGTCTGAAGAGGCATGTTCGACTTTTGTATCATTGTTGTGAGACAATGAGAAAATTATGATGATGAAATTAAAAAAGAAGTCTGTGTTACTTCCTTGCACCATCTTGATAGGTAAATTAAGTTAAAGCTGAGAGTCCAGAACCCAGAACTGCTGTGTGAACATAGCCAATGTCATTTTGTACTGACCTGATGTATTTGGTATAAAATGTGTTGCAGTCCTTGAACCTCAGTGTGAACTACTGCCATCTCTGCTCTATCTTCTGCTCTCATCATCTCCTAAGCAGAAAAGCATTTAGGTTAGATAAGTAACATGCATGGGGCAAGTCTGACATTCCCCAGATTGCAGCCCTCTAGACAAGGAAGTTGTGGAGTTTATCAAGCCTGCAGTACAGACTCAAACCAATTTTAGCCCTTATTACTGCCCCTGTATTTGCCTCCTCTGGAGTCCTACCATCTTCTCCAGACTCATGGTGTGAAAGCTTGCATCCTTCTCAATTTTCTGGTTCTGGAAGTGGCTCAAGGTATCCGTCAGCTCCAAGATTCTAATTATCATTATACAAACGAGACACATACAAATAAATATAAAACACACACACAGCTACACGCCCACACACGCTTCACACGCCCACACACACCCCCTAAAGCACTGTACTAATTCAAAGATTGGCATGTTGTCCTCCTATAATACCATCAACACTATCAAATTCTGCACATGAAATTGTAGAATTCACAAAGACCTTTGATGATTATATCAAAAGCAGCTTAGATCAGAGATGTAAAGACACCAACTTTTTTGGTTGTCTCCTATTTGAAGTGTTCAGGAGGGAAAAAAGGACTGGAACAACACAAGCTAGAAGGAAAAGATCTGCAGATGACTATTACTTTTTCGGAATAGATTCAATGTGAGACCTTCATGTTCTACAAACTCTATTTCTAACACAGTTATTTAATTAGAACCTTAAACTGATAAAAAAATGCAGTTTCAATGGAGAAGATTATCTTTGATGATCCTCTTTGTGCCTCTTTAAATTGAGGCTGGTAACACATTCAAGTTGGGATAGAGGCACATCTGCCATACTTATTGTACTAATGACACTAGTATGAAAGTACTATCTATCTATCCATCCGTCCGTCCTTCCATCCATCCATCCATCCATCCATCCATCCATCCATCCATCCATCCATCCATCCATCCATCCATCCATCCATCCATCCATCCATCCATCCATCCATCCATCCATCCATCCATCCATCCATCCATCCATCCATCCATCCATCCATCCATCCATCCATCCATCCATCCATCCATCCATCCATCCATCCATCTATCTATCTATCTATCTATCTATCTATCTATCTATCTATCTATCTATCTATCTATCTATCTATCTATCTATCTATCTATCTATCTATCTATCTATATACACTGCTGTATATACAGTGCCTTACAAAAGTATTCACATCTATACCAGCTTCACCTATTAAGAGGAAGAAATGTTTTTCCCATTCTTACTCCCAAAATAGCTCAAGCTGGATGCAGATGGAATAAGTCACATCAGTTTAAAAATTTAAAAATTGCCTCAGATTTTCAACTAAACCCATCAAGGATTGTCATGCATTTATCTCCATCAACTCTGGCCAGAGTACCTAGCCATGCTGAAGAAAATGATTCCCACAGCATGCTGCTTCCACCACCATGCTTCACTGTGGGGATGGAGGGTTCAGAATGACGATCCCTCCAGGGTTCAGATCTAGACATACTTATCTGTGTCCTTTAGCTACTTGGAACTTGCAGAGACCTTGACCATAAAAAATTTGGGCTTGTAACCTGATAAAGTGAAAATGGTCAACTAAAAGAAAAACACAAAGCTAAAAAAAAAAGAATATGTATCTTTATACTCGCTACTGTCTCTTTGAAATTCCACAGACATGCACGTCACAAATCCCATGTATCTGATAACAGCAGGGGATGTTTCCTCTCTTCGCTGAACGAAGCACAACTCAAAGAACAATGCATGTATCTGTCAAAAACAGATGAGGTCCTGCGACCACAAACTTTATGTAAAATTTCTTTATGCATCTGAAACCAGTTTGTGCACAAAAAGCTTTCATTTCTAGGCTACCTTCTTGAGCAACAGTTTCAGGTCACGTTTCTGGATGTGGTGGGTAACTGTAACGTGGCTACATGCATCCTTGTGGAATGACAGATTCTCCTACGTTCTCACACTGCACTGCCTGAAACCTGAAGGTCACACACATTCAACAACGGTTTCCAGCTACGGCCTTGTGGCGCTCAGTTTTTCCCTCAGACTCCCTACATTTTTCTCCGACATTACATCAAAGCTTTTAATAAACCTTGGATGAGCTGTGACTCATCCTTCCTTGGAAAAACTGAGTTTGTAGATTAAGCAGGATTGGTAAATAACGGTACCGAAAAAGATTAGATTTGTGTCTGTTAGAGACTCAAACAGATGACCAAATTACAGATTCCTTTTTCTGCATTTTAAAGAATATTCTAGCATTTCTGGGCTTTCGAAAGTTATTAAGTGCAATGTAACTGCTTTGAAGAAAAATGGCTATGTAGAAAGTCTGCTATGGCTTTACCTGGAGTTTAGTTCAACTTTCTCTGCATCCCAGGAAAACTGAAGCTGCATGGTCTCCTTCAGCTTGTCCTTCAGCTGCATCTCCAGGGCTGACGTCTCAGACCCACTCTTTTCTGATATTCTGGTCTCCAAGTTCTGGCATGTAGCATGCAGCAGTTGACTAACAGCAGCACATTCACCTCGCATGTCAGACAGAGTCCTATTTGAAAGAGTCATGATTATGAACATCTGAAAACTGTTGAGCTGATACACAGCAAAAACAAATTCTAACAAGATATTTTTCGTCTAGTTTCCAGAGCAAATGTTTTAGTATACTTGAAATAAGACAAAACTAAATTACAAGTAACCTTTCTGCAAAAAAACAGGAGCAATTTTGTATTTTCAGTAGAAATTAGACATAAACATTTAAAATGTAGTGTTTTTGCAGTGCAAGGCCAAATGAGCTAAAAATTTCTGAGCCACAATGTTCATTTCATTAATTTCTTTATCAGGGTAATTTTAAACTGTTGTAAATCATCTGATGAGAAACAGCTACTATAATGAGCAACTATTATTAAAGCTAAACACTGTTCTGAACAATTATTATGGTAGTTAAATGCTAAGGGACTTTCAAGGGTTTAAGAGTTCAAATTCTCTTCTGATAGATGATTTTTACAGTGGATAACGACACTGAGCCACCTGTCCCAGTTGAGGAAAGAATAGCGGCGGGGGTGGGGTGAACGCTCACTCTGATGACCTGCCCCGCATTGATGACCTGCCCCACTTTGATCCTTTGATCAGAGATGCTGTTGCAGTCGTGAGAGTGAAACACAGATGAGGTGGGGGCTCTTTGGATGCCCAAAAATTGCTGGAGAATTTCTGGCTTCGCGCCCCACTCACCTGTCAGTGAAAGTCTTCAGCTGGGTGAAAGTGCTCCGCAGGGAGGCGGCCTGGCGCCACAGCGCCCTGACGCGAGCCTGCTCACGACTCGACAAGGAGGCGTACGTCTGCAGACACAAGGCCGGGGTCTCATGAAGAAAAAGCCTGCAGTAGGTTTGTGGCTTGCTTACTGCAACGTTTCCATTTTATTGTCATCCCTAAACACATGCAAACGCTGGAACTCCTAGACTCGCCCTGGCACGTTTACAACTAATTGGATTTCCCTCAGTCCACAGATGTAGGACATTTTACAGCAAGGAAAGCTGGATTGTTTGCACAATTTTTTTCCCTCCCTCTAAGCAGCTGGAATGTTTTCACAGGAAACAACAACTCAAAAAAAAAAAATGAACAGGGAACGAGAGTAAATTCAAGAAACTGCCGATGAATGGAATTCCAACCCCATGTGAACTCGGCAGGAGTTTAATTGTGCAATTTTTCAGCACTAAGGGGTGAACTTGAACTTTCCCTTTGCCTTTTAAGTTCAAGCCCTTCATTTAAGTGCTCCCCCCCCCCACACCTCTTTCTCTCTGCGCAGGCGAGTATGAAACCACTGAGCATCTTCGCGGGCCTTCCTTAAGCTCTCCATTAGGCCCTTGTTGACAATGTCTACCTGGTCCAGTTGTTCCCGTAGCACAGAGTTGACTTGGCTTAGGCTGGCACTCCTGCAAACAACATGTCAGATCAAATATCAATAATAATAAAGAAACACTCTCTTGAAGGTTCTCTAAGCAGAATAAACTTCAATCCACTAGGATGTCACTCAAAAACCTATAGTTCTAGCCAATCTGTGGCATTGTGTCAAGTTACATTCAATATCAACCAGGTCTGACAGATTCCAAAATCTTCACACAGTTCTCCCCCACTCTGCCCACGCTGATATAATGAAGCCTGCCACATGGTTACTCCTATATTTAACAGTGTGAGAGGCGGCCAAGTACACATTTGGCTTTATGGGATGATGCAATGTTTACATGGACGTGAAATGTGGGGATGGGATTAAGTTTCAGCGTTGTGTGTGAAAGCTTCGGAATTACATTTAGAACAGACTTAACGTGCACAATGCTTCGCAAAACTATTCATAGCCTTTGAAGTTTTTCTCATTGTGTTACAAATGGAAACCAGTCTGCGTTTTATTTGAATTTAATGGGATGAAGCAACATAAAGCAGTGCATAATTGTGAATTTAAAAGAAAAGCATTGTTAGTTTTGAATATTTATTTACAAACACATTGATGTCCATGTCAAGGTCCATTGTCGTTGGATATATACCAAAGACAACGTCCAAAGACAACGTCCAAGGACAACAAGGACAATGCCTCATAAATATTGTATGCAATATTTTTATTGCATACAATTTGCAACTAAACGTAAGAAGGAGTAATATTTTTAGGCAATTTGGATAAAACAGTTTATGTGAGGTTTATTTAATATCAGGCAACGTAGTTGCTTAAGAAATAGAGATGTAACTTTGTTACAACTTCTGCTGATGTGAAGCATTTGAGCATGTTTTAAATAACTGAATGCATGCTACTTTTGAACACAAAAGCATGAGGAGTTTCTTTATTAGGTAAAGCACAAAGTGTCTGTCACTCACCGGCTTCGCTCCTCCTGCAGCAGAGCAGTCTGTTTTTGGATAACAATGTTAAGATCTTGCTCAACACGCTTCTGAAGCTCAGCTGAGTCCAGGTGGGCCTGCAGAGGAATATAAAAACAAACTAACCTTTACCACTGGCAAACTGGTAACATTTAGCTATTTGGCAGCAGCTAAATGTCTGCTTTTAACTGACATTTATAGAGAAACCTTATTACTGGTCAGATTACTGATCTACATTGACTTTGGTAGCTAGACTGCTGGGACTGACTAAACTAAGTAAATGTGCAAACCATTTTTTAAATCGCCATTTATTGTCCTAAGTGGAAAATTAAGTTTGCAACAGGTTCTCCATAAGTTACAGAATAATAATCAAGGACTCAACTAATACTAATACTCATAATGGTTTACAGATCCCTGAGAACAAAAACAACTGGAACATACAAAATATATTTGATAATGATTATTCTTGATTTTGATGATTTACATGAACAATAAATGCAATGTTTATTGTTTTCATAAGTGGTCATTGTGTTGTGTTTATTCATGTAAAGCAATTTAAAGTGCCTTGTTAATGAAATGTGGTATACAAATAAACTTGACTTACCAAAAGTAGGGATGTGTGTTTCAAATGACTATCTAATCATAGAATTTTTTTTTCACTCATTGACTGTTTATAAATATCTGCTTTTGGGGTCTGAACTAAGGCAACGTTGATTTTGATCAAATTGTTCTTTATACCTATGTCCCAAAAGTGAAGAAGTAGCAATAAATGGACACATATTTTTTGTCTTGCCCTGAAGCCAAATTATAGTAATGGTTATTTTAAAGCAATGCAGCTGTAATAACATAAATCAATGTATTTTATATCATTTCGCTAACTGTTTACTGTCAAACAATTTAATATGCCCATGGTTATCCCGGTATCAAGGATGTATTTCTATTTAAAACTGATTCATGGGTGAATTAGACAGTTTGATCTTTTCAGACTCCAGGAGTTCTCCGATGCAGTGTCTTTGTCATGGTGTTGTGGTGGAGTAGGACCTGAATGCAAGAGCAGCAAAGGCGGAGAGTTGTTTATGAATAGTTAATGAAAAACTTAAGAACAAAAAATCAGAAGAACACAGGGAGCCACAGCACAACAGAAAAATAACAGGAGGAACCAGCAAATATTGACTGAGAATGAGTTGTATGTATACTGGGAGCTTGATTACTGAACAAGGAACAAGATGGCTGATAGAAACGGGTTCCAGGTGTGAAGGGTGAGAGCAGAAGGCTGGCTGAGGAGTGAGAGAGGGAGACAGAAAAACAGGAAGAGAGTGCGGCAGCAGGGAGCGAGAGAGAGAAAATATGGAAACTTGGAAAATGTAGACATTAGGAATAAACAATTAAACTAGAATTACTAAGAAGTGAACCACAGTAAAGTAGAATAAATTTTTGTGAAATGTGAGACATAACTTTATGGTCTTCTTTTTCTTTATTTTTTCTGAGGTAAGTGAAGCAACCACGTCATTAGATATTGGTCTAAGTTTTTCTGTGTCCTCCTGGTTCAGTTGACAGTGATTTCAAATGGATTTTGTTAGGCTGACCACTCCTGGGAAAGTTCATCCACTCTTCCATGTTTTCTTTATTTGTAGATAATGGCTCTTACTGTGGATCAGTTGAGTCCTCAAGAAAAGTTGAAAACTTCTCACTTGTTGTTAAATGTATTAGATCAGGGCATGATGTGCTGCTTTTTGAGTTCTCTTGGCTAACTTCATGTTGCCAGGCATGCTGTATTTAAATGATTTCTTGTTTCTACTGCTGTGTTCAAGTTATTTCGGAAGTCTGAGCTTGCAGGTGGGAATGATGTAACATGTGTTGAGAATGTTCTGGTTGCCAGTAGGAAAACAGTGACACTACAGTAATAAAAAATAGTAATCAATAGCAAACCTGTGGTGCAGCCAGTGAAATGGAAGTAAGAAAAAGTGTGACTCATGTGACAGTTAATTAATGACTTAAGAAGTGTGAAGATAAGATTCAAACAGCATTACAGTAAAACATAAATTATTCATGTGACTGGAAAGTCTAAGTCTAAACGATTTTTTAAATTTTTAACCAACATGTTTCTTCTGAATCAAATATTATGAAGTGGCACAGTCTTCATAAGTCTTGAATACTTGAAGCTTATCACCCAAAAGAAATAGTCAGAATCCAACAACAAAAAATATCAAAAGATGGCCAGTAAATGCAAGGAGGGTTTAACCACTACAATGCCAGTGAAGATTTTTACTTAATGATTTGGGAAGTTTTTGACACCACATGTCATTTAAAAAATGACTGATTGATGCCTTTTTCTCCTGATAAACATTGGAAAACTGTTTTTTAAAATTGACTGGTAATTTTTTTCAATGCACTAAAATATCATTGCACTTTTTTATTAGGACAGTTAACAGTATTATGAAGATGCAAAAGAAAAAAGCGCAAATCTATAAAAGAGCAAACACTTTTACTCACCACTCTCTTCCTTGTCTTTACTACAAAACATTCATTTACCAAGAAATTTAAAAACCTGATTTTAAATCCCATTTGAAATAGGCTGCAGTTAGAAACAGAAATAGTTAAACTACTTAAGCAAAATAAAATGTTTACCTCACAGATGAAAGCAACAACAAAACTAACTTTAGGCAAACGCAAAGCACACCAAATCATGCACTGTGTTTATCAAGTAATTTCAGTCAGTGAACACAGATATATAGATGATTGTATGTTGGTGTCGATATGCGATATTTTTTTCATTCAATGCATTTGAAATGATTGAAATATCCTTCTCCTTCTCACAGTAGTATCTCAGAATCTCTTATGTATCTTAAAATCCCGATGTCTTGTAACCCCTCAACCTCATAAACCCTCAGCTCCCTCTGCACCACCCACTCTCTGTGTTGGTGCCAGACACCCTGTCCTCACTAATAGAAACCACATGGCCCCAGAGCACTACAACACGCTGTGTGCCTCCAACTGCCCTTGCTGACTCCTCATGTACAAAGAGAGGAAGAGATTGAACAAGAGGGAGACCCCTCCCCTTCAAAACACTCCAAACCACCATCTAAACCTTTCAAATCAGTCCCGAGACCCGTCCACCCCCTTCTCTACTGTCTGCTGTACCTCGTCTTTTCTCGGGATGCTTAATCTCTCCAGCAGGCTCCAAAGAGCCAAGACAATGGTCTCACTGTTCGACACAGGACTCAATAACGTTGCCAGCATTATTCGCACATTTTCATATGACCTTTTTAAGACATTTACGCTACAAATTACATTAGGTGCTATCACGCACTTGGCCCAAGGCTGAGCTGTTTTTCTATGAGGACCCAGAGAGCATAAGAGCGGTGTTTACTGCCCGTTGTTGAGGTGACAGCCACGGGGAACGGGTAGGGAGGAATAACATGGGCGGTGTTTGAAATACACAGAAGTTCGGCAGCTGCAGTTGAAAAAGGGACTCCTGGAAACAACAGTTGTGTAAAGAGTCACTGATTGTGCGTGTTTTGGAAAAGCTGTAGCAATAACATTGACGTGCTGACAAGCCCACACTTTATTGATGTACCTTGAATGGTTAGGATATTTAATTCAAGAATTACCTTCTGGCTTCATGTATTTGAGGTGTTGGAACAACATCAAAAAGAAGATTGCCCAATACGAAAGAGAATAAAAACATCGGGAAAGCAATCAGTTAGTTCCAACAAGACTCAAAAACAATCTTAAAATAATCCAACAATGTAGTACCCTATTAACAAAAGTACAATAAATATATAAAATTAGGCTTTGCTTGTTACCACCATGAAGGGACATAAAAGCTTTAAAAACTTATGGCACACCAGTTCTGCAGTTTAAAGTCATTTTTAATGAGATGGGTTGTTTTGTTGTTGCTGATGACTCAAGCAGGCAGGGAAAAATGGTGTTGAGATGACTTAATAAAAAAAATAAATAATCAAATGAGAACTTAAACAGAGACACAGAGGGTGGGAGGGGCATGGCAAGATAACCACAGAACATCAATAAGGACTGACTGAAGATCTAGGATTACAAAGCAATGGTTACTGGGTCAAAAAACAGGAGAGGCTTAATTATCAGAATGAGTCATTTGTGATTGAGGAAGAATCATGAAAGGTCGTGGACTGGAAACTAAAATCAGTGTTACAAAGGTAAAAAATATATATTTTTAATTTTATTCTACTAGTCAATAGAAGGCTAAAAAAAAAAACATTTACATGTTTCTCTCAGCGCAGCGAGCAATCCTTACAAATATCCCTCTATAGGGAAGTATATATTTATGACAACGTGAAAGGCAGTTTTACCATATCCTGTTTTCATACCGGAAACATTTAAAGGTGTAGTGTGTAATTTTTATTTAATATTATGTCTTCAAAGAAACAAACAAACAAAAAAACATTTGTTAAAATTGTCACCTTGTCATGACAGTATGTTATGAGCCAGAATGTGTGAAAAGATCGATCTCCTTCACCTCCTCCCTGAGCTGCTATTGCTGTCTAAAGAAAAGCACCACTCCTGGTTAAATACAACCAATCACAGCCAGGAGGAGGGGTTTAGCGCTGTCAATCAACCTCATATACTGTGAGCTTAATGTGCTAAAGATGGAGAAACTATTTACTGTTATAAGAAAACCTTCATTGGTGGCTATGCTAATTAGTTTTGGTGTTGTAGAGAACAAAGTGGGAAAGTAGAGGGTGAATGGTAAGCGTCACACAAGATTGTGGCTGGCAGTGCTAAGACCCACCTCCTAGCTCTGATTGGTTGTTTCTAGTTAGCACTGGGAGAAGACAGAGGATCTCGATTTGTTTTCTCACAGACTATTTATGCCATACTGTGATGACAGAGAGACAGTTTGAACAAATATGTAAAAAAAAACATTTTACATCCTGCAGCTTTACACAGTATTTCAGAATTGGGTCTAGTACCATCAACAACAAATTGACACTAGGAAGTGCTAGAGCATCTGCCCTTTTTGCTCTGAACAAGGATGTGCTCTTTTGAAATCTTTTTCATTTTGTAGTGTCTATTACGTGGCCAAAAGTAGCATTTCTGGATTTAAAAGACTATTTTATCAGTACCTTACATATTTGTAAGGTACTAATCATTTTTTTTCCCTTTCAGGTGCTTTTAAGACAGTAGGCTGACAGGAAGGAGGTAAGACATGCAGCAAATATCGTCTGGTCTGGGAGTTGAACCCGCGACGGCCACATCGAGGACTCAAGGCCTCCAAATGTGGGTGGCGCTATCCCCTATGCCACCACAGCATGCCCTATAATTTTTAGATTTTTTATCTCATTCATCTTAGCTCTCTAAGAATCTGTCAAGTATCACACTGGCTCCATGCAGAAGTATAGATAGTTCTTCTTATGGCTGCATTCTGTGCTGTTGCATTGCTGTACTCTGTAAATCTCACATTACTCACTCAGCCGACTGTACCAAATGTTGCACAAGGTGCCCTTTTTTTCCATTTGAGCACCTGCCCCCCCAAAATGTCTGGTTAAACTAGAACAGTAACTTTCAGCTTAACATAGGTTAAGTATTCTTTGTATTTTGCACAACTCCTTAAATTAAAGTAGTGAAAACAGGATGTCTGCATGCATCACTCAGTTCCACAGTGCAAATTGTCAGAATTTCTCAAATCAATAGCATAAAGAACGTTTTGTGCACTCGGTGACCAGGTATCCTCGGCAACTCATAAAGGTCTCCGCCCTAACTCGGTGTGGAGGGTTGTTTGTCCTTTTTCATGCACGGCAGCACCAGCGTGTGAGCGTCTTGCCAGAGCCTCGCCCCAATTCCACACACCACAGAGATGACGCTTTTTTATGGTTTCTTTCCCCCTTCGGCAGTAAAGCATGAGGCCGAGGCTGCTGCAGATTAGCCATGCTCTGTGCAGGAAGCTCCCAAGGGAGGACGCACTAACAGTCCTCCGTGGACACCATCGTTTCACTTGGTTGTCTTGCATCACTAAACCAAATCCCCCCGCATCACTCAATGAGCGTGACCTCACTGTTTCTCACAACACACCCGTCAAGTGACGACTATAAAGGCAAAAGAGAGAAACCAATAATCTCAGCATTCCATCTGCCCCGACGCTGGGGGGCTTACAGGACTTAGCGGGGGCCCAGAAGTGTGCTTGCCGAGCCCTAAGCTATTTATGATCCGCTTCAGAGTACAATTAGTTTTGAACAGCCTCGACGGCTCCCTTAAGTGAGCTGAGCCCAATCCCATGAGGTCACCAAGTGCCATTCTGTAATAATGTTCAAAACACAATTCATACAAAAACAGCCCCTTAAGTCATGGCGTGTTTTATGCTGCCATATGTTAGCTAGGGTCCCTTTTACTTTTTTCTTTCTCATGCGTCCTTTTCTTGAGCGCAAGACTCTTAAGGCCGTTAAAATGTGGTTTGCGTTAGGTTTTTATATTTCTTGATATTTATGATTTGTGCCACTCCTTGTATTGTCTCTTTTGATAAATATTTCAAACAACATCAAGGGCTAATCCTGCTTTGATTCAACTGCCAACAAGCAACAAGAGAATCATTTTAAAGGCCCTTGTGAAAGCTTTGGTGTTTCAGCCAAAATGTTCTGCCTTGCCCATGTGGAAGATCAAAAAAAAAATCCAATCCATCGAGTTAACAAGTCATGATCACAATATTCTCTTAAAGATCTGATAACGGTCCAGTTTATCTAAACACTGAGCTGGGTTTTATGAAAAGAGCAGATCTGGGAAGCTTTTCTAATTTTCCCCCCTGTCCTCTCCAAAGAAACAAATCCATGTTTTTTTGGGGGGGGTTTTTTTGTACTGCTGTTTCCAGGGACACTCAGAAAGCCATCAACAACATCGGTTCCCTTTCTTTCTGTGAGACTCTCTAAGGGTGACATCTGGCCGAGGCTCGCAGTCGGCATGCGAAGGGTTACAGCTGCAATAGTTTTCTCTGGCTTGGCTTGAGCCCAGAGGCTTAATAAAGGGAATTAATGGAGTGCACTATCTGTCAGATTCCTAAACACAGCTGGAGCGGATGTTCATCGCCCCCCAAGCACCCCGAAGAACTTACTATCCTACTTGAACAACATAAGCCCCTTATTTCTTCCCCCATATTGTCCCCTGGGTGCTGACTCCGCAAAGGAGCCCCAGCTGATTGTGAAAGCTGTTTATGTATCATCACTGACTATAATTACACAATGTGGGATAACAAACAGAGAGAGTGGAAGGGGGAAGAGGAGTGGGAGGGCAGGCAACTGTTGTGAGCGTATCAAAATACAGTGAACTTTTTGGTCATGGATGGTAACAGCTGCGGTAATGATGTGGAAGCGGTACAAATAATCAATGTAAATGTGGTGAATTAATAATGCGTGCCGCACACTCGTGAGCACGTGGCCAGTGAGTCCTGTGGCATTTAACACGAATGCACCCAGTCTAAGACGATGCTATAGAGAACCCACACGAGCAGGCCATCCACTCAAGGTTTCATATGTTTCAGACATGTTTAAATAACTAGAAAGTATGCTAGATGCTTGACTTTAAAGTCTGGTAACTTGAGAAGCCTAATGTAAAAGGCTATATGTTCTACCGAACAGCTTTTCATAACAAAGTAAAGCTTTTAAGCCTACTCTCAGAGGAGAAGGTAAATTATTTTTATTATTCACATCGACAGATGTTTTGGACCTGTTCCAGTTGAACTGCAGCTTAAATTAACTGGATTGATAAGAAAAACAGGCTGGAGACAAATGGGGGTGGCAAGATGAGAGAAGACAGAGAACATTTCTAAAACTCGACTTTGTCTACTCCTGTTTGGCAGGATTCTTCTGAAGAAAGAATGGGGTAAAAAGATTCTAGAGAGCCCTGGGCAAGTGGCAATTGGTGTCAGAAATAATTCATCTAGAATCAGCTTTATCCAAATGATTGTAATATTACAGTGTTTTGCAGGCAGTAGGCTGCTTTGTATGAGAAAACGCACACTAGCATATCTGCAAAAGAAACACACAGGATACAGAAACATCAGGCTATGCAATACACAAACTAGGTCAAGGTTTATCCTGGCTCAGCAGCAATTTTCTGGGGTCACTAGAGATCACGAAGAGTGACTTACTAGGCACATAGGAATGCTTTCAGAGTTCAGATTTGAGCTTAGCAGTATTGAGGTAATAGTTCTCTGACAGCATAAAGACCGGGAGAAAGCTAGTGGATTTGGTGTGATGTATGTTTCCAAATGGTCACAATTTTTATAGCAGATAGTTGTTGACTGGCAAATACAAAAACCTCAATATTAAGTTCTAGAAAACCGTGTTTCTAACAAAGACATGACAATTTAAATATTTTGTGAAAATTCTGTATTCTTTAGTTTTTAGGTGATGAGCTAAATGTGGAATGCTACACCACGTTTACGGTTCCTCGTTAACACCGTCATAAACTTTTCCTAAAATTGGGATTTTATGTGACTTCACAGGGTGGCAACAGTGAAGCAAAAGAAAAGTCATTAAATAACATGTTTCTAGGGCTTTGATGGGAAACAACCAACATGTAGCAAAACCTTGCTCTGGTGAGATGACCTAAAATGCGATATGTAGAGAGAAACTAATACTGCGCATCACTCTGAACACACCGTTCACATGCTGAAACATGGAAGTGGCTTCATCTTGAAATAGGAAAAATCCAATGACGAATCTGTAAGAAATTAATGTTTACAGATGCTCTCTATTCGGTCTGACTGAACTCGAACTATTTTGTGGACAAGTCAGTACATGGATGTACAAAAACACCTACATCTGTGATAGCAGCGAAAGGTGATTATACACAATGCAACTCTGAGACTTCATACAGCGCATTTTCAGATGACTTGTGAGAAATTGTGAAAACCACATACCATTTTAAAGTTATGACCCATGTAGTTTGGCCTGTCACATAAAACGATTAAAATACATTCAAGTTTGCAGTTGAAACATTACAAAGTGTAAAACAAATTAGGAGTATACAAACTTTTGCAATTATGCTGATTGAAAAGACTACTGTTTAACTAAGGTCAGATAAAAGACTGGCAATAACTAACCTGGACTTTTTCAAAGTTAAAAATAAAAATCAACCTTAAGTTTTCTAAGACTCAGCAATTTCTCTGTTATTTGTTTATGGCTCTACTTATTAGAAATTCCGACCAGCATTTCCAGCACATCTGGAAACCAGCCATAAACACAGTTGGCAGACATTACTACACATCTCTGGGCTTTTTTAAAAACTACTAAATCAGATTCAAGGTTTAGCGTTATCTACAAACATGAAACACTTGGGTGTTTTATTTGTGTGTAGTATTGTTAAAAGCCATCTAAAAATACCAACAATATAGATGAATGCATTTAGATCTGCTAACTGCAGTAGCAGAATGAGGGTAGTGTTGTCACAAAATAGGTGCTTTATACTCAGTGAAAAACGATCTTTTTCTTCAATGGTCTCAGGGGAGAAGGCCAGTGACCTTCATAATTTTCTTCCTAAACAGCTGCCGCTACATGGAGCAGCAGCCATGGGAGGCAGTGAAGGGAGACGCTGAATATCAGGAGCAAAGGGGGGTCGGAGTGTACCTGAGCAGACCACAAGGAGACCCTTCATAACCCGTTTGTTTCTCTTACTTGAACTTACAAACACATGCATCCTGACATATTCTCAACATAGATGCGCAGATTGTACCTTTACCACATTCAATCACTCGCACAAACATTTAAAATATGTTAATTTGCATAAGTGCATTAATTAAATATGAGTTTGTTCTGAATTAATCCCTTCTTTGATTTCCCACAGGTACAAACAAGCTTTAATCTTCTATTTGCTTGTTCATGCCTAAAAGGCTTTCCCTGTTAGAGAGAGATGTGGTGCAGTGATGTTTACTGTGATCATATTTCCAAATGCATTCATTTGTGACGAGACTGGAGGAAAAACTTCTAACTTCAAATGAGAAATGTGTAAACCATTAATAAGTTTTAAAGCAGCTCGAGGCATTTATCTACATAGGGAGAAGCACTAAGCCAAAGCAGCATGGGCACAGTGAACACTAAACATGCAAATAACATTCCACAATTTAACCTTGGCCTAAAAAAATCCTTTCTCCCTTCTGTTGCTCCTACCCTCTCTGTGAGTCTGGTTTGTTTGACTAGTGGCTGGTCGTCGTCCATCTGGCTGGGAGAAGAATGCTCCTTCAGGGTACCGCTCTCCTCCTGCTTGCTAACCTCAACGCTCTCACCTGGGTTGGAGAAACAGATTCGGATCTGTTATATAGAGGTGTCAGGCTTTGCATGTGATGGTACCTGACAAAGCAGCGTGAGAGGCAGAACTAATGCAATGCATAATCAGTGCTTTTGTCTGGGAATGACAAGTGAAGCTTGCGCTCCTACCAGCAGGCTGTTCAGCCAGGTTGTGGGCGATGATCTGACAAATGTGAGAGGCGATGGGGATAGGAGTAGCTCCAGATTCTTCCACATTCCCTTGAAGTATCAGACTTCTGTCTCCTGAGTTGCTGTCTGACTGAAGCAGAGTCGTCTCCAATTTCTACAATGACAACATTATGCCCAACATGTCACTTAAAGGGGAAGTACTATCTGTTTTCCAGGCACATAGTGCCATTTTGTGGCACAATCAGGTAACTGTTAACTTCAGTTATTAAAATGCTGTGTAGGTCAAACATAACTTTAAAAAAAAATTACTTTGCAATTTAATGCCTTGAAATTGGGCCTCTGTCTCTTTCTGAAACTCCGCCTTCAGGAAGTCATCACAACATGACTTCTCTATTAAACCTCTAGCAACGTTTTTACTGGCGTTTCACTGAGAAGTAGACTGTATAATGAGCTGAGCAGATGTGAGTTCCGCCGGGAGTTAGCTAATTGCTGCTGGCTAGTCTGAAGGAGCTGAGAGGGGGAGTATGAAGGGAGGCTTGCTCTGTGAACCGGAAGCTTGGAAACTTGTATGTAGTATTGTTAAAAGCCTTAGAGGATTTTCATCCTCTAAGGCAGTGCTAGGGTCACTCAGGGTATGTTTGAGGGAATAACATAACATGATGTATAATGTTTGTTAACATGATGTAAGTTGGAAAAAATGAGCGTGAAAAACCAACTCATTAGCATTAATATTAAACTTTTCTTGTTAAAGGACTTTCTAGAACTTAATTTGTATCACTCTTTGATGCTCAAGAAAAGTTGACAAAAGCATTTTTAATACAAGTGATACATATTAAAATCTACACATTGTAAAATTTGTTTATGGAGTCCAGAGGTAATAATATTAATATTACACTCCTAAATACTTCTCTGTCTGAACTGCTGGAACCTCAATGTGTTTGATTTACAACACATTAAACATTCCAAATGATGTTCTGTCAACAAAAAATAAACCTAGTAAATGTTCCTATAATTCCTATAGTTATAGGTATAAATTACATATGTAAGGGCATTGAGTGCCACAGTGGTTAGAGCAGGCGCCCTGTATACAGAGGCTATGGACCTTGACGCTTCAATTCCCCTCCTGGGTTCTTATGCCGAAAGTCTTCCCTCCTTTTTAAGGGAAAGAAAAGACAATATCAGGTACTACCCAAAAATATTATCGACAGATTTATGGTAAAATGATTTTCTTTCCACTAAGGAGTTAATTTCTACCAAGAAATTAGATGGTTATGCAAAAGGATTATATATTTTAAAAAATACATAGATTGTCTTGGAAAAAGGCATGTTAAAATTGATTTATATTCTCTGTAATCAGTGGAAAAATCTTTATTGGCGTGACATCAATCAAACATTTTTTTATGATTGCTTCTCAGGTTTTTATATGTTCCCACTGATTTTTTTTTGACAATATATCTTTGGTGATGAGCTCAAAGTCTTTGAGGTTGGAAGGTCACCTTGCAATCTTAAACTCCCTCCACTGATTCTCTTCTGGCTCAGGTTCTCCACAACATAGATTTTTCTCCAAGGCCGGAGATCACTTCAGTGAATTTTATTATCTATTCAGTGAACAAAGATGACACGTACAAAGTATATACAAAAGACATCCATGGCAGGTTAAAATCAACACAGCAGTACCTTAGTTCTCACCTCCAGTGTGAGTTCTCCAGAGTCCAGCTTCAGACTGACTTCCTGTTGAACAGGGCCCTGCTTTTAAAGCCACAGGCTCCACCCACAGAAAGTCAAATTAAGAAAACAAAATAAAAACTAAGCAATTACTCCTAACTCAAATAAATTCTTAAAGTATACAAAATAATTAATAAGTGAAAAAAATAAATAAACTTGTAATCCAAAAAATACAATAATCAATTTAACAGCCAATACTCAGTACGTTCTGATGACGTCACCACATCACGCAACTCTCTCCCAGTGTGTCACAATCCGGAAACAAGCCAATTGAAAATAAAGCCGGGAAAATGTTTGAAAATGACAGATAAGGATTAATGTTAACTGAAGTGGGAACACCGCGTGTGACCCACGATGTACCGCACCAGTCCAAGCTGCAACAAAACGTAAGTTAGCGATTGTGTATGTCTGTGTATGTTTGCGTGTGTTTGCGTGTGTTTGTGTGTGTTAACTCTTTAATTAGGTCCTAACTCGTGACGGCTCCTCCGTCAAAGTAATGAGTAACTAAACCACACATTGAAAATGTATCGGAGTAAAAGTATGTAATTAAGTTCGGAAATATAGTGAAGTAAAAGTGAAAGTTATCCAAAATTTTCATACTCGAGGAAAGTATGAAGTACTCCAAAATATACTGAAGTAAAGTAGTGAAGTATTTTTACTTCATTATTATACAACACTGTAGCAGAGTTGCTCAGCAGGCTTCTGTAGGCCCAAAGCTGACATACCGAGCTCTTCTGGGAATTCACGTCAAACTGAATTCACAGTTTGTTCCTCAAGCTGTGAATTCAGTTTGAGTAACAAACTCAAAGGTCACACTGACTTTCAGAGCCTCTCCATAGATCCCAGGCATCTGGGCTCCCAAACTCCTATGATAGACTACTCTTCTTTAAAACATTACTTCGGTTCAATGATGTTCAAACACACACATTTCACAAGCTCTTGTGAGGTTCTGTCACGACATTTAAGTCAGGATGGGGTCTGGGCTTTGACTGGCCCATTGCAGTAGTTTGCTGCACTCCCAAAATGCCAGTATGTGAAAAGATGGTCACACTTACTAAAATTCAATTCCATTAAATAAATAAGTTGTTTCCTAATTCCTATGTAAGCAGCTAGGGTGTTTTTCACACACAACTTTTTCATTTTAGGTTTACATTTTGTTAAAAAAAATAGTGAGACTATGGAATAATTTTTGGTTCAATTATCATTAATTTATATTGTTTTAATTATATATGCTTATAAGAGAGGATCTACTTTTTATTTCCCATGATAGAGGCATACTCTTTTACCTTTTTGTCCTGCTTTTTCACCCTAACAACATTACTTGTAAGTTTTTTAATAAGCATTACCTTGGCATGTATACTTGATTATTTAGTTTCCCTTTGGGATTAATAAAGTGCTTTTGAATTTGAATAAAGTTATTAAGTTTAAATTATACCAGATTATGAACTCAATTAAAGTGTTCACACTTAGAGATTTAGGAGAAAAAAGGCTAGATTAGAGCTAAAGAAAGGAGGAAAAGAAAAATTAATCAGATAAAAGATTGCTATAATAAATAATCTACAACTAATGATAAATTACTGAAGCAAGTTTATACTGGATGCACAGTAATGCACACTGCATCGGATTCCAATAGCCAGGGCTAATATCTGGTGATATTCCCGGTAACAGTGAAAACTATTTTAAAATATGCACAGTTGTGTTTAAAATAACTGCAGTCCTACATCACTAACCAGGTTAAGCGCTGGATATTTTTTGGTAGAAACAAGCAGAGGCTGTAGTTGAATAATAGAAAACCAATAGACTCTACGGTCATGACATGCCTGCTGCTGATTCTGAGTAACTGAATCATCAGGTTACAAGGGATGTGTTCAGAAATATTAGTAATGTGGAGATTAATCAATTAGATCATTCATTCCAGGAAAAAACAGGCTCCAAACAGGCAGCCCTTATTTAAGGACAAAGTGGAACATGCTGGTTATGGTGCATTCCTCTGGGATTGTTCCACACATTGTTCATAGGAACAGTGTGCTACGATTAAAAAGTTGATTGGAGAAGGTAAAACATAAAAATGTGCAGAAAATAATAGGCTGCTCTGCAATTTTCTCAAATGCTTTAAAACAGAAACTAAAACCGAAAAGACATGGAAGAAAATGGAAAACTGCCATTCGAATGGATCAATTATCCAAAATGGAAAAGGGATCATGTTGACTTTTGCCAAAGAGGAGAAGTTCTAAGAGTGGGGGAAAACTATCAATAAACATACCAGCGAGAAAACAACATCCAGAAAAAAAAAGACTGATGTTACAGCCCAATCAGTCCAATAATGAAAACAATACTCCAGGGGCGACATCAAACCTGCTGTTTCAGAGGCAAAATAAGAAATTGCAGAGGAATGTTGGAATGTAGTCCAATTGTCCTGAGCTGGAATACCTGTTAGCAGTTGGTCGACTACAGATGTGAAGCAGTTCTCAGAAGCAGCTGCTGAACTAAATTCTTTAGTGATTTAGAGGAGACCTGAATTTTCAAGCGTGTTTTCCCAGGTTTATACACAGTAAATGTCAGACTTCTTTAAGAAAAAAAATCAGACACCGCCACATTTTCGAATAACTGAGTATTTCTTTCTTTTCTTTTTTTCCCAGTTATGATAAATTAGACATAGAATTCTTCAGGCTTTGTTTTCGAATTGAACATGCAGCGTTTCCAATACACTTGCGCTTTAGAAATCAAAGATTTGGAGTTTTATACTTTTGAAGAGACACATCTATGATTGTGAATATAACTGCATACGTTTCATAATGGTTATGACAATATAGGCACACGAATAGTCATTAAACTATCAAATCATTTTGGAACCGAATACATAAACTAACAAGTAATTGCCTAAAACTGTGATTGACCAAATAAACTCGCCTGGAAAATGCAACTGTTTTTGTTTGTTTCTACATTATGGGGCATTTTTAATTAATGTAATGTTTAGTTATTGATTAATAACTGCTTATTTATTGAGTTTTACATGAAACGGCTCTCATATATTATCATAAACAAGCTTCAGGCTAGTGAGAAATAGCAGGCGTGCCACTCCCTTCAGGAACGTTCTTGTTCTTTAATTAGCTTAATTCTCCTCACCTGCGCTTCTCCTCACCGTCTTCAACTCCGCAGCCCTCGACTAGCAACAATGACGCAGTTTGAAAGCGGTGAAGAAATGTCAGGGTACCGACCTGAATCACAGCCTCCAGTCTTGGTGAGTGTCCATCTTGCTCTCGACGAGAACTCATTATAAAACTTTCCCAAGTTCAACCATTAAAAGTTTTATACCTTTAAGCGTTCAGTAATTTGTTTGCTTTAAAGTTAGCTCGCGTTCTGCTGCAAAAGCCTGGGAACCTTTTGAGAATTCATGGCGAACAACAACAACAACTTATTATGCCAGTGACATGGAACTAAGTAGGCTCGTTCTTGAAAAAGGCAAACAAACAACCCTCCCGTCCCCCGCGTTTAAATAATTGTAGGAGTTAAAGTTAAGAAACTTCAGAATCAACTGAAGCCACAGCAAAGCTCTCTAATCCCAAACAGTTCACCATGGTAACCGCGGACAAGCAGAGTTGTCAAGGGAACAGAATTGGAGGACTGTAACCCGCGAGCCAAACCGCTGCGTTCCAATGGGTTAATAATTAAACGGGACAAACCCGCGTTTCAAAAGCTTTAAAGGTACTTTCACTCACGGAAAACATTTGTTTTTATTCATCCTTTTTATTTTGAGAACCATCATAGTTCATTTGTAGCAACAAATATGAGTAATGACGCTTCATAATAATGCTCAAAGCAGATGCTTTGAAACAATTTCTGCAAAACAAAACAAAAAGTAACATAAAAATATTCACTAGTACCATAAAACAAAAGAGGTCAGCAGTCAAATACATGAAAACACCTGTTCAGCACTAAAGCATGCATTAATACATTGAGATTGCCAGAGGGTTATGTGGCACACTATTCTTGGCACAAAGGACATCTTCTGATTGACTTGATACTTGCACTCCACCAGTCGACACATGCCAGGTATGTCACTCTGAACTCACTGACCCCCAAAACTGAAACAATTAAGGCCTTAAAGATATCTATGTCAAATCTATGGGTGGAAGTTCAGGCCACTGGGATGGGTCTAGGAATATAGTGGATACTCCACTGTAGAACCAAAGTCTTGGGAGGAAACATTCCACATCCCAGGTGTTGGATGCTCGGTTGTAAACCTCCACTTCCACCCCGTAGTCGCCCTCCATTCCTTTCCAGTGGCCGCCCGTGACATACAACTGTCCATCCAGGGATACGAGGCCACCATTCTCATGAAGCATGTGAAGAAGCTGGACCTGGAGACATTAAAAAGTCAGAGCTTTGACTGACACTAAAGGACTTCAAAAGGGGTTCTGCTTTGAATGCTGTTTTTATATTTCCATTGCCATGATAGCATCTAGTTTGATTTCAATAGCCCACCTTTTGCCACATGTTTGCCTCTGGGTCATATGAGTAAACTTTCTTTGTGTTATCAGCCAACAGGTATATTATCCCATCCATACAGACGGAACGAGGAGACGACAAATACTTGGGGATGAAGGGTGACCCTATACTGATCCAGGCATCTATAAAGAATACAGAAATTATCAGATTTTTGTGCTGAATTATTTATTTATTTTTTGCCCTGTTTTTGATTGAAAAATTTGCAGATGAAATTGAGTTGTGTCTAACAACAGTGACATGATTCTGAAATCCACCTTACCTATGACAGGGTTGTAACACTGCATGGTCAGTGCATTGTACTTCACTGCGCATGATCCAATCACAAAAAGCTTTCCAAAACACGCTGTGGCTGTGAAGTTGGTCACATATTTTAAAGCAGGACACGTCAATGCCCAGGAGTTACTGTAAGGGTCGTAACGCTCAACCTCAACTTGAGCCGACGTCGTGCCTAAAACAGGAAAACGAAAATTGTGGGAATTATATTTAAATAGTACAGTGTGGATAATAAAACCAACTGCAATAACTCTTGACAATACAGTCAAAAGCATTCATACCACATTTCATCATGTGACAACCCAAATCTTATGACACAGCAACACAATTATATAACCTAGTAGCATATAACTGAATTGGGTAAGAAAATTGGTAGTTTTCAAACTTCTTTACTGTTAAGAATCTAAAAAGTGTGGTGTGCATTTGCTTTCAGTCCCCCTGAGTCTTATGTAGAACCAACTGCAAGCCTTTTGGTGTATGTCTATAACAGCCATGCACATCTAGAGATTGACTTTTGTCCAGTCAGAAGAAGCTCAAGCTAAGACAGATTGAATGAAGAGGATCCACAACAAGTTTTCAAGTCTTGTCACAGATTCTTAATTGGATGTCGATCTGGACGTGAACTGAATTGTTGCACACATCAATAAGCTATAACCATTTCCAACCACTGTAGCTGTGTCCTTATGATTTGGAGTGCTAGAGACCCTGCATTTAACAAACATCCACTATTTTGTATATCATATAATGAAGATGCGCATGTGTGTGTGCGTGTGTGTTTTATCTTGACAAAAAGTGGAAATATTCAAGGGGTTTGAAAATATTTGGAAAATACTGTGTTCCACTACAAGAAAGAAATACAGATTCTTAATATCCTATCCCTCCACAGGACCAGGGGAAATTGAACTAAGTTGAAAAGGAGCTTAAATAGTTTGTCCAACACTGCTAACAGCTGTAAGATAGTAGCACAGATAGTTATATTTTCTCACCTCCGATTACATAAAGCTCGCCATTAAGTGTTGCCGACGTGTGATTTGTCCGGGGCCGTATCATTGGTGCCACAGTAACCCATCTTCCCTCTTTCATGATGTACTTCCAGGTCTCTGTGGTCGACCATGAGTTAGTGTTCAAACCTCGCGAGCCCCCTTATCGCACAGACAAACGCACTTTGTCAAAAGCCTGATATAATCCTTTTCTTGAGGGAGGACCTCAAGCAATTTACTCAAAAAGTTGTAGATGTCATCATTTTTATCTGAATGTTTGTCTTTTGTTTTAACATCTGGTGCTGAACTGACCTGTTACATAAACATCATTGTTTAGGGTCACCATGGCATAACCCCACTTGTTGGGATTAGGGAAGTTAGGCAGCTCATGCCACTTTTCTGCAGGGAAACGGAGAATATTTTTATTGAGGCACATTCAGACATTATGGGGAACTGGATAAAAGTCTCCATAAATAAAATAACACAGTAATGAAATAATGTCTAAAAAGTATGAAGGAAATTAGGCAAAAATGCAAAATGTTCTCGAGAACCATTAAGTGGTCATTACTTTGCAGTCTGCAATGAAACATAATTTTTTTGGCAAAACAATCCATTTGTGGCCAATGTCATTTTGCCTTGTCATGAAACCAGAAGTCTTAAAATGGGATGCAGCAATCTTTTCCTTAAAATCCCTTGAGAAAAATCTAACATGCCTTCCATCAACAGCTGCAATAAAACACTCATTTACGGAACTGAGAGGATGATCCAATTTTGTCACATCCAGAACATAGCTCTCCAAGAGTCGTTTTCCTGTCAACGGCACAGTTAATGACCTCCGATATCTGCCAAACAATTTTAAGGAATCCGACAGACTGTTCCCAGCAAAATTTAAAGTGTTAGATTCTGAAAGCAAGCCAGTGTGAAATGTAGAAATTGTATATCCCTACTTGTCTTTGTGTTGTAGAAGGCACAGTTCTTGGATGGCAATCTTTGAAGTCTTGGGTCTCTGTTGTCATCCTCGTCTGAATCGTTATCATCCTCGTCATCCAGTGAACGTCCTCCCATCACAAACAGTACTTCTTGCAAGTTTGGTTGTGGACTCTGATAGTTTAGTCTTTCGGAATATTCTTGTGCCAAATCTTGCTTCTAGAAAGATAAAAGTAACAAGGGTCATTAGTAATCGAATGCCATTTTGGGAAAATATGAAAGAGAGGTTAGATGCACTCACAAACCTCTCTACAAACTTCTTGAATTGCCTCCCTGCAGCGAGGGGAGGCCTGGACCAGACTGTCTTTCAGCAGAGTGTCAGTCAGGTAGCTTAGGCTGAGCAGAGACAAATGTGACAAGCTGAAGAGTTCAGGAAGGTGGCACAGTCGGGACTCTTTCTGATGCCCCACCCATTTCAAGATGGCTTCCACGCGTGTGCACTCCGAACGGATTTTCAGTTCTTCATCGGACAAACAAGCGGTCAGCTGATCTTTCCCCAAAAACAGAAACTCCTCACCCTGTTGCACGGCCTCAAAGGTCTCTAGGAGGAAGGCCCGTGCTTTGGCCACAATTTCAGGACAGCCGTGGATCTCTCCAAACTCCAGGATTCCCAGGCAGTTGGTCTCATCGATCTGATTCTGCAGGTATCGGCTGCACACAGCTCGAACTGTCTGAAACTGTAGTTGGCTAGAGGTACAAATCAAGCCCTCCACATTGCTCTGGTTTATTGTCAGCTTGCCGGTGTAGGCAAAGTCAAGCAAGTAGCTGAGGATGTCGGGATCGACATCCTGGAGCTCCACACGAGCAGCAATGCTCTCCACAAAGTCCCCTGAAAACATGGAGCGAAAATACATGCTGCAGAGGGCCAGAACCCCTCGGTGACAAGGGAAATCTCTTCCCCCTGCACTCAGGGTCACATCCACAAGTTTGGGGTGTGAACAGAGCAAACGCAAGCCTTCCAGGATGCTCTGAGGATGGGAGGACAGGCAGAAGTCCAGATCATCCACGTTGCGCACCATGATCACCTTATCCCAAAATGTAAATGTAAACTCTTCTGTCAGCAGATCAGCACTTTCCTACAAGTATAAAGGAAACACAAATAGAACTGATTCTGAAATGCCACCAAAACTTTCTCAGTTTTGAAAACAAATGAAGTGCACAAATATATATTTTTAGCCACTTTTTCAGGATGGCTTAGAAGTTTAAAATAACTGCATCATACAACAAATAAAGTGCTTGTCACTATTTTGGTTAATCAAGCTTTCTTTATAAACAATTCCAGCCATTACCTTTTAAAACAAAGCATACTTTTGATTAGGTCTCTTTGAAACTGAAACAATTTAGTTAAGCTTTACTCTAGTCATTGTACAAACAAGAGTAAAGCTTAAATTAGTGAAAAGGTGACAAAAAAGAACAAAAACTCACCCAAGATGGATCGTTTGAAAATGAGGGTTCATCCTTGAATCAAAACACAAGCATTCAACCAAGGCTAAGATCAACATGGAGTGGGCAACATGGCAAATGTTTGCTAAGTCACTTGGGAGGACTGGCTGTCCGTCTGTTATTTTTAGGACTGAGTGACGCTGTGCTGAAGTCAGATTGCAAACAACAAGTCTGAGACCTACAGCTGCTGCCAAAGGCACATGCTCTGCCGAAACGGCCCTGGAATCTCCATAAGGAGATAAATGAAGCAGTGTTGACACGTGGATGTTTCTCAACATAATCATAATGGTCTTCTGAGAAAAAAAGGCAGAACAACTCACCCCAAGTGACAGAAGGTTATCTGAAGTAAAAAACTCTTTTGCATCAGAGTTTTGTTGATGATGTTTGTTTGATACCTGAGATTTAATGTTAAATTACAGATAAAATATTACACATAACTCTGAAATTCGTTGCTGTTTAATTCTTAAAGCACAATGCAGTAAAACAGTATAAAATTTTTACAAATTAGGTCACATTCGACAATATTGAATAGAATTAAAGAAAACGTGACAGTATCTGTCGTAATTACAGAAACCACAAAAAAGCTTCTCTCTCAACTGCAGATCATGTTCTTTAATAGAAACAAGTTACTTTATAATTCTTAGTTATCTTTTACTACAAAGCATAAAAAATGTAAAAAGATACAGTAAACTACTCAAAATCAAAGATTTCTGCCTCTTTCTCTTTCCAAAAAGCAAAACTACGATCAATGTATTGACATATTTCTTCATTGCTGAAGCTGGAAATGTCAGTTCCGCCAGAGAGCATGTTCTCATCAGGCGTAGGTGTTTGAACAATGACTTTAGGGACCTGTCTAAACTCTGGCAGGCTGGGTTTCACTACAGTTGACGCGTTTTCAGATTCACTCACAGTGTTTCCAAAGAATTTCACTTTAATGTCCTCAAAGCCGTCCTTCCAGTCACGGTTCCCAGCCTCAATGTCCTGAACGACCGCCTTGTGAAACTCTCTGATTGTCTCCCAGGGGAACGTCCCCAAACGGTCGAAAACCTCGAAGCACAGCAAGTGCCTCATTTTCCTTTCATCCACAGGGAGATCCAACTCCAAGATGTGAAAGTAGCCCAGCATGAAGAGATCCAGGGTCAGGCTGTCGTAGTCGACTGGCACCCCGTCCAGACGAGGTAGGAACTGCTCTGGGGAGAAGAGGGCCTTCTGCCTGTGGAGTCTGTGAAAAACATCACAAGATTGTTAAAGACTTAGGAATGTTTTTCTCATATAGAAGTGCTGTTTTTATTTTCAATCAGGAATTTAACATAGGAATACTGCTAATACTGCTAAGAGCATGGGTCATGATTTCAAAATATTTTCTTACAGTAGATAAAAGTTGAAATGTGAGATTTAAAGTCATAAAAAATGACAGAATGATTTATGATCGTACTACATCGGCCACCGTCAGCATGAAACTTGATCCATTGCTTTCTCCAAATGGTTCAAGATTAGATCAATTTGGAGAAAATTAAAATGTGGAACAAATTTGCAGACATTAAATTCAATACATTAAAAAATATCTTAGCAGCTGAGAGCATTTGTATTCCACATGGTGCCACATCTGTTTGTGTCTTTCTGAATTTCTGAACTTTGTTACACTGTAATCCAGCCAAATTCCCAAGATAACTGCTCCCACTTGAATATTTTTTTTATTATTTGCTGTCATCAGACAGTAAACCAATTCTAAAATGATGGCTGGACAGCAGCCCATAAAGACTGTATGTCAAATGCTTCTACACCTCAAAAACCCAGATTTTTATATCACCCCAGGCCATTCTAACAAAATCACTCGACTCATAAGTTAAAGATAACATGCAAGTCATAATTTGATCACTCAGACCCTCCTTCTGGTTAATAAACCACGCGATGTTTGCATGTGTGCCGCTCATTCATGCTGATGTCAACTGCTGTGTGGTTAAATGAATGTGCTGCTTTCTCAAACAAGACCACACAAGACATCTCTGGCAACTGCACTCAAATGAAGGGAGCAAAGTTTTCTTTTTTTTACCTTCCCTCCAAATTTGCTGATGTGTTACAACAAAAACACAAACAGCTAGATGCAGAAATGTCATGATTAATTATTCTAAAAAGCTTAATGTGTGCTAAAAACTGTTTTGAAAGTTTGTCATTAGCAGAAGTAGCAGAACTATTACTTCTATTAATACTGCTACTGCTGCTACTAATTCTGCTGTTAATACTACTACTAATAAAACTAATAATACTGCTGCTGCTAATACCACTGTGGCTACTTCTGTGTTACTATTAACACTGCTAATAGTTCTATTATAATTGTTATTACTACTGCTACTACTATACTATAATTACAAGTTCTGATGCTACTACTAACACTAGTATTGCTACTAATTCTACTAGTAGTAGTCGTAGTACTTCTCTGTTGCTACCAGGTAATACTACTTCTGCTTTTATGACTACTACAGTTACTAATATTAGTAGTACACCAAGATTACTACTACAACTACATTTATTTACATTTGTTAACCACAGAGCACCACAGAAAGCCATTTCTGCCTGCTGCCATCAGGCTTTACGACGGTCAAGTCTGTGCGAATTGATTAAATTTTTTTCTGCGCTCATTTATAGGTTATTTATTGATTAATATATTGCATGTGATTGCTTGTTATTTATTTATTCATTTGTTTATATCTAGTAATTTTGAACTTATCACCCTTAGGTATATATATATTTTACAAACTTTAACTAAGATGGAGTAGCTTTCAACAAATAAGCAATTTTCCCCTTGGGGATCAATAAAGTATATTCTACTTATTACCACAACTACTACTAATATTAACAAGGATACAGTGATAATCTAGTCATTGTTGTTGAAGGTATTTTCTGCATCGATATGAGCTCATATAAACTCTGGGATAAAAATGCCTGCTGACTACAACAATTGTTTTGATATCTTCAACAGTGTTTAAGCATACCCTCTAGGTGTCACCAAAGGAGTGAATAATTAGCAACATGCAAGTCATGGGTCAACCTTGGAGCTAGAGCAGGTAGGTCAGAGATCTGGGTGTATATGTCCTTGAGGTATGAAACCTACATGGAAAGACCAGAATAGGCAGAAAAGCCAGAAGAAGTCCTGCTTCCAGTTTACCTCCAGGCAAACATTTCGAACAATCCATCCAGGGAAGAGCAGACCAAAACCTAACTTACTGGCCCACTGGTCCTAGTGTAAAAGTTATGTTTGTGGTTGTAATGCTACAAATCTAAAAAAGTATACTTTTAAGGACCGTTACTATTGAAGAATAATTTGTACTGAACACTGGGGATGTTTTTATGTTATCCAGCCTTACCTGCGTATCTGTCTGGAAGGGACGCTAGAGATCATTTTCCTCCAGTTTCCCATCATCTTGTTGACGGCACTTCTCTGTTTAAAGAAATGTCCCAGTGAACTGTTCAGCATAACGGACTCGTCACTTTCTGCGCTGCCTCTTTGACCAGAACCATACTCATCATGGCTCCCTGGGTCTCCGTTGCTCATCTTTCTTTCGACTGCATCCCTGCTCTTCAACGTCACTGCGTAGGCAGACTTTTTCCAGTGACCTAAGAACAGGACCACTATGCGCTCCTTTCTAAGGCTGATTGTTTCCTGAACATCTGCAACACTTTCGTCATTGTCAATACCAGAGTCACTGTTCTGGTCTACTTCGGCAGCTGGTTTCAACTCTCTCAGCTGTTTGTCAAGGTGTGTATCTTCAAGCTCCGCGGAAGGACAGAACATGACACTTTCCTCTTCGTGATCCGACAAAGATGTGTTCTGTTTCTCGAAATTTGACCTCAAAGTCCTCACGGACACTCCGAATTGATGGATTTCGTCCTCGATGCTCTCCCTGCGCACCCTGTTGGAGATCTGTCTGTCTGGTGCCTGAGAAAACACAGTGATGAGTTCAGTGTTGGGCATCTTACAGTAGGGCTGGTCTGTCAGGTTGGTCAAGAGCAGAGACATGCTTTTTACGATGCCTGAGATCCGGCCACACCACACAGGTAGGGGAACTTGGCTCTTGAAGTTCCTGAACTGGGTGTTGACAGTGATGTTGACTATGGGAGCCGGGAGGATGTTCCTGAGCTCCTCAGCAAGACGGGCCAGCTCCAGCTCATAACCTGCGCAGTTCCTCTGAAGAGAGACATTGGCAATCTGCTGCTCCAGATAGATGAGGTCATCCTCTGTCAGCAGCTCACCAGAGGGTCCCAGGATGGCATTGTGGGCTTGGGAGTACCTCCAGCTGACTTTGGCATATCTGCTCCCATTTTCCTGTAAAAGAAGAGGCAAACAGCAGGCAGATGAATACAGGGGATATTATTATAACGCTCGTCAAACATTTTAAATGATTTGGCATGTGAGGGAAAACAGTAATGATACAGTAAAACTGCAATACAGCTCTCATCCAAACCTCAAAAATATGACTCGACTCACAATGCGTTATGTGTGAATGATTTGTTACGAGCAATTAAAAATAAATGGTGACTTTAATGTAGATGTAATGCAGATATAAAACAGCATTACAAAGTCACAGCACAATTTGTGCTTTTCTCATCATAGTCTGAATAGGGTCAAAACCTATTTGTTTAGGCGAAGCAATGAGGAAGATTTAAACGACAAAGACATCAAACACCCCTACTAATAACGTGATAAAACAGATGAAGTGTCAGTTGGACCTATTTCTCCTGGAGGCTAGACTTGTGTTTTGAATATCAGTGCTATATAAAGAGAAGTCTTACAGTTGTCAGCCGAATTAATTATCATGCACACTACTGACAATACTTGTGGCAGGATTTTCTCATTTAGTTTCAAGTACAGAAGTGGGCAAATGTGTCCAAGTTCAGTAAGAGGTCTTAAAATATATATATATATTTTTACCGCAGTAGCATATTCTCAGGCAATTTTTATTTTATGTTTCAAGAAACATCCATAGGAGCAAAGTTATTAGTACCCATTCTGGAAACGCGTTGTACAAAAACCCTTTTGCCAACAGGACAGCGCGTACTCCCACCCTATAACATTTCACATGATGACATTCTGCAGATCAGAGCCAGAGATTTTCTGCAGGTCTGAGATCTATGGACTGAGATTGCCATAGAATAAGCTTGATTTGGACTCCAACAACATACTATTTGTAGTTTGGCCAGGTTCTGAACATGGTTCTGAACATTTGAAAAACCGAAGGGCAGCTCATTCTTACCTCCCTGTTAAGAGTCTGATAGACTGGATAAACTCAGTCAGTCTCATCTGACTAAAACATAATTTGCCAGTAATTGAAACAATTTGTAATGCTGACAAATTATACAAACTATACTTGTTTACATTTGTGATGGTAGGACACAAAAGGATTCTTTTGTCATCATTAAACTAGCTGCCATGTGGGTAGCACTACATGGCTGTTGTGAAGAAAGAATATTCAACTACATTTGGTTTAAGAGAATTGAAATGGGTACCAACTATTGTTGCAAATCACATTTTTTCCCCCACTGAATAATTCAATTCAGTGGCATAACGTTTGTGTTTTGTTTTTTTTTATTCCCACTGTACTTTTGGGCTACGGCAATGCAAGGGTGAATTCATTTAAAGGTTTCTTGCACTGTTTTTCAGCGTTGTCAGTAAATTTGTCCACATCAATAGGTAAACAGAGATCAGACTCAACAGTTAAAAGCACTTAACTAAACAGTGAGGATTTGCTTTGAGTTTCTGCTTTCTGTTGCAACAACAACATATTTGAACATTTCCAGTCACTGCTGACCAGTTCTGCCCATCAGGTTTGCCAAAGTTTAGACCACTCCAGCCATCATGACATCTCCAACTATAAATAATACTCTGAGACTCATTTTTCCTAGCTTGACATGTGATGAAAAAAAAATTAAAGCCGCAAGCAGCACTGGAGGCCCTCACAGTGAAGTGTGCCGGCCTCGTGGCGACCACGGAGGTTCCAGCAATTGAATTCATGCTCACATGCTCCCGCCAACAGCCAGTGTTGAAAGAAGGATTTATCATCTCAAACTGTGGTCCCTGGAGGATTTGTGGTGCAAGGGCACCCCCTAGTGGACAGAGGAAGCCGAGTTATAGCGACTGGATTCCTTTGAACGGTTAGTTGTAGGAATTGTCCTGTTACTCAAGACGATGAACCATTACCAAGCAAATAATTCATTTGCTTGATAATGAATGATGCTCTGTTTTCAGATTAACAGCTATTGTCAATTTCATTTGAATTTGTAACTAACTCAAAATGCCAAAGTAGACCTTTTAAGTCTGTTGTGGCCAGTCAAATTTATCAAACAGTACCACGCTTCTCATTAGGATGAACAAAGAAAAATACACGAGAGACTAATATTTTAATTTCAGGTTGCATCATATATTAAGACGAGTTATGGCGGGCGCAATTTTGGATTAAGTGCTCCTTGACAGCTTGTTAAATGGGTTAACTGGTCCTCAGCCTGAAAAAGTTTGAGAAAAAAGATGTATGCAAATGGTGAGGGATTACAATTTGCTATTCAGCCAAGCCCACATCTTCCCACCAACAAGCCAGTGTTAAAAGAAGGATTTATCATCATGTTATTCTCATTCATTAAACACAGTTTGATATCTGCATGAAGAAGGGATTAAGAGGAAGAAAAATAGAAGGAAAACAGGTGACTTCCTGTTGGAAGGGGGCAGGTCTAAAGTGATGTCACCAATTGACCATTTGAATGTGATGAGCTCTGGTCTGTGACGATATTAATGAAGTTTGATGCAGCAGGGAGCTTACAATGGGAAGTTATTCCAACTTGATGCTTCATGGTGGGTGGCCAGACTTGATGCTTGACCACGCCCACATGCTTTGACATAGGAAAATTCTTTTGATAACTTTTGACCTTCAATGCCTCAAGACTGTGGTGTCTGATTTTGAAGCCTGGATATCAAAAGCTGTAGGACGAATTCACTCAGATACAACATCAATAAAATAGACAAAATGGCGGCCTTGATTCAAAATGGCCGACTTCCTGTTGGGCTTAGATTTTTTTAGAGGTCCTGACAAGATACACATGTTCTGGGATAAAGCATGGCTGGGGGATGACTTTTTAAAAACATTTTAGGGAGCGCTGTGGAGGAATTAGGCTACGCCCACCAAATATGAGACTATGATAAAACGGTTTCACCGAAAAGCAAACCTCTTGAGGAAGAAAGTTGCAGGAACCTGGTTGCATAACCGCTGTAAATTAATACTTTGTTGAAGCCTGTTTGGATATGATTTCAGCATTCAGTTTTCTTTGGTAGGAGTCTGTCAGTATCCCACATCTAGACTTGAACAGAGAGCACTAATTGTGTGACCACAGAGATTTAGTTCTGTTCCTTGGCTAGGCCATTCTATAACTAACTTTACCTCCAGTGAAATCCTTCTTTTGTGGATTTGGATATATGCTTGGACTCAGTCATGCTGACAGTTTTCACCAGATGCCTGAAGGTTTTGGGTCTACACTGCAATGACAGCTTTGTGTGTACCCTCCGATAGTGTCCTGCAGGCTGTTAACTATTCTATCTCTAGAACCTTGCTTGTCCATCTCATAAGTATATTTCATGAGTCATTTTTCTTTTGAAAAATGACTCAGCTATTAATTTGTCAGCTTTTCTGACAAATTAACCACTGTTTTTTTTAAGACAGGGTTCTTCTAACTTGTGAAGCGCTAGTGCATATGGGTGATGACATTACCTTCCTCCTCTGGTCCTCTTCGTCCAGCAGCCGCGCCTGCAGTTGCCTCACCATGACCTGCCTCTTCCACTCAGCTATGGGCTGACCTTTCTCGTCGTGGGTGGGTACCAGATAGTCAATGTCTGACAGGTTAGCCTCCTCAGTGGGAAGGACCACCATCTTGCTCTGGCAAGAATGCAAGAAAATGGTAGGACGTGGCGCATAAACACCCTCGTGAATCTGTAATTCCTTTAAAGGAGCCAGGTTTTCCTGTAATATTTTGATGGACCTTTCTCAAGTTGAATATGTGCCGAATGCCAAAAATAGCTTCATTAGATTGTGTTTGCACAAAAATGTGTTCCCCCCCAAAAAACCTCTTGGCAAAAACACTTGACATATCTTGGCCTGCAGTGCAGTGTGTTATTATTAAAATTTAGATGGAAGACATAGGCTTTAAATTTAAACTATCTAAATCAAAAGAATATCTTCTAGACTCGCTCTTCATAAATAGGAAATAAATTTAGAAAATCCTGAGAGTAAGAGGAGTGTGCTTAGATGATTTGAACTGTATACCAGAGCAGTGAACTTACCGCTTGTCCTGTAAAAACTCCCGACATCCCTGAATCTTTCAGAGATTTTATGTTTTTCATGTCACCCAGGAGTTTTTTCTCAGCCAGGAGGTTCGTATCAGGAAACGTTGTCTTATCAGCAGAGGCACTTCTCTCACTCCCAGCTGCCTTGGATTGATTAAAACCTTTAATAACTGCAAAATAAATCAAATGTACTTCATGCCCTAATCCTTTCATTGCAGATTAAACATAGACACTAAGCATTAAACAGCACCAATCCCCATCCCCACTACTTTGCTCAAAGAGTTATTAAACAAGATGAAGAGAGGTGTTTGCCTTACCAGATGCAGCGATCTGGACTTGCTCTAGTCTCGTTGCTGCACTTCTCTCTGCAGCAGAAGGTAACGGAGGCTGAGGGTATCTATCCTGTGGTGGATCCTCACACTCAGGTTGCTTGAAAGAGGAGGTTTTAGGTTGTTTTAATTTAGTAATTGTGAAAGAAATGGAAAGAACCTCAGTGTTTACCTTCAAACTATCCATGTGACTGTCTCTGCACTCCTCACTCAGGCTCCCGTAGTAGTCCTCTTTGCCGCGTGAAAACAACACAGTCGGCTTCACCTGGATGTCCTCCTCTGCCGGAGCGAGAACCTCAATGGATTTGTTCGTCCACGAAGCCTACAAGTATCAAACCATGAAAACATGGACAATCAGAAAACTACAATGTGGCTGAGATCATAAAATTAAAGATTGGACTCTAGTCACTGTTGTTTGTTTATTGGTTTACAGTAATATTAATATTCTACTAATGGACATTAACTAAATATCTGACACAAAGATGATGGATCAACTGAAAGTCCCATTAGCCAAATAATTTCTCTATTTTACAGCCTAAACTTCCAGATAGTGCTTCTGTAAAAACCAAAACGCCTCTTTTTGTCTTCTGTGTTTTAGAAATGTTCCAATCCACTACTTGAGACTGAATTGCATATTATTTTTAAATGAAACCAGACTCTCTCTCTCTCACTAAACTATTGCCTCTGATTGACTGCAGCAACCCCAGTAAGAACCCACAATTTCTGCAGACAATTTCTTAAAATCACATCCTATTTTTGTATGCAAGTGTTTCAGGCTGCATGCATTCATTTGTCAATTTAATGATGGCGTTTTTCTACACAATCGTGCTACCGTTTACAAAAATCTACAAAGCAAAAGAGAGACAGTATTGATTGCTTCAGTTTCCTCTCTCTGAGTCATGTAGGATTCTTGCAGTACTAAAATTTCCAACTGAATAACAACACCCAGAAAACTATTCTTGGTATTTTTGATACTGTAGCAACACTGGAGTTTTTTCTGATAAAGAGTAGAAACACATATAAAGGAACAGCCTAAAAATGTCATGTGGCTTTCTCTAGGTGGGAAAATAAGCCTTTAAAGTTTGACATTTGAAGCAAATAAGATGTCAAAATAATCAATATGTCAATGTAATCAATGATTAAAAAATATCTTGCATCAAGATTAATAGAAATTGAGCCATTTGTCTCTTCCCAGGTTGGTACACAGCTGCGCTGCAAACATACTCACACTCAGCCCTTCCCTTATAGTGGCTCACTTGAACAAACATGGTGGAATAACAAAACAGTGAGCTGTTGCTGGACGTTTATAAGTCAGGTAACACAATAAAACTCTTTGGGACTGCATCTTTACACCTTTGACAACTCTGTGACTTTTAGGTTAATCTCTTGAGGACTGATCTTGCTGGCATAAGCTAATATTATCCATTATCCAGATATTAGCAAGTTGTTGTGTTATGTCTGTCTGAGGTCCCCTGGCTAGCTCAGATCCCCCAGCCACTTCCCCTTGAGAAACAAAACAAATGCTGTTCTACTGTAACATGTCGAAATTTTATTTTTCTTAGAAATAATCTGTTCAGAAAAATGTGTCTATATTATTGAAACTGACCATCAGTCACAGCATTGGATGTTTTAACAACAGGTAAAATATGTTTCTACATTCGAGCCTAACTTGGTGAAGCACTTTGCCCCAAACTGTATGAAACCTCAACGACATTACTGATGAAACTTAGAGCTGTTTCGCTGAACTTTAAAGCTGCTATTTTTAAGCTCATGGTTTAGATTTTAACAGGGTATCAAACCTGGACTCAATATTGGCAAATGCTTATTATTAAATGACATGAGGGGAATCCTGATTAGGGCATTCAGTATGTATTTAATATTCCCATGTACCATCTGGTGACAATCTCAATCCAATCATGGTCTCATTCTCCTGTCTTTTCATGACCAAAGCTCATTGATTGGGTTGATGACGTTAAGCATCAAGGTTAGGTATCTCATTATTAGATCTCAGCGTTTCATTATTGAATATCTTGACATAATAATGGCTGGACAATTTGTTATTCAGAAGATCTAACAAACTGGTGAAATACGGACGAAAAGAAAAAAGTGAAAGAATTGGCTCCAGCTGCAAGTGAAAATGTGTGACAGTTCTCTAACCAAGTGAAGTCAATTCTTGACAAAATTTGTGGCGGAGAAATGTGGGGAGATAGTGTTCTATTTTACTGGCAACCAAAAATAACATTCATCTGAATATTATTCCACTAAAACAAAGACCAAACATAGGAGAAGAAGAAAATCTTCCCAGGCAAAGCAAAAGTTTAAGAGTCATAACGGAAGGTGCCATGTTCAGTCCTGCAGACATCCTCTGTAAAAGAAAAGAACAAAAGGAGTGCAGTAAGGGAGCGTGAATAAGTGGCGGCATTCACACCGCTCCGGGGAGGATGGAGGGTATATGGAAACATTTAGGCTCCCTTTAATGAACCTGCATTGTCTTAATGCGCTCCATACACAATGCAAATCAAATTCAGCTCTCTGAGGACATTATTAGCAACCAAACACATCAAAGGCCCACCTAATATGCTGCTGCATGCTGTTGTGCTTTATGTCCAAGAGGTGGTCCTGCCATTTCCTCTCGCTCGGTACTTTGATGTGGAGCTACATAAAATATGCTGTGACACTGCTTAGGCGGAGAGACGAACTTCCCAGAAGTTGTGCAATCCACAAATAGATAAACAACATTACGGCCTGGGAAAAGGGCGGGGAGGAGGCCTTGTGACCCCTTCTCGTAACATTTCAGTGTCCCGAAAGCAGCGCGCGCCTGAGCCCGCGTGTGTGTGCGCGCGCGCGCGTTTAATTGGACTCGTTGGCCAGAAAACATTTGGTTTTCATCAGCACTCCATCACAGTTGCCACGCAGCTACAGATAGCCTGCGATTGGCTCGGAGCCACTCTCCCTCTGCTGAAGACGAGAGAGAGAGAGAGACTGAGAGAGAGAGAGAGAGTCCGCGGATTAGCAGCCAAGAGTTAGGAAACAGTGCCGTCTCATTGTCTTGCATGCAGGACCAGTAATCTTCACTCCCAGAAGGGCGAGCCACGCGAGAGCTTAAGTATTTCAGAACACCATGTGTACTGAAAAGACACGACATGTAACGCAGCACTGGCGTCAACCTTTTCAAGCAACCTGCGTCCATGTAAAAGCCGTCCAATTCCCGGTGATAAATTGCAACCTGGAATGTATACACTGGCGCGTGCGTTATACACAGAACTCTGGAGTGTAAATAGGTTCCCTGGCGCACGGCAGCACGCGCTCAGGTTCCACGAGCCGAGGTAAACGCTTGCGAGGCTAATAACTGACAATGTGTTTTGCCAACACTTACAACACTCTTTGCCTCTGTCACAGGGAGATGAATGAGAAATAAATTCAATTCATTACCGCGGCCTTCGATGGAAAACTCTAATCACTCTGGATGAAAATGTCGGACCTGAAAAACGGTCACAGGGCTCGACAGGAAAGCAAAAGAAAAAAAAGTCCACGCAAAAGTCAACAATCACAAAATAAAGTACAGCAATAAGCCTGTTGTATTAGTCATGCCTAACCGTAACAGGCAATAACCGATCAGAAAGTAGGCAAAGCAGCTGCCAAGACATCTGCCAGTTCAGGCCTCGTGGACAGAGTGTACAAAACTTTCCTTTCATTTCAGAAAAAATAATTACTCAGCCTGGCCAGTCACTTCCTACCGCTCGGAGAGAATGAGGGAAAATAAGACAAAAAGAAAAAGAAAAGAAAAAGCAAACTCACAGCGATCTGCGGAGAATGTACCAACCTGACGCCCGTCAGGCTCAAGCTCAGGCGGCCCGGACGTCCGAGGGGGTCACTGCCGCGCTGCCGACGTGACACTGCTTCATGACCTCGGGCCACTTGCTTAAAACCCTCTGCAGCATCTCGACCGGTGGCCAACAGCCGTCAGGCAATAAACAATAAGCCGACCGGTGAACGGCGTTAATAATTAAGCAGCGGGATTGGGTGGCTGGTAATGTCACTAATGCATGGACAGACAAATGGCCGTGTTGTAGCACGACGGGAAGTATCAGCGGAAGAGCAGCTGGAAAATAAGACATTTTATCCTCGCGCACTCAGGTGGTGTTTTTCCAACAGCTCCCGGTGAACACAAACACTCCACACTACAGCCTGTAATGCTTATCCATCTGACCTTATTCAGCATTAGTATCGCTGGCAATAGCATGTTGGGACAATTCATATTTTTTCACAGCAACTTGAATATCATTGACGTTAAGTCAAGTTAAAACTGCAAACCTTTGCATGCTTTATTGAGATTTCTCACCAAGTATTCGGCTTTCACAAAGAAAAATAATTTATTTGTATTCAGCCCCATAACTCTGATACCCTTAAAACAAATCCAGTTTAACCAACTGCCTAAAGAGGCTTTTAGCAAGGTGTCATTGATAACCCCCCCCCCGCCAAAAAAAAACAGCTCAGGTGAAAGAATCTGTTTCATAGTTCAAACAATGGATGTTTGAACGATTCACACGGTTCACAAATCTGGTCTAAAGAAATGAAAGACATTGTTGGAAGAAAGTAACATGAAGTTCCAGCAGTGGTATGAGAGAAACCAGCTACCAAAATGGTGGTTGCCAACCATTTTTACCCCACAGACTGGCCGCTGTTGAGGAGGCTTTTGAAAGGAGAATCTCTGGTGAAATAGGTCCAAAAATAATGTGTTTGGCCAACATGCAAAGCTCACTGTGTGGGGGAACCCTAACATCATGCATCACCCTGGAAACAAAACGATGGTGGCCTCATCATCCTGTGAGGGCTCCATAATTTGTTGTAGCCATGTGTTGCAATGGTCCATCGCAACACATTGTCTGAGATTCTGTTGCAGTTTTGGCGCCGCATTTCGGATCTTTGTTCTATTTCATGTAAAGGTTTGCACCAGGCTTCAGCTGTCCCGCAGATGGCCTCACATTTTAATTGAAACTTTTACGATTCAATTAGTGACTGAATGATTGTCCAGCGTCTTTGGCTGCAAAGCTCAAATCATCAGCCCAAATGCTTTCCAGTTGGTATGGGGTGTTCGAATTAACATCTAGTTTGGTTTTCTCCAAATGTGTTGCTGTCGAATCTGACCAAACATTTCCACTTTGGTCCTGTGGGGTAGGTCTTACGGTTTCTGAAGATGAAATGCGACACTTCCATGTTCTACTTTGAGAATGAAAGCCTTTCTCCTGACAACCGTACCAAACAAATCACACTCGATGACACGTTTTACGATTGTAAGAACAACATGCTAACCAGGGCCAAGTAAGGTCTGAGAGGAGATTCTTGTCTCTGTACAGCGACTAATTCCAGATAGTATGAAAATGGGTTTTTGCACCAGTTTTTTTGTTTTTTGTTGCTGTTGTTGTCTTTCCATCTTGCATTAACCCACAGCTGAATGTTGCAGTGCTGCATTCTGGAAAAACCTGACTCTATACATGTGTTTATGATTGGTGGTGATATGATGAAGTGCATTTGATTAGCAGCACCTGGCTGCTATTGACCCCCAGATGGAAGCAGTAAGAGCTTTTTAGAGTTAGGGATTTTGTAAACTACAACGTGTAGCATGTTATGTGTGGTTGTCTTTGGCTGTTTGATTATATACAGAATTCAAAGACCTGATGAGAACCTGAAGAATTTGTCCCGAAAGGTTAAACATCAGAGTGGAAAAGAAACTTTGATTTTCCTCTTTCATGCTATAAAGCAAAGTAAAGCGTGGTTGTATTTGGCTAAACATTGAGTAAACGTGATGGAAAAACTGATCCAAGTGAAACTGATGTGAAACTTTAGAGCAAACAATGAGCATTCTGTCAGATTACGATCTCTGTGAATCTTGAATGAATCATGTGAATGTTGCGGTCACAAAGTCTTTTGTCGTACAGAAATGCGAACCTGACTCTCTTCCAGTTCTTTTTTTTCCTGTTCCGATTTATACATGTAATTGTTTGAGAAGTCATTTCTGCATGGAATTAAATGAAATGTATAAAATACAAGTCCTTGAGTAATCTCAATGCAGTTGATGTGTTTTGAATGCACATTTACTTTTTGAAGGAAAGGTCAAAAACTTATTTCCTTCTCATTTGACCAAATCGTCTTCTTCCCCATGTTTGCTCCACCACCCACAATACTTTGTGGCAAACTGAAAGCAGTACTTCTGTTGGCTTTCTTTCAGCAATTACTTATTTCTTGCCACTTTTCCATAAAGACCGTTTTTTGTAACTGATAATTAAAAGACTCTTCCACTTGAGCTTTGGATTTCTGTAGCTCCTTCAGATTTACAACGGCCCTATTGACTGCTTCTTTGATTAATGTTCTCCTTCATAGCCCGTCACTTGGGGTAAAAGGTCATGTCTTGGTAGATTTGAACTTGCATTCACACCAGCCCTGTTTAGTTCACTGTCAAAATAGTCCAGTTCGTTTGAGGAGGTGTGAATGCACAATGGAGCTCTAATGCAGACCAAAAAAAGTGAACTCTGGTTCACATAAAGGCCTCGGACTCGGTTCAGTTGAAGTAAACTCTGACACAGTTTGAATGCACAAAAGAATGCAAGTGGTCCAGAAACCTCTCCAAAAACAGGAAGTGGATTACAGTGCAATGCATTCTGGGTCAACAGAACCAAAATAAATATGCAAGTCTGGCACTACTGGGAGAAGCTGCTAATTGTGAAGAAGGAAGTTGTTAGTCTTTTTCTGAGGTTTTTCTTCAATTCGTTCAATAGTTCACCACAGGCGGGGAGGTGAAAATGTTTTTCAATTAGTATGGGTTGTTTGTCACAGTGTAGTGTGAAAGCAAACCTCGTCAACTGGAAATGTAGCAAATGTTGCAATTTTGGTCCTTAATCAAACCAAATCTACCAAACTGTCAGGCATGAAAACATCCTTAGATTTTATTCAGAGGTATGGAGTAAGCGGGTTGACTAAAATTGCGTCCCACATTTTTTCAAATGAGTGTGACAAGAAGTTTAGACTGCTGGTGTCCATCTGATTGGAGCCATTGATGAGATGCAAACTCAGGACGGACAGAGCAGAGCCTAACATGAACATAAACAGACAACTCTGTTGTTTCTGTCTCCAGATTTAGAGGTGCACTGCAAAAACACAAGATCTTACCAAGTAGTTTTGGTCTAGTTTCTAGTGCAAATAGTACATAATAAGACAAAACTAACAGAGTAACGTTTCAGTAAAAAATAGGAGCTTGTTTTAAGTTAATAACACCTTATATTGATGAAAAAGTACTTGCTGCACTGGCAGATTATTTCACTCATAACATGGGTATAACATATATTTAAAATAATCTGCCAAGGGAACTGGTACTTTTTCTATGAAGATTATGAAAAACAAGCCAAATAGTTACTTGTAAGTTAATTTAGTCTTTTTTTCAAGTTTACTAAGATATTTGAACAAAACAACAAAAATTCTTGGTGTGATTTTGTGGTTTTGCAGAGTTGTGGCAAAATGAGATCTGCCACCTTCTAAAAGCATTACAGAGTCAGCTCCCTTCATATCACAAGGAGTTAAACCCGCCTACTTTTACTTAAAGGTCCACAGTCAAGATGACCTCTTTGTTAACATCCAGCTTTTGTATCCACTTCAACCAACACACAGCCAAGAAACACGATACACCCTACTGTCTACCGACAACACACAGTCCCCAGAGGTGACAATCATAACACTTCCAAGTCACTGGAATAAAAAAAGAAAGAAAGAAAAGAAGAACACATGACATAGAGGACCAGATGAGCGTTTGAAGCCGATGGCATCCTGCTCTCTTTGGTACTCTGAGGGATTGAGTTGCTGGTTCCAGGCATCAGAGCGGTGAAAACACTGAAACATAAGCCGGCAGATCCCGTATCAGGCTCGGCCCCTGGGCCCTCCACCTGAGCCACAGGAGAGTGGTAACCGATAGGCCCTCAGGTAGCAGCGGCTCCGACCGCCTCTGACGCCACAGCCTGTGCCAATTAGCTCCCATTGTTTATATGGTGGAACTGTTTGTGAATTGGAGCCACGGCAGCCACGCCTCGCCGATTCACCATCATCATCCTCTTCACGGAGGAGTACGAACCGTCTCAGCTGACTTATTTATGGATTCCTTTGGAGTGCACCTGTGCTTAATGTGTGCCTTTCCAAAGTGTTTGATGTTTTTTACATTTATACCATTATAATGAGAAACTTTGTTTAAGCAAGTTTTTTAAAATGACACCGTCAATTTGCAAATTTAACTTTCGTTGATGCGCTCTTGTTCATTGAAACCAAACTTGAACTTTTGACCCTCTGAGCACACAAACCCAACTGACTGCAACATCATGCTGTATGGACAATTTTTTTTTCTTGAGATGGGACAGACAAAAGTATACAATTTACATTCATCAAACGGACAATATCGCAACAAAATACTTTGACATTTGAACTTGGAACATGAGAAAATGAGAAAAATCTCCTGAGATGTGAATACTTCAGCAAGCGTACCGCTATGGGGATTGAAGGATACTGTTCAAAATCAATCCAACGAGCTGCAACCTTGATGTCATAATCGGTTATAATCCTCCGTTCGAATTCGTCAGCATTTAGAAAGAAACACGAATCCCACGTCAAGCTGTTACCACTAAAATATTCATCTCATTAACAAGCGTTGTGCTTCCCGCACACCAGAGCTAATCCCATAAAGCCCTCTGAGGCAAAGAGCAATGGATCTCCTCCTGATCACACACCATTGTGGCCCGTAATGCCTTATTAAACACAAAAGCCTTCATCCTTCATTCTCTTAGAGCTCTTAAACCGAGAGCAGCGCAATCAAGCAGAGTGGAAGGGAGCAGTTCAGCGGAGTGACAGGCCCGGCCCGAATCAAATGCATGTTACAAATTAAGAAAATGATTCACGGAGGCTTCAAGACTTTCCAGATGTTTGCTGTTGACCGGCCTCCCCCCACCACCATTCCCGTTCGGAGCGCTGATTTGTTTCACATCGAAGCCAAAGAAGACTCAGGTGAAGGACGGGAAGCCGAATCAGATTGCAGTTAGCCGATCATTTCAGCTACTGCCAGCTGTTTCTGTTGAGGCACTAAGGGCAAAAGACTTTTTACACTTACAAATACAAGGATTGTTGTTTTTTTTTTTTTTAGTTCACTTTTTTCTAATGATAATCCTGCATTCAAGTTGTTCTCGGAGCTGGGAAATTCAGACTTTGCCATTTAAAAACAAATCGACTGAAACGCCCAGCGAAGTCAGATGTCCCACTAGGAAACTGCAAGCAACTGACCATCTCCAGTTAGGACATGCAAAGCAGCTTTTCAATATGGCCGCTCCTCCCATCAACAGCTGCAAACTGTGGTGGAAACATTTTGGCTTCACAAGACACACATGTAAGAGAGCATCTAAAGTCAATGTTACAGACACTGCCTGTAGCTCTCAACTGAACACATTAAAGGTAGTGTTTGCTTACGGAAAATAAAACTTAGAACAATGTTCGTAAGATGTTTATGGACGTCGCCATGTTGAAACCATGTCTTCTTAACCAGTACATCCCGGGTCTGATGCCAAACCCAGCTCAGAGTTCAAATTCCCCAAGTAACTGGATTGTAGAATTAGGTAATCAGCGTAATATCCAGTTTGGAAAGTTGTAAAATGTCTCCAGTTCAGTCAGGTGAAAAGATGCTCTGTTAGGTTGAGATTTGGTCACAGTGGAGGTCACTAGAGCACAGCGACCTCACCGGCATTTTCAACACACCTGGATGAGTTCAGGTGATGAAAGCTTTGTGACACAAGGCATTAGCCTGGTGGAAGAAGCTATCAGAAGATGGGTGCACTGCAGTCAGAAAGAGTTGGACATGGTCAGCAACAAAACTCAGGTAGGCTGTTGACCTCTAAGGTCAACAGGCCCCTCACTGGATATCATCTCTCTTTTTCAGGCCTTTCTCTGTAAGCCTGAGTGATGATTGTCAGCATAAATCTCTACAGATCAGGGGTTTGTTCAGACCAGCTCATGACATAGTTGTGCATAAACTGAATGGCTGACCAGCAGACAGATGTAGGACCAACAGGATGGACCCACTGCTTTAAAACTACATCAACTTGCTCAAACTTGAAAAAAAAATCTATTGTGTTGCTTCTATACACAGTAATTTCAACAAGATGAAGTAGAAGCATTACATTTCCAATAGAAGTGTTACAATTGTGTATCTGAGAATATATCTGCTTACTACATCCCTTTTATTGCAGAAGATGCACTTTGGTTTCCTGACAAACACTATGCGCCCTTTAGACAGATGAATTTTGTTGGCTTGAGAGCTAAATATATATATATTTTATTATCTCAGAACTGTGCATCACAAATACACATTTCTGAGACATAATCACTATCCATTCTACACACCATCCCAGTCTACTGTGGGTCCTTAGTTCAAACTCCAGAAAGTCATTTTCACCATGTCCAGATTCCTAAATGCACTGGCACGTGATTGGCTGAGTTGCTACTTGTGCGAAGAAGCAATTGAATGGTCGTACCTAATGAAGCGATTAGTGTGTCTCTCAATTAAAAGTATTTTACATATAAGAATGTGTCATCCAATGTATTTTGTTTGTTTGATATTCTTTCAAATCCCCTCAGAAAGCAGCAGTCAAGTATTTCTGTTTAAAATATACAGTCGCAGGGGAAAACGCTGTAATGTCTATTTTCTTATTTACTACTGTTGTTAAAAATAAAGGTATTAATACATATATTGTTGACATACTTGCAGTGAGATTCATTGGTGTACCTCTAGTGTGGTGGACTTTTATATACTTAGATTTATTTGAGTAACTAAGTTATGAGAAGTTTTATTGCACCATACCTCATTTATTTAAAATATACAAAGGCAATACATATTAATATACATTAATATAAATGCCAGTTTAGCCTAGTAGGCTCATTTTCAGCTGTACTACTCTTAACTGAGAAAAAATTCTGGCTTCTTTACCAACAGCGAGTAACTTTACTGAATGAAGATCAAGCTTGTTTTAACCAAACATTTATGACAGTAGGCCTGTAACAATAAACAATAGTTAATCACATAATAAATAATAATAAAAAAAAACCTCAATCATTTTTATTTGATTTATTGTTTTCCTCTTTTCACCAAACGCTGAGTGATAAAAGTTGTCAGTTTGGTGTTCTGATCTCAACTAGTCGTTTTTTTTTTTTTTCAAAGATAATTTTGTTTACAGAGATTTTATGTTTTATTTCATCTATTGTTTTTGTTGTTTTCTCTATTTGTTTTGGACATTTAAAACATTAGAATGTAAAGGTTATTGATCCTTGAGGAAAGCGTTCTTGCTTCATTGTGCTATTATTACTATTATATTTCTTGAAAATGGTCTCAAAACAACAATATAATTGTTTATTGCAATAAGTTCTGGGACAATTTATTGCCCTGTCGGCGCGACATGAGACACGCTTACAATGTGTGTCAAAGTGAGACCTCTTGCTGCGTCACAGTTATTTTCTGCTGAGCCTAATGTGGCATTTGAAGACACATCAAGTGAAGATACAGTAATCTTTGTATATTACCTACTGTAAGTGTTGGTTTCATTTTACTTAGGAAAATATTTGGAAAGGTGTATAGATAAATTTGTTAACTATATGTACTTATGTTTTATTTTAGCACTAAGAATTTCCACAACATACATTTTATTAATTAAATTATAAGCAATGATTTCGAAACATGTACCCTGTACTTACCAAGAACTTGTTTAATTTTCCACATGTATTTATCTTTTTGTGGACTACTGTGTACTTTTACTTGAGTAAAAAAATGTTTACTCGAGCAAAATATTGTGATGCATTGTTTGGTGACTCTGCCCACCTCTGTTTATGTTTAAAAATATAAATTAGGCAAAGGAAATGAAGCTGCGCCGAAATCCACAGCCGAGCCACAAAGCTTACGTTCTTCTCTATGGCACGAAGGTACCTGGCACATTCAGAGTGCCCGTTGTACTCTGCTAAGTCTGCTGCTGTGAACCCATCAATATCCTCCTCTGTGGGGTTCGCTCCGTTGGCCAACAGGATTTTACAGCTCTGAGAAATCAAACGAGACAACATCAGCAGAGAAGAAAATAACAATACGTATAAAACTGCTTTATTCCCCCCATCCCTTTTAAATTGTGCCAACGAATAAATAAACAGCTTAGTCTAACTTCCAGCTCCCCGTTCTCTGCAGCATCATGAAGAGGGGTCCCTCCCCAGAAATCTTTGATGACTTTAGAACCCACGTGGAGCAGCTTCTCCAAGATGCAATGATGACCCCTGCTGGCGGCAAAGTGCATAGCTGTTGCTCCTTCCCTGTCTTGGCAGGACAAACCCACGTCGGTGCAGGTCACCTGAATTACAAGATTTACAAAACGCAGCTCAGACCAAAGCAGCAGCAATTACAGGGACCTCTTCAGAGAAAGGTCAGACAAATCCCCAGCACTGACCAGCCAGTCCAACACGGCCTGGCGGTCCATGTGAGCGGCGGCGTGAAGGCACGTCATGCCGTCGTAGGCCGTCAGGTGAACGTCGGCCCCGCGGTCTGTCACAAGGTACCGGGCCACGTGCAGGTGCCCCTCCTGGCAGGCCAGGTACAGCGGCGTGGCCCCTGTAGCCGTCTGCCAGTTCACACACCTGCAGCCAGAACACGGACAGCACGATTACTGCAGCAACAGGAACCATCAACAATCATGAAAATTACAAATGGGTGCTTTTTGTAGACGTAAAGTGAATTAAAGAGACACAAGTACTATGTTTGGCGTGAGGTGCTTCACAAATGGAAAGACTGATGGGATTCAGCCTGAGAGTACAGATATCAAAGTATCTGCTCCAAATTAGAGGCATTTATCATTTATCGTTATACATTTCTTGTCATGAGAAGAATGTTGATTTATTGTTGTCACAATAAATTTCAATCAATGATTATTGTCAGTATTGCTAGTGGTACTATTTTCTCCACTGTTTGTTCAATAAAAGCATCAAAAGATAAAAAAAAAACAGTTACCATGTGAAGCTTAGTGACACAAATCACACTTCTCTATGCGAGTGGTGTCTAAAGAAACGCATTGCAAACAAAATGTTTTTCAAGAGCAACATTTCTGTTTGTGAGACAGTTATACATTTACCTAAAAAAAGCCTAATGACTGGCTCTCATCGTCACATTTAACGTAAATCACAAAATATCTTGAGAAAACTAAGTGCATGTCTCCCACCTCTACTCTACATCCATGCTTCTCTTTTAAATGGATCAGGAGATCAGAGCCTTCCTGAAATATTCCCATTTTGTGTTCAGTAAACTCTGTTGTTCATTGTTACAGGCTTTTAGTGTGTGAGGACTGGAGGGTGGCAAAAGGAACATAAACGTGTAAAAAGCCATCAAATAAATTTTGCAGGATCATGACCTGAAATTAAACACAAATTAAGGTAATTTTATTTATTTAGCACATTTTCAGTAACAAGGCAATTCAAAGTGCTTTACATGAATTAGAAGGAAACAGAAAAACAACACACCAAAGGAAAGAGCAAAAGAAGAAAAAAGAAAAGCATAAGCCCGTGTTTAAGAATAAGTATTCTGTGATTTATAAACTAGTAGTTTCTCTAGATTCTTATTCTGATAATGTTGATCTAAAGTAATGAATACTTTCTCTAGATAAATTAATAAGAGTTTGTCTGGATTCTAACTTTGTTCTAATCCCTGCTCTGGACTGAGTGACTTTCTCTGGATCTTTTTTACTCTAAAGGTTTGATTCCTGTTCTGAGCTGAGTGAAGTATGCAAACTAAATATTCCTGTTCTGAGTTTCTAAGCAGAATGAGAGTCACATAATCACAATAGTGATAGTAGAAGAAATATCCAATTGTCACTACATTTATTCAGTGGTAAGAAAAGCTCAGGTGAAAAAAAACACACTAATAAAGCAGTCATATAACTATCATAAAACTCAATCATTTTCAATCAAAACGTTTTAAAAATGTGTTTAGAGTTTCTTGGAACTTCTAATTCTGTTTCTCGGGGGCATAAATATGATGTGACACAGAGGCCTATTTCTTTGGCCACGAGGCTGGATAAAGACCCATATTTATGTTGCCACCACACAGAGCAGGAAGGCAAGGGAGGGGGGAAAAAATCTCAGTTAAGAGAACCGCAGCAAAGAGTGGCACGTTGGAGTCACCAAGTCTACCTAATAACCATTAAATGCTATCTACATGCCAGCTACTTGGAGGGATGCCAGAAAAAAAAAAAAACATTTCTGTCCTAGCATTAAAAAGGTAGCCATGTTCAGTTTGCCAAACTCAATTGAGCTTTAACTGAATTCATGTGCTTTGGTCATATGAGACTGAGATTGAGTTTTCAGGAACAAACACAAATGGGTGTTTGGTTTATGGTTGGAAGCAAAAAGTCACCAGTGAGACTTGTATGGAAATAAGGATTTGGCCAAAGCTACATGGAAGCTGCTGAAAAGACACAAAACAATCTTCTGTTTTCACAGCCATGTCAAAACAGGCTGTGAAAGTTAAACCCAGAGAGTGGGAGTAACAGAGCATAGCAGAGGAGTCTGCAGTCCTGGGATTGTTCAAAGACAAATGGTCAAAAACTCTCTGTGTACGTCCACAATCATGTAATGTATAATAAAATACATCTTCCTTTTGTTCTAACAAATGACAAATGGAAGAGGAGACATATATATATAAAATTCCCTTCTCACCCACCGCGGGTGGTTCTTATCCTCTGAACTCGGGTCCTCTACCAGAGGCCTGGGAGCTTGAGGGTTCTGCGCAGTATCTTGGCTGTGCCAAGGACTGCACATTTCTGGACTGAGATGTCTGATGTTGTTCCTGGGATCTGTTGTAGCCACTGCTCCAGTTTGGGGGTTACTGCCCCGAGGGCCCCGATGACCACAGGCACCACTGTGGTCTTCACCTTCCAGGCCCTCTCCAGTTCTTCCCTGAGGCCCTGGTATTTCTCTAGTTTCTCGTGCTCCTTTTTCCTGATGTTGCAATCACTTGGTATTGCTACATCTACCACAACGGCTTTCCTCTGATGTTTATCCACTACGACAATGTCTGGTTGGTTCGCCATTACCATTTTGTCTGTCTGGATCTGGAAGTCCCACAGGATCTTAGCTCTGGTGTTCTCCACCACCTTTGGGGGTGTTTCCCACTTTGATCTTGGGGTTTCCAGTCCATATTCTGCACAGATGTTTCTGTACACTATGCCTGCCACTTGGTTATGTCGCTCCATGTACGCTTTCCCTGCCAGTATCTTGCACCCTGCTGTGATGTGCTGGACTGTCTCAGGGGCCTCCTTGCACAACCTACACCTTGGGTCTTGTCTGGTGTGGTAGATCTGGGCCTCTATTGCTCTGGTGTTTAGGGCCTGTTCCTGGGCTGCCAGGATGAGGGCCTCTGTGCTGTCCTTGAGTCCAGCTTTTTCCAGCCATTGGTAGGATTTACTGATATCAGCCACTTGGGTTATTTGCTGGTGGTACATCCCATGTAGGGGTTTGTCCTCCCATGATGGTATCTCTGGCACCTCAACCTCCGTTCCCTGTTGTCTGAGACATTCACTGAGCACATTGTCTGTTGAGGCTTTGTCCCTGATGTATTTATGGATCTTAGTTGTTTCGTCCTGGACAGTGGTTCTCACACTCACTAGTCCTCTGCCTCCTTCCTTGCGGCTCGTGTACAGTCTCAGGGTGCTGGATTTGGGATGGAACCCTCCATGCATTGTTAGTAGCTTTCTGGTCTTAATATCTGTGGCTTTTATCTCCTCCTTTGGCCAGCTAATTATTCCAGCAGGGTATCTGATTACTGGCAAGGCATAGCTGTTTATCGCACGGATTTTGTTCTTGCCATTGAGCTGGCTTCTCAGGACTTGCCTTATTCGTTGGAGGTATTTAGCTGTGGCTCCTTTCCTTGTGACCTCATCGAGGTTGCCATTTGCTTGTGGTATACCTAGGTACTTGTAACTGTCCTCTATGTCTGCTATTGTTCCTTCTGGGAGTGAGACCCCTTCTGTGTGGATGACCTTCCCCCTCTTTGTGACCAGCCGACCACATTTCTCTAGTCCGAATGACATCCCAATGTCAGTGCTGTAGATCCTGGTGGTGTGGATCAGTGAGTCGATGTCTCGCTCACACTTGGCGTACAGCTTGATGTCATCCATGTAGAGTAGGTGACTGATATTGGCCCCATTTTTGAGTCTGTATCCGTAGCCAGTCTTGTTGATAACTTGGCTGAGGGGGTTCAGGCCTATGCAGAACAGTAGCGGGGACAGAGCATCTCCTTGGTATATGCCACATTTGATGGACACTTGTGCAAGTGGTTTGCAGTTGGCTTCAAGGGTGGTTTTCCACAGCTTCATCGAGTTTGCAATGAAGGCTCTCAGAGTCCTGTTGATGTTATACATCTCTAAGCATTCAATGATCCAAGTATGCGGCATTGAGTCATAGGCTTTCTTGTAATCAATCCAAGCCATGCACAGGTTGGTGTGTCGGGTTTTGCAGTCTCGGGCAACTGTGCGGTCTACGAGGAGTTGGTGTTTGGCTCCTCTGCTATTTACACAGATATATATATATATATATATATATATATATATATATATATATATGTATATATAAAACATATTTGTTAAAACTATCACTGTGTTGTGATAGTATAATATGAGAATATGAAATAAAAAGCTCCTCTGCCTTCTCTCTCTGGTTCTGTTGTGATCTGAACCTATACACAGCTCTGTTAGAAACGACCAATCAGAGCCAGGAGGAGGGTCTTAGCGCTGTCAATAAATATTTCTCTCTGCTACGCTACAGCTAGTTCACCGCAGTAGAGCCTGCCATGAATGAGAGTACATGTAAATCCAACCTTGATAGCTGCAGCTATCAAGGTTGGATTTACATGTTTCATTGTGAGATCAGGCTACTGCAGCAAGATGAACACGCTGTAAGGCTGTGACTCATCTTTATTCAGCGACTGTGCTCAATTATTCATCAGCCAAAGCAAAGTGATGTTTGGTAAAGGAAAATAACAGGGACTCAAAGTGTGAGGATGAACTTCATTAACCAGCATGCTTTTAAGTACAGCCACATCAAATGACTGGACTTCAATTGGACTTTCCCCTTTTTTAATTGTTTAAAAAAGGGGAACGTTATCCTCCAACCTCACAGCAGCCTCTCTCTCCTGACACTCGTCCTTTCACTTCATCAGTTTGACCTGACGACAGGCTGGGGTCACTGGGAGGTCACGTCCACTGAAACAGAGCCACGGACGGCCCAGTGTGGCCTGACCGCTCATCCTGCCTTCTGAAAAACCATAGAGGTTTAAGCTCTAAGTACTGAGTTTCAGATTTTTAAACCAGTGGAAAGACAGATGATAATTTCCAAGGCATTTAAACCGGTTTGATAATAAGAATATTTAGAAATAATTGGAGAAAAATCTAATCTTTACACCATTTTTAAAAAAATGCAAGAATAACACTCCGGGAGCTGATAATGGCACTAAAATAAAAGTGCCAAAAAAATAAAAGAAAGCAATGATAATTATTCAAACTCATTTAACAAAAGGACTTCAGTTCCAGATAAAAAATTCTAAATAACATGTATATATATTTCTATACATTCAGAATTACTATTTGTATATCTTAACACTCGAAGAAAACAGGATGAGAATAAATGTCTTTTGAAAATAATCTGTGTTGAACTTCCAGCTTTGTTAGGATCCCTTGTTTGTATATTTTCCATGAGCTGCTATAACATTTGAAACATTCATCTAGTTAGTTTTTAGTTTGCAGACTTCCCACAAATTGTGAAACAACAAAATGCTGAGGTCGGACCCGGTCGGACCACCCAGTCGGACCCGGTCGGACAGTACGGTAGAGAGGTCAACGGACTGGAACAGCCTCCATTACAAACAGATAACTCTTTATTTGAAGGGCAGTGCATGAGACTGACATGACTCTGTAATAAACATGGATCATGAACATGCAGAAGTCTTCATGAATGTTTATGAGAGTTGTCGTTTAGTGTTTTTTGGTAAAAAAAAAAACGGACTAAAAAGTTGCATTAAAAGTGAATTCAAAGTGTCAACTTTGCATTAAAAGTATCACTATTTACCAAACAATACTTCATGAGAGCAGTCATAAATATTCATGAAGACTCCTTCATCTTCATGTCATGTTTATGACAATGTTATGTTAGTCTTACGCACGCCCCCTCGAATAAAGTGTTACCAAACGGACACTTTAAATCATATTAAAGTTCAAAATTTCCCTGAATGTGATTGTGAAAATTATAGAAAGAAAAAAGCTTGATCCAGTCAGAATGAGGATTTTTTTGGGGGAAAATCATTCTACATTTTTTTTCCCCCCAGGATTTCCACAAGTCTTTGAACGCCTCGTTAAAATCTGGAGCACAGACTGCTGCAGCGCGGTTGGAAACGCACAATCCTCACCTGGGCGCCTCCTGGAGGAGAAGCTGGAGGCAGGTGAGACCCCCGTTGGCTGCAGCGTAGTGAGCTGGTACCGCTCCACAGTTTGTCTGAGCGGTGGCCACTCCTCCAACCGACAGGAGCCACTCGGTCACCTCCACACGGCCAAACCGAGCTGCCAGGTGAAGAGCCGTGGCTCCCGCCGCGTCGCCGTCCTGGAAAAGAGTCACAGAGACCTGATGAAGATGACAGGAAGGATCGAGGGGATGTGCTGCTTTCCAGAGCTGCGGCACAGAATGCTATTACTGTTAATAAGCATATAATTAGCTCTTAATTTGAGTCGATACAGTTTCTAATTCTGGAGGAAAAGAAACAAATAAAAACTTAATTGTGCAGTTGTTAAGAACGTTTAGGAGGTGGCTTCGCACCCAACATCTGGGAATAATTTCTACTTGCTACTGCTGAAAGTGGCTCCACAGGAAGTCGACACATAATACATAATCAGCAAATACATTAATAAAGAAAAATTCATGTGCAGTACTGATTACAACCTGCAGCCATGAAACAGATTTTTAGGATACAAGTATTAAAACGTACAAACAAGTACTAATACAATAACATGTTAAATTATTAAAATTGTGTCTCTAACCAACACAAAATTGAAATATGGTTTTCAAAGATTTCTACAAACAAAAGTCTAAAAACCAACTCATAGCAGCTTCACTGTCTCCACAGCATGATGCTGACACCACCATGTTTTACAGTCATTCAGGTTCTCGTACTTTTCCCCAATACTTTGTATTTCTTCATGCGATGGATTGAATTTGTACGCCGTTGTTCTACGATAGTGGTGGAAAACATGCCCTCTCTTGAATATTTGTTGTGTTCCTTCATGATGCCGTTTGTTCTCTAATGAAACTCCGAGGCCTTCACTCAACAGCTGGATTTCTACTGAGATTAAATAATGCGCTGGGTGACTTAATTTAGAAATTAGATGACTTCTGAAGACAAGTGGTCATACTAGTTTTTATTTAGGAGCATCAGAGTATTCGGAGAATACAAATGGAAGCTGCACTTTGTATTTGTCATGCTTTGTGTTGGTCTGAATAGAAAGTATTGATCCATTTCCACTGATGTGACAGAATGTGAAAAAGTTTCAAGAAACTCAGTCATTTTGCAACGCACTTTGTGTCAAGGGTTAAGATTAAGGAAATGGCCATAATTTACTTTTGAAGCTGACAGAAACGAACATTTATAAACACACAGGTATTGATATGGTAATTAATGCAGTTCATGGGTAACACTAAATTTAAAAAGCTTTAAAAACATTAACAAAAGCTGTAAGTTCTTACAGAACAGTTTAAGCGGAACCAGGAATAGTGAAAAAGATGAAGAGAGCAGAGAAGCTCTTGGCTTACAGCATCTCAGATTAAACCGCACAGTGACCTTTGGCCCCTGGGTCATGAGCTTCACCAGTGACAGTAAACCCTCACAAACACGGGACACGACCTGAGCTTTAGGGGTAGCACACCTTCAGTCACGGATATTTAACTATGTAGCAATGACAGAGAGGCCCTGATCAGTGTTCTTCAGTTATTGATCATATCCGGAGCGCAACTGATAAACACAGAATTAGAAATGACTTTTCCATCAGGACTTCGGGGCCCATAAGTACATATCCCGGCTTGAAGCTCATACTGAGTTCCTCTTCAAGTCTTTTCTTTCTAAATGCTGTAACTGGACATACCTGCACGCTGCAGCCTCCTCGCTGCACGAGCCACCGCAGCTCCCGGATGTTACCGGTGGCTGCCGCGTCGTGCGCCGCCGTGGCCCCGTTGGAGGCTCGTGAGTCCGCAGGCAGCCCGAGGTCTTTCACCAGGAGCTGCAGGCAGTCCAGGCGTCCACAGCGGGCGGCGTGGTGAACCGGGCCCGCACCCTGGTTGTCGCAGATAGCAGGTGAGAGCTGACCGGAAGATGCGAGAGTCCTCAGAGCTGCGAGGTCTGCGTCTCGAGCCGCCTGGATGGCCCGGTGCGGCACCATGCTCAGCTTAACAGTTTCCTGGAGCACCGAGAGTCACCATCACACTACATGCTGCCCTCGCCTCCTCCTGAGCCAGGAAAGTGACACCCTGACAGCAGCCAGCTGGCCAGCAGGGCTGCCGAGGAGATGGAGGCGGGTGGGGCTGATAGAGGAGTAATGACAGACGGGTGGAGGCGCAGCGCGCGCGCGGCCTCCTGCGCCAGCATTGTCTGGCGGCGGCCATATGCTGGAGCTGCAGCCGCAGCCGCAGCACGGCTCAGTGGAGACGATGGGGGAGGAAAGGCAGCACGGAAACTTAAGTAACGGGAGAAGTCAGGATTACAATGAGGTTTTTAAGGGTTATTTTAAAAATTCATCACAGCGTTGGAATAATGAATACAGGTGACCCATCTGGAATGGTGGAATCTACATTAAATATCAGTCTGCAGCTTCAAGGGAAGGGAGCTTTACAAGCAGCTCGTGTGGCACAATAGTGCCTTCATTTTTCCATAACATCACCCATGAGGCCAGGCCAAGTTCCCCCACTTTATTATTTATATTAAATATCTCATAATCTTACAGGATCAAGTTTGGTGCGCGTGTCGCTGCACATCTTTATTTGACTCTCTTTAGTGCAAAAGAAAAGGGGTCAGTTCATTTGCTCCAGGACCTCCACCGTCTCCCTGAGATCCTCCACGACAGCGTCCACGTCTTCTTTGGTCGTCTCCCGACCCACGCTCAGCCTCAGAGCGTTAGCCGCCACCTCGGTGGGGACGCCGCAGCTCAGCAGGATGTGGGAGGGCCTGGCAGACACGGAGAACATGGAGGTCACCGCGCAGGAAAACCAGTGGGGTGAAGGAAGGAGGCTGGAGCAAGAGGTCAGCCGCTCATATCATGGCTGCAGTGGCACTTATGCTGCAGGAATACACACACTTCTGTGACAGCAGTCATGACTTCTGTGCCAGCTCATGTGGCAGCTGCCACAAACATTGTGGCACCTGCCTCAAAAGCTGCAGGAGCCGTCACCAAAACGGCGCAGAAGCCACGTCGCCTGCCACAAAGCTATCGCCAACAAGCTGCAGAAGCTTCCGGCAGCCGACACTGTAAGAGCCACTACAACTGCCACTGCCACAATTTGAGCTTGCCGTCTCTCCTCCAGTGGTAAACAGCTAAGACTCTTATACCTGTGTCCGCTGGCGGAGTGGCAGGCGGCGCCGACGCTGGCCAGCAGCCTCCTGCAGTTTGACAAAACCCTCCAGCCTAAAGCGGGCGGAGAGATGAATCATTCAGCGGCTCGCTGGCTTACAAGCAGCTCTGACAATCATCAGCGTAGGGTTAGAGGACACTGTTTGGGCTGACACGCCAAAACAGACACGGGGACAAAGACACATTACCTTGCAACACCGGGCCCAAGATGGACACGTTACATGTGTTAGGGAGGACATCAGAGCCGGGATAATGACTGTTGAAGCGGATCTTGTCTCTAAAGACATCCTGAGGCGGAAACAGGGGATTGTGGTTTAAGTTGATGAAACGACATGCCTCGTTTTCACATTCCCTCTGTCACCGCCCTACCCATTTCATTTACACCGACTTTTCTTTCACTGGAGACAAAATGAAGCCCAAATGTTCCACATTTTAAATCTTCAACCTCGTGTGTTTCAGAAAATAGGAGGTACAATGATTTCTATGTTTCAAGAAAAGTTGATATTCTGAAAGCATTTCTTTGAAATACTTTTGTAGTTTCCAATGCTGTCGTCTGTATTTTATCTCTTTTTTTTCCTGTGGGTAAGTACAGTAATGTTGCCCTGATAACATTGGTTAATATTTTCTTGTTTTGAGTTATTAAAGAGAAATAGCATCAGCCAAAGCTAGTATTGGAAGGTCAAAGCCTCATAAAACAGAATTCACTCCAATTTGTTCATCTCTATGCGCCAAGACTTCCTCCATTACTGATCCACATCATACTGTCCTTATTGTCCATTTGATTCCAGAGCACTAAGTTGAAGCCTTTTGATTTGTGAATGAACCTCTGGACTGTAAAAATCACTTTTGCAATTAGGAACTGAAAAACCCTTTTTACCTTTAAAAAAAAAAAAGCAATAGAAAGGTACAGAACTTGGGTTTGTATCATGTGCAGAAAAAGTAAATGTGTTTGGAACCAAAGCGTCTCTATTAGGGGAAACGCTTACCTGCAGTCGTTCTTCCAGATACGCTTTAATAATCAGCATATGACTCTGATAACTTGAGAGATTAGCGGTTACCAGCTCTGCAGCCTGACACAAACACAAACAAAAGGATCCTGTTACAAACAGTTTCTGTTCTACAGAGGCAGCGCATTAAACTTTAGTGATCTGTAATGTACGAGGCGCTGAACATAAACGACCTTTCCCAAGCCGGCTATCATTGGCGTGTTCTCCGTGCTGCAGTATTGATGAAGGAGCGGGGCAGGGAAAAAACAAAATAAATTCATATTTAGATCTGTAGGATTCTTATTTTTGATCTTATTTCAGAGTTTCCTGGATAAGACATAACCGGGCGTACCCTGGTCTGAAGTTCCTCTCCTGTCCTCCTCCAAACAGCATCGGATACAGAGGCGTCGTTGTTCCAGGGCCGTTCACGTACAACGCTCCGACACGAGGGGCGTAGAACTGAAACGTTTATATATGCACATGAAAAAAGAACAACACATTTTAGAAAGAGTTTTTATGCTAAATTTTTTAATATGCAGAACTAATTTCTGACCTTGTGTCCGACTATGGTAAGGTAATCCACTCCCAGTTCCTGGACATCCACTGGGATTTTGCCCAGCGCCTGGGCAGCATCTGTGTGCAGCAGGATCCTGAGTCGCTCGTGCTGCTTGTTGAGGGATTTTACTCTTTGGCAAATCTCTGGGATTGGCTGAAAAGACGAATGGCGTTCAGCGTACAGGAATGGGTTTTACGGCAATCCAAACATTGAATCTTTACAAGTGGAAAATGGTTTTCAGAACAAGAAAGACCAGGCCAAGAGGCTTTTCAAGCTTTTTTTATTCCCCCCCCCCCCATTACCATGACGACTCCCGTCTCATTGTTAGCCAGCATGACAGAGACGAGGCAAGTGTTTGGACGCACGGCCGCGATGATATCCTCCGCCTCGACGCGAGCTGTCACCTTAGAAACGGGCACACATGTTACATCTACGACGGAAATAACAAGAAGCAGATTCACCTCAGTGGTTGAAGGACAGACTCTTAAAAAAACAACAACAAAAAAAACATCCCGGAGTAAACGTGATCCCCCACCTGCCTTCCCGGCCCCCTGCAGGTTCTTGGCCGTGAGCCGGATGGAGTCGTGCTCCACGTTGGAGGTGATGATGTGCGGCAGGCCGGTGCAGCCGTTCTGACGGCCTTCGCCGTGCTCCGCGGCGCTGCGGCTCTTCCTGAAGTGCTCCATGGCCGTGTGCAGCACCAGGTTGTTGGCCTGCGGGACCGACCATTTGCTTTAAAGCAGAGCTGAGAGCTGAGAGCGGGAGACGACCGTTTTCTACAGCAGGAGTCGTTACCTCCGTTCCCCCTGAGGTAAAAACAATGTCCTCTGCTTTACCCCCAACCATTCTAGCCACGTTCCGCCTGGACTGGTTGATGATGGCTTTGGCCGTGACACCTGGAAAAACCACATTGCCAAGTCTATAGTAAAAATATTCAAAAATAGACTCAGACTTTTTTTCTCATTATCTATGAGATAAAGCTTCTGTTTTGAACCAAAACGAAGATATTTCACACCTAATATGTGGTTGCTACTGGGGTTTCCCCAAGCCTCCTGGAGAGCTTCAGAAATGACCTGAATCACCTCCGGCTCCATCGGGGTGGTGGCATTATAATCCATGTAGATCCTGTCAGATTAACAACTGTTAAACACCGCAGTGCAAAAGTATTCAAAACCGTTAAGTAGGCCTGTGGCAATAAGCAATAAATCTAAATGATTTGCATGACTTATTTGTTTTCCTTTCTTTCTTTCTACCAAAAACTGGATGGCCAAACTCTTCAGCCTGGTGCTTTTGGTCTCTCAGCCTTTTTCCTGAACAAAGTTTCTTAATTTTGTTTTCAGAGACTTCATAATTCATTTTATGTGTCGTTTCTGTTATTTTGATTGTTTGTTTTGGAAATGTAAAATGTCTTCCAGTTACAGTGTTAAATGTTTATTAGAATTTCAAGTTTATCTTTGAGAAATGTGTTCTTGCATTGTTAATCCATCAGCGTCATACGACTTAAAAATGCTCTCAAAACAATATTATTGTTTATCGCAATAATTTCTGGGACAATTTATTGTCCAGCAAAATGTGTCATTGTGAATTACTGTTTTCACACTTTTGTCACCTCACGACTGCAAACTTCTGTGTATTTTATTTGGTTTGAGGGAAACAAGAACACAAAGCTGTGCATAATTGTGAAATGAAAGGAAAACTGCAGATAGTTTCAGAATTGTTTGTGTGCAATAACTTGAAAAGCATGCATTCTTGTCCTCCACTAATGCAACACCCTGTTATAATTCAACTGGAGCAGTTCATTCACGGCTAAGGCCTCCTCACCTTTCTGCATTCATGTCCAGATTGTGATGAAGGTCGTGGTCGTTGTGGGTGTGACCCACCACCAGGGTCAGGTCAGCCAATTTCTCCGCCATTGCTGCAGAAACAGCAGATAAAACCGAGATGCATAATGAGCCTGAAAGCACGTAAAGCATCCAGACGGTCTGGAAACCCACAGAGCTAATCCTGCTGCAGAGCGAAGTGTTGGAAAGCTTCTAACTAACACAGTCCTGCAGCGTGAGACGTAAAGCGAACATTGTTTGGTGAGAAACAGCGCTGCTCGTCAGAGGGAACAGCTGTTCTCATTAGCATGTCCGTCATTAAGTTTCTGACCCAAACGCTGCTGCTTTCTGCGCCCGTTTTTACGCCTCATTCTGAAAACTGAAGTCCCAACAAAACTTTTTGAAACACCGCATGTCTTATATTAGATGGTTCCTGTCAGCTAGAGTTGGCAAACAATCACTTAAGCGCACCGAGAGCAACTTCAGCTAGCTGGTTTAGCTAACTTTTTTTTACTGCCGGGATTAACTACCGAGCATCCGACCGAGAGCCGCCACACCGGGACAGACATGGAGGTTAACAACCAGGACAGGAGTCCGACGTCTTGTCTCACCTCGCAAAGCCTCCCGAGGAGGCAGCGGGGAGATTTACTGTCGACTTTATCAATCATTAGCTTGCTAGCTAGTGTGTGGAACTGACAGCTCGCGACTCCCGCATCTTAAAGCCGCATAAAGAACCAGCAGCTTCACGCGACCATCGAGTCTGAGCGTCCAATACTTAGAAAATAAACTAAACAAAGTGTGCAATTATTTTAGAGCTCCGAAATCTTTTACCTGCTGACGTGAAGGTCCAGAGGCTGGATTACACACCACGTCACCCGATTTGAATGACGTGCTGGATGAATGAGATGACGTCAGAGAGAAACACACGGAGTCACTCAGAAATGAGACAAATTGGGCTGGGCTTTTTTTTTTTTTTTTTTTTTTTGTCTACTTCATTCAGACTTTGTAAAACAAAGGATACATTGTTGCATCTTTTTGGATACAACAATGTATCAAATTAATTTCAGCAAACATAACAGAATCTCCTAATGGTTTATAAAGTGCTATAACAGAGAGCTGCCAGCTGAATGACGTGTCAACATGGATGCATACGGACTGTATGCAGTACTGTTGGAACAGTACACTATCACTGTCCCAACAGTCATATTGGTAAATCATTTCAGAATGCAATATTTATTGGTTGTAATGTTCCAGATAGAAATACTACGCTTTGCTTGCCAGTGATAGATTTGGTCTGGCTATCGAGTAGATGCACACACGCCCAATATGCAACAAAAGAATGTCCCATTCCTCCCTCTTTGCAAATCTACTCTAAACCAACCAGACCCACAATGTTTGTCCGGTGTTGCTAAGGACAGCACATAGGAAGAAATTAATGTAAACAAAAACAAATGAACTCCGTTGAGGGAATGAAATCCAAGATGATGTTGCAAATGATGTTTTAGAACCGCATCTAAAATCTGGACCAAGCACAAACGAAGTCATAAGGCTGTAAAAAGGGAAGACATCAAAGCATTGGGCTTTGAAAACAGAATACGTGCGGTGGGATCAGTGGAAGACGAATGGGCAAAAACTGGAGTGATTGATGTTTGGCTGAGATTTCTTTCCAGACAGAAGAACAGATGGTTCCAGTGGGCCAGAGAGAAACAATCGTAGGTCCTGGAAGACTCGATGAAAGCAGGTTTTCCGTGATAAATCCTGAATCTGCTTTGGCCAAGGAAGACGAGGCTGGAACATTTGTTTGGTCGCGTCCCAATGAAACATATGAAGACAGCCTGAGAAAACAAGGGCTTCACCATTGGCTTCAATGATTATGTAACCGTGTCAGGTACAGTAGGACAAGTGGACAATAAGACTCCATCCTGCATTGATAAATATTGTTTTTCTCTCCAAGTCAAAATGTTAAGTGGTCGTTGTGAATTGTACATCATTATTCTACAATGTTGTACGGTTTAGTTTAAAAAGACCCCAACTAAAGTACTAAACCAGACCCAAAGTTATACATTATAAAAAACAAACGAGTCATTGCTTAGTGTTGCATCACTTCCAGATTTATTTAATATATGACAATGTGTTCAGTGTACACAAACATCTGACAGGAAACTCAAACAAACACTCAGACACTGACTGAACTACTGCCCATTTAGGAGTTTAATGAGTGCAACCATATGATACACAGTCCACGGCAATCATGTTTATATACAATGCAAAAATCTTTGAAGAACAATGGAATGTATTGGTGCAAAAAAAAAAAAAAATAGACGTGGAAGCACAAGAATGTGAGATTACTTCACGAGGGAAGGGCTGGAAAAGAGAGGTTGGTGATTGTGTGTGAAGGATGAGGATTGATTCCGATACTAGAAAGAGGGTGACGGCAAAGCAACCAAGAGCATTACTTTCTACAAGACATAAAAGTTTAACTAGGCCACAGTGAACCATAATCGTCCCACACATAAGCAGACAGATTATTACATGGCGGGTCTCAGAGTCTCTGCATACATCCCCGATGATGACCGCCTTACAATCAGTGAGGAACCCCAAAGCAGAAGGTTCAGAAAAACATTGAAGCAGAAGAATTCCTATATACCATTATTATTATTATACATTCAGAGTGAACTTTTAAGTGAGTGCACCAACAAAACTTTGGTTGCTTTAAAAAAAAAAAGTCAGTAAGATCAAAATCAATCAAACAATTACGTACAGGTTGACTGTTAGGGCTTTGAAATAAAACAACGCAATGCAGAGTTCTGAGTAAAGTACAAACAGGAGAGCGTTCACCCCAGGACAAAGGTGGATAAAAAGCACAATGATTCTGTTCAGAAGGTGAGCCGTGAGATTTGAACGCCAATTCAAGCTAATTGCTGATTTATTACGACTACCAACAGTTGTGCAGGTGAGAAGATCAGTCAACCGAATGAGCCAAAATATTTCCACACCACACAAGACTGTTAACATGTCAGGTATTGGATGAATCACATCTATAGAAAACACACAAACAAAAGATGCCATGTTTGCAGTTGTCTAATCGCTCCTAAAATGCCATGTCGTTAGGCTGGTTGCAACTGTTCTCTGCTTTTAGATGTCGTCCCTGCAGTCAGTTGACAAACTGAGCATGCTCCGTAGGCTGGCTGACCTGAGGCATGCGAATCCACCAGAGTCACCGAACACCTCACGACCTGAGTGGCGTTGGGACACGTTAAACCTCAGCTAAAATATACCACAAAGGAATAAAACCCGAGTAGAAACGAAGCAATTAAAGCTACAGGTGAGTTGCATTTGAAACATTTTGCATGTCGCATTAAGAAGTAGAGCCCTATGCAAGCTGGCAATCCTGAGATATGCTGAATCTCTTCCAAATATTTGAACATTTTGTCTCAAATGCATATAATAAGACGACGAAAGAAAACAAAGTGATTATGTGACGTGCAGACGTTTCCCGAACATGATTACAGCAGCGCGAAGGAGGTGAGGTTAAAGAAATTGGTGCAGAGGCAAACTGTGCAGAATGTTAAAAAAGAGGCACTACACTTAATATACACATCATTCAGAAAGCCAGTTTCATATGTGCTGTGAGGATCCACCGTTTTCCCATTTTAGGAGGGACGACAAGACCGACTTAATATCAAAAACGTTACATGGGTCATCAGTTGGGTCAAAGGTTAAGCTATCCTAATCGTTCAGGGTTGTTGTATTTTTCAAGTTTTCTTCAGCACAAAGAAACCGAGCGCGTTACTAGATTATTTTAAAAGAGAAACCGTAGGGATGAGGCTTTTATTATTCAAATGGTTCAGGAACTCATTAAAAAGTGCCATGTGCAGAAATTGCACTGAGTACTACTTTAGAAATATAAACGTCTTTGTAAATAAATACATGCGGAAATAAATAATTAGGCTGTTAGAAATCTAAATATATCACTTTTCAAACACAAGTCAGAGAGAAAGAAACCATACTGGGAGGAAAAGAAGGTGGAGATGTTTGAGTCTGTCATGTGGATGTAAAATACCCTCATACCCTAAATGTTATGGATTCACAGGCTGCAGTTTGAGGAGGTGCCATGTTGTTGCCCCACTGTGTGTGCTTAAGTTTGATGTTGAAGAAGTTTGAGGGTCTATTTTTTTCAATTAGTTTCATTTCAGCTTTTATTTTTCTGACTGTCAAGGTTAAACCAGTTGAAACTTTATGTTTAGCAGTAAAGTAGAGCAGAGAGGAACCTCCATGTTTTCCTATTTTACCGATGCAAATGTAGCGATGAGAGCTTGGCTAGTAGTGCAGAGGTGGCATTATTAAAGAATACATGTCCCTGTGTTGTTTGCGTTACTTTAAGTAATAAATGAGAAAGGCTTGATGTGTCACTGACAACAACTACAGCACGCTTATCGTACAAATGGAGTCTGGCGTGAGAAACCGCTGCCTCCTCCGTTCTCAAGCTGTGAAATAATGCCAGTACAGTGCGACGACTGATTCTTCCAGGAGTTTCTTTGCGCGTTGCTAAGGCCCGACGGGAAAAACCAGACGGCGAGGACACGAACAACGGAACGGAGACTGAGCAGGGGGGAAGATGGCTGCCGCTGAACCAGGCTCAGCATGATGGGAATGAGGAGAACAGGGAAGTATGTACATTGTAGTCTTTGCATGTATCTTTTTTTTCCTCAAATCCTCATCTGTCCGGCTCGTCTTCTCGACAGCTTTGACCTGAGAGGCAAAACAAGGACAACTCATTCGTTTTCCTTCATTTCACCAGCCGTTAGGTCTTCTATGTTCCACAATGAAATGAATAAAAAGTTCAGCAGGTTTTTTATGCGGCGGTTCCTAATTTAGCAAGATAACTTACCTGATAGTTCCAGCAAGAAGAGGGTTGAACGCATAGAGCCAGTCATGCATTTCTTTGTCATTAGTGGCTTGAAGCAATATTCCACGATGTTCTGTACACACTGCAAACGTATTTGGAGTCTGTTGGGAGAAGCACAAACGTTTCTTACGGCATATATAGATGTGGCAGAGGAGAAATGTTCCTGGAGCCGCTGGCTGTAAGTGCGTCTAGCCCCTTAAAAAGCTCTTTCATACGCGACGCATTTCTTCTAAAAAAATGAGGTCTTGAATCCGACAGTCATCTTTAAGTCTTTACTGAACTTAAAAGGAAATAAAAACAAACAGATTCAAAACAAATAGAAAGTGAGGGTCCAAAGACTGTGCTACTCTCAAGGTGCCAGACTTCTACAAGCTTTTATCTTTTATAAACTAATTAGTCAATAACCAATAAAAAGGCACAATGTAATAAGCTTAAGCACAATACAATTACAGAAGCTTTTTCAAATAGAAGAGTAAAAAATTTAACTCACGTGAACACAAAATAACATTTTGTATTAAGTTCCAAAAATGTAAATATGGCTCCTGCACAGACCTTCAGCATGGCCTGCTGGTCCTCACTGTACTCCACCTGGGCGGAGGACAGGTTCAGAATGGCCCTCTCCACCGTGTCTCGCTCAGAGTTGTAGATGTAAACGTACGGCCGCCGCACAACCACGTAGCGCTTCACCCATCCGTTGGTGTGCGGCTCCAGGAAGTGGATGTAGCCCTTCTTCGATACGATTGGGCTGAAAAACATGAATTGTTACATGGGGGAGTGAAAAGATTCCCATTTGTAACTTGTTTAAGACTCCAGTTGCATAAAGAAATGTGATTTGGTTCACTAAGCTTCATGCAGTAGCTGCATATAATCATATTTTCAAAATTTATTTTTAGCCCCATTGAACAAACAGTGGAGAAGAAAAAAAAAGGAAAAATAAGCCTCCCGACAGTTTTGGAGGGTTTAAGCATCATTAACTGAACTTTATCATAATGCTAAATCTATTCATCATGATAAATGGTAAATGATGTGATGAATTCCCAGCCGCTACGTCAAGTCGAAAGATGAGACTGACCTGACTCTGATCTCCTGTATGTCAGGGATAAGTTTTCGAGTCCGAGGTTTCACATCAGAACCTACATTCATGGACTTTTTGTCCGCTCCGTCCTGCTGCGGTTCAGGACTGGGGCTGACCGCACGGGACAGAGGCGGAGGAGGTCTGAGGTTAAAAATAAAAACCAAACACAAAAATACAGAGTTAGACACCAAAACATAGAGTGGAAAATCACAAACAACCCCAGAGCTAGGACTAACTTGAGCTCAGTGTTGTGATAGCAACCCTCCACCAGAGAAGGGCATGTTGAGGAGGGTGTGATTGTGTTGAGAGGAGATATGGAGGAGGCGTCTCTCGGCAATGTGACAGACATCTCAGAGATCTGAAACACACACACACACACACCTCCAGATGTTTCAAACCGATCAGCAAACGGCGATCAAAGCTTTGTGACATAATTTAAACTCTACCTTGCTTTCACTGGCGCTGACACACACATGGCTGTATTCTCTGTTGAAGGAGTGAGTGAGCAGCCGCAAACACTGACAAGAAATAAAGAAATAAATGGAGGAATCAAGCTATGACACCAAACAAAGTGGATTGCCAACTATAGAATATTCACATTTCAAATATGGTTAAAATGCCCACAGAGCGCAGCGTGGCAGCTGACCTTGGCAGCGAGCTCCCTCTGCCTGTCGGTGGTTATCTCAGAGCTGGAAGCTGGGTCTGCCTCGGCCACCGCAGTGGACTCACTGGTCTCCTCGGGGACGCAGGACTGAAGGGACTCCTGGCCCGTCAGCATGGTGGACTCCAGTTTCTCCCTCAGCAGGAGGAAATGTTTGGTTTTCTCCACCTGAGGAGGAGGAAACATCAGTCACACCTGCACTGTGACAGAAAAACTCCTCAGTAACTTTTAGAAATGCCAGTGACAGAAACTACTAAAACGCTGCCGTCTTAAAACTGACTTTTGTTTAGATCAGTATGAGCTTTGCACAGATAGTTTTTCCACATCTTGGAGAGAGGGTGTCTTTAACATTATTTATGTGAAAGCAGAGTAGGGTTTGCCCCAGTGTATTAAAAGCCTGGCGGGCCTCCAGGCTTTACTTGTACCCCCTCCAGGCTAAGTATTGCTTATTTATTTAAGTCTTTTTTATATGTTTGCATTTTTTAAGACTATATAGTTGGTGTTCAGGCACGAATCATCTAATATTTCATGAAAACCTGCTTAAGGCCCCAAAAAGGGGCTGGTTTGTGATTGTTGTATGATAAAATATGATCTGAACGGGTTCAGTCTTTTTATATGCTTCAAATTAGAAAACACACTTCTCACTTTTGGGAAAGCACATATAAAAGTAATATTGGCACTTGCATCTTGGAGGAGACTGAGTTTCTCCAGCTCCCACTGGTGCTCCAGGATGAGGCTGTCACTGCGTGGCCTCCACCCAGCCAGGTTCTCCTCTCCACGGACGTAGGCCACAGAGGTGTCCAGCACTCGCCTGCGTCTCCTCTGCATGCCTGGTGCGAGGCAGGAGGGTCCGTTACTCATATCTGAACTGAACCTCAGCTGAGTGTTGCTGCCACACGGACATTTTTCTTAACTCTTACCTGGACTTCCAGCATCTGCAAGATGACACAAGCTGACCTCGTAAACTCCAGTTACTCGGTTTCTAGAAAAGAAAGAGGAATTCTCAGAGATTGCATTTTACTGCTCGGCTGCATATGAAGCGTGGGGGGGAATACTAGACCTCCACGGCTCTTTTATAGTTCGAAGCTTTTAATCTCACCCATCCGCTGCTCTCAGGCTCCCCGTACCGAAAAGGTTGCGGATTGAACGAGAGGCCGAGAGCTTAGTGTCCCGGGAGTAAAACACCATGCAGATATCTTTGGTTATGTATGCAGGCTGCGTGCAGTTCTCCATCTGCAGTTGATAAAAGAAGGGGGCTTTTAAAACTTTTTTTTTCTCTCTCTGCGGAGGAACTCAACGCCTCACATAAGATACGGCTGTGTTACTTCAGCCTCTTATAAATGCGGGCTCTGTGCTGTACCTCCAAATAGGCCGAGAGGGTCATGTAGATCTTCTCTCCGTACGGCGTGACTCGGTTCAGGAGCAGGGAGTTGTGCATTGAGCTGTCCCAAGCAGCCTCGAAGCGGTAAAAAGTCCTGAGACAGTCCAGGACAAATGCATAAGCATAAGCAGTCAAAGCCGACTTTTTTAAAAACACAAATAAAAAGCAGAGATGCACCAATCAAGAATTTTTTCTGTCTTATAGATATTTATGATTTTCCTTTACAATTGTCTTGATTCCTGTTTTGCCAGATTTCTGTCATTTTAGAAAGAAATACCATGCAAAAAAAAAAAAAAAAGCAACTGGTTTTTGACAGATTTTTAATTGAACGGAAATTAAATGAAATTACACTGCAAAACATCATCAAGTACTTTTGGTCTAGTATCTAGTGCAAATATCTTGGTTCACTGAATAAGACAGTACTAACTTATAGTTAATGTTAAAGTAGGAGCTTGTTTAAAATTAACTCCTTAATATTGATGGAAAAAGTACTTTGCAGAAAGATTGTTTCACCTATAAAAATATTTTTTTCATCAATATTTATCAATAACTTAAAACAAAAGTTAGTCTTATTTCAAGTGTACTAAGATATCTGCACTTGAAGCTAAACCCAAAATACTCGGAGTTTTAGTTGTTGCTGTGTAAACTATCCATTTTGATTGGTACATCTCTATCAAAAACATGCTGTCTGTAATGTCTAATGTGTGTAAACAAAAGATTATGGAAAAAAAAGAGACGTTTCAAGAACAAACGTATTTTATATATAAAAATATGCACTGAAATTTTGCTTTAAAAACCAAGGACATAACTGGTAATCATAACTAATTGAATAAAAACTATGTTAGAAAAGTCCAGACAGTATAAACAGCATCTCCAGGTCATCATAATGCGTTATATGACAGTTTTTGCATGCAACACAATCAAATGATGGACTTTGAGCAAAGCACCACAGAAAAGCAATTGAAAGCAGGAAGGAATGAGAGGAGGACAGAGAAAATGGGGGACAGAGCAGTGAAATACCTATGGTCAATTCCCAGGGAAATGCTGTGAGAAAGAAGAAATCAGCAAAAGAATAAAAAGTAAGAGTTAGGAAGTATGTCGAGGCTTTGCAGTTGTGTGGCTGGGATGGTGTTTGTCTTTCTCGTCATGATAACAACCCCACAGAACTCCTTGAATCCTGCGGACACTGCTGATCCGTCACACCGGATGACCACCGAGGTGGCCATTTTTACCCGAAGCGACAACATAGCCGCTTTCTGCTTGCGTGGATGATTTACTCCGTAGGCTAATGTACACAAATTTACCCGTCTACCTCAAGGGGAAATAATCACACACATGCTGAAAGCTGTAGCTGCTTTGGCCCGTGGCCCGGTGACTGCCTCGAATCTAAAAAAGATTATCCAAGCAAGAATTGTATAAGGAAACCAGTGTTTTCTGTAGGCCATAAAAGCCGGCTGAATAGGCTCTTCATGAGGTTCAGATGTTCAGCCTAGGCCACTCTTGGACTGAAATGACCTCGTGTTGAAGTGAACAATGCGTCACCCAGAAGACAGCAAACAGGCACGCACTGTTCTGGAGTAATGACAGCTCCGTGCTGCGGACACAGCAGGGAGGTGACCGAGTGCAGAGATTCCCCCTTCTGCAGCCGGGAATTAGCGCACGAGTGCATGCATGCATGCAACGATCCAAATAGTAGAAAAGCTGCCCGCTTACACTACAAGCAAGCAATTTCCTTTTTCGCGCCTCTCCATCGTGTGCTTCTCTGCTTTTTACTGCCCACTAAAAAAAATGCAGGAGCCAGCGCTGAAGTCATTTTGCTGGCAGAACATTTAAGAAGCGTTTGTTTCTGGCGTTTGGCAGCGTTTTCCCTGAGGTAACAAGAAGCATTTAAATATATCCACAACATTGCAGCAATTTGGACTACTGAGGTAATGGTTCAGAGGATTATGTTTGAATAGCTATACTGATGTATTGGAATTGATGCGATCCATATTACAGCAATTTACTTAGTGGTTGATTTGAGTCCTTGTTATATTCTGTGATGGGAAACGCTCTGGGTTCTGAGGTCGGCGTGGTGCTCGAACCAAATAATTTTATAGATGTCAAATTATGACATCAATGTCAGGATTAACTAGAGAGTTTTTCTCAGCTTCCTACAGAATTTTAAAAGTGGGTTTCTACCGCCCCCTATTGGATCTGACGGGTCCTCCACCTGTAGAAACAGATTTTTAAAAACGTAAAAGCTTGAGGACATATCCTCAAGCTTATAAAGTGTGCAAGTGCACCGCAATAAATTTTAACACCCGTAGTGTAATTTATTTATTTCCCTAAGTCACATGTAATGTAAGTAATTCAATTACTTACGTTAGCTGCATTTCCATTACAAATGTGCACTTTGTCATTATTACATTAATATTTAAAAAACATAATTTTACAGTAGTGGTGTTTCTATTAAATATGAAACTCAAAGTCACACATAAATCCAGTTGTTCATGTGATAAATCATTTAAAAAAACATGCCGTCATCATCCGTCAACTACTTTCTATTGTTGTGCCATTGGCACAAACTGAGAAACTGGATCTTTGATTTTAATCAGCAGTTACCCGAAATAATCAACATTACAAAAAATAAATGCCTGAAATATCACTGTATTTAAAGGGGCAGTAATATGTAAAATCTACTTTTGAGTTTCACATCATGTTACAATGTTGTTCCCTCATTAACATACATGGAGCTTTGCCTCGATTCATTCATGCACATTTACGAGTCTCCCATGGCAACCATTCACCTGTGCAAAACGCCTAGTTGGACCTAGCGCCGCCTTCAAGGACAAAGCTTTTCCTCAGAGCTGCAGTTAAGCTTCAGAGGTTCCATCACAGAGCAGCCCTTCTCCCATCCCCCACTCAGCTCCTTCAGACTAGTCAGCAGAAATTAGCAAACACCTGGTGGAATTACACGTCTGCTGAGCTTGTTATACAGCTAGTTCTCAGTGCATCGCTGGTAAAAACTTTGTTAAAGTATTAATAGGTGTGATGTAATGAAGTCAAATTTGATATAAATGGCATTTTTAACAACTGAAGTTAACAGTTACTTAACTAATATGGCACTATGTATCTGGAAAACACATACTGCCCCTTTAATGAATTAATGTAATATGAATTTTATATATATATATATATATATATATATATATATATATATATATATATATATATATATATATATATATATATATACACACTGAATGAATAATTTATTCTTTAGGAGATGCACCTGTAAATTAGTATCTACACTCAACCAGAAAAAAATATTTTTAATAAGGTGCTATGAAAGCTTGCGATACTGTAACATATTTACTGTCTAAAAGAAAAAGATTTCCTCCGGACTTTGTGCTGTTAGAGGTTCTTGGAGCAATAGTTGGTGTGGAGACAGTTTGATGTCCCCATGACACCTCCAGCAAAGACACAGCCGGGAACGTTAAGCAAAGCAGAGCCATGCAGACCCTGTCCTTCCATAGCGGCTAACGTCCAACACCGGCCCAAACACACATCCAAGCACAGCAAGAGCAAGAGACCTGGGAACATGCAGGGTCACATCCTTCACCCCTCATGAACGGAAGGAAACAAAAGGGAACAGAAAAACTGCTGGAAGTCATGAGAGAGCGAAGGCGAGTAGGGAACCAAATCACAGGTCGACTAGAGAGATGGCTGGGTGTTAGGAAGGTTAGAGAGATGTGGTGTTGGTGTAACTTAAGATCATGAAAACAGAGGCAAATAATATACCTAGGCATGTCCGAATCAAGAAACTGTCTGCAGAGCAAAACAAAAAAGCAAAACAACAAAAGAACAACATTCTGTTAGTGTACTGGAGGGAGAAAATGTTAGCATTCATTTGCACTTTGATTTTTATCCAAACAAGACAACAAGTGGAATCTCAAGTGCAGTTTTAAATCACCAAAATTAAACTAAAACTACAAATTAAAAGTACTTTTTCATCAATATGGATCTCTTACTTTTAGTTGATTTTTTTTACTTTTCTTTTGGAAGATGGGAGATTAAGGAGTTAAATATTACATTTATTTAAACGGTTTTAAAAAAAAATAGGTCAGGCATTTTTTTCTATCTCTCACAACTTTCTCTAATGTGTCCTTGTCCTATACACTGATACAGAGAATAATTCTGAACATGTAGTATTTGCTTTTTTTTTTTTTTATTGTATCATTTAAGATTTATCTGACCCATATAAGGTTAGTCATTTGTTAATGTAAAAAACAATTATTTCAAATTGTGACAAATGTTAACAACTCTGGAGCTTTCTTCTTCTCATTAAGTTAAAATCTGTACTTTATTCAGATCAGTTTTAATGCTGACAGCTCCTGCATTTATCATAGTAAAAATGTATCAACTCTCACTGTAGGGAGTCTTTAGAGACATCTGCTGCCCTCTTGTGGCCGTAAATCACATATGAATACTTAAATGGTCATTAAAGCACATGGATTTCTCTAAGGTACAGTGGATTATGAGAAAACATCACCATATATTGACATAATAATAACTCCTAGTCTTTGAATGCCAGGATTTAACATGGTGTAACATGATGTCATGGTGGAATGCTCTAAAGATTGAATGAATGTTTTCATTATAAATAAATATGAATGCTTGTTAAAGTTGCAGTACATTTCAATGATTATTAAAACTGTCACTTGTTGTGACAAAATGGCACCAGACAGACAATCTCCACCTCCTTCCTGAGCAGCTACTGTATTGTGTAAAAATGCATCATTCCCAGTCAAAAATCAACCAATAACAGCCAGGAGGAGGGTCTTAGTGCTGTCAATCAACCTCCCATATGCTGCTAAACTTGCTAATGGTGGGAAAACACCTTACTGTTCCATAAAAACTGTTGTACGTCGTCATTGGTGGCAGCTGTTGTGGTGAACCAGCTGTTTTAGCAAAGTTAAAGTGGAAGGGCTTGAGCATGAGAGTGATTGGCAACGCTAAGCTTTAATTGGTTGCTTCTGACTGAGCGGTGTATTTCTGAAGCTAAAACTGGGAGAAGGCAGATTAGAGCAATTTCTTTTTACATATCTGTCTTTTACACGACATAATTATAATTTAACAAATATGTAAAAATATTTTTCTTAAAAAGTTACATAAGGATTTGTGGTATTAGGATATTCACTGCACAGCTTGAGTTTAATAGATACATAATTGAGACACAACAGAAAACCTGACAAACACAGAGAGAGGCTACATGTAGGTGCGATGATGAGGCACAATTCAACACCAGGGAGGGTCACACAGCCAGCTGGGTTCTGGGTAATCCTCTCTACTCTTTCTGCTGGGGCTGGAGGTTTAGTCTTTTTTTAAAAAAATCTGTGGTATTGCAAGTTAATTCATGCAGACAGAATAATAAAACTGTTTTTTGTGCCACGCTTCTGTTTTGGACATGCAATGCTCTATGGCTTACTGCAGTGCATAAGCTGCATGAGCAGTTTAAGAGAAGTTTAAACAAAGACCAAAAAATCATAAAGTACAGGGATTTCCAGGTTCAGCCAAAGAGCAGTGATACTATATATCAAGCATATTATCTGTTTTGCAGCTTAAGTAGACATTTTGCTCTTCTAACGTGATTTATGTGTGCATAAGGTCTCTAGCAACACATACCTGTCATCTTGCAGGGGCTTGACATAACCAGCAGATAAGATGTTAAGTGAGAGTATGTTTGGGTCGATGGCGGTCTCGTCAGCTTCCAGAGTGTTGCGTAAACGCCCTGACAAAGCACAGGTGTGTTTGGGAGAACTGTTCCTGCACATTCTTGATGAACTGCTTCAGGTTAAAGAAACCGGGAAGCTACACTTACCCACGACTAACTCTCGGACATCGTTCCACTCTATGTCTCCAGCAGACTCGTGCACAATGGTGACGGCTATTCTCCTCTGGAGACCCTGGAGTAAATCACGGAACAAAGGGATTCATGGTTTTGTTCAGCAGGTCTTTGAAAGTATTTCTATTTTGTCACGGTGCGATCATACCTGGTGCAGTAGGAATGTACCCTGGCATGGCAAGCCTCCTCTGTGGTCTACGACTGCAGGAATGTAACTTGGAGAAACCAAAATTATAAACGAGAATTAGTGGACAATAAATCTTCCCCAAATATTTCAATTCTAACTATCTGCTGGACTCACTCTCCGTTGGCCTCAAGCTCGCAGATCTCAAAGAACACCATCAGATCGTATTTACAGTGGCGGGGGCCCGCCTGGGGACGCGTCATCGCCTTCAGCTTGGTGGCAGGCACTGAGTTGACATGTTTCAAAATGTTATGTGAGAAAAAGCATGGTGAAGAGAGAACACACAACTATAAGCTAGTCTATGAAGGAGAGAGAACGGGCAGATGAAAGGAAATCCGGTGCAGGAAGAAAGTACAGTTTTGGAGAGAAAGAGCAACTTTTCTAGAAAATATTCATAAGCAACTTTATTGCTTGTACTTAAAGCTCAATGCTAACAAATCCACTTGCAGTTATCCTCTTTGTTCATTCCCAATGTGTTAAAGACAAAGGGGAATTATTGTACCTTTCCCTTAATTTTTACCAAAAGAGTTGAATAGTCAGATTGGAAACTGACTGCGTCTCTCTAACTTACTTAGTTCAACCTGAAAAACTCATTCCAAATAAGTTCACATGCACAAGTGTGGTGCATTTATATTCACTTCACTGAGAAGTAAAATCTAGAGGAACCAGTTCAAATTCAACCAATCAGGTGTAATTTGTCCTTAGTAAGTCAAGCAGAAAGACACTGAAAAGAGCTGTTTGTTGTTTGGCACAAACCAATTAGGCCATTCAGCCAGCATGTGGACCAGCCACAGATACAATGGGGAGTTTTAGATCAAGTAAATTTACAGGCTAAAATGACAAAGTGAACATAGAATTTGAGAAAAGACTTGAAAACCGATGATCACAGACGTTTTCCATCTATTCTTTTAGCGAGAAAAATGTTCCCGCTAAATGGCTTCAACTGTAAATAATGTTTTCCAAATTTAGGCTTTTAACCAAATGCACTTTATTACAAAACTGTGGAGTTTGAATATCAAGTGTTTAAGGACTTTAGAAAGAATCTGACTGAGCTTCAGTGATTTTGTAAAAAATGGGCAAAAGTTTAGCCTGCAGCTGTTATTGCAGAGAAAGGTGGTGCTACAAATATTAACTTGGGGCATGAATAAAAATAAAAAACTGAAAAGTGTAAACTTTTTAGAAGTTTACATTTTGCACTGAAGAATTGTGACATTCAGATCTCTCCCTGAGGTCAAATGACGGCTCATTAGAAGGCCTATAGAGAACATTGACATGCTGGAAAGGTCTGCTACCACCAGGAAGAGAACTAAAACGGGCAGGATGCCGGCCCTCAAGGACCGACTTTGGGCACCCCTGTTCTACCACAACCCAATTTTGTTCTCTGCTGTGAACAATCACATAAAATCCCAATAAAATAGATGAAAACATGACAAAACTGTTGACTATGCAAACACGTCTGTCAAATGTTTCTACTATTTTTCTGAAGTTTTTATTTCAGCTTTTGTCCCATTATATTTAGTGCTTTCACATCACTGTGATATTTAAATTTCCACAGAGAAACTCCAGTTCTACATTATATTTGAAAAGCAGAATATGCAATATCATAACCGTGCCTCTATATAGTAAAGTGACAATATTTTTAAGGGTAAAAGGCAGAACGATGAAGTTGAAGAGAAGGTTACATAAGGAAGTGCAAGGGTTCAACATAGAGGCTAACACACACACACACACACACACACACACACACACACACACACACACACACACACACACACACACACACACACACACACACACACACACACACACACACACAGCACCAGAGAGCCAATCCAAATGCAGAATCCTAAAACAGGAACACTTTTAATATCATTTCAATTTACCAAAATATTTATGTATTAGCACAACTTATACAAACAATAAAATGTCATTAGAAAAAAAACCCTAATTATTTTTCTTGACATGAGAAAAAAAAGGTTCCGGTTGCAGGATTCTGTTGGATCCGACAGCATGAACCAACCGGGTTTCTGAGCTTTAATAACTGAACAGATAGAGACGGGCGGGGCTGGCAGCTGAGCTCGCTCGTTTGCTTCCAGCAGGAAGGAAGCGGCCAAGCCAGCAGCGGACAGGGCGTGGCCCGACAGCGAGTCCACCAGCGCCCCATTGAACACGTCAGGGACCAGGTATCGGATCAGGTCCAGGGACTTCTCCCGATTGGACGAGTCGTCAGAGTCCACTGCTCACACCCAACAACATGAAGCTAAGATGACACGACTTGCAAACGGACGACGTACAAAAGATGCAAAAGCAACATAAAATAACTAACAACTAACTAGCGACAACAGCTGGGAGTTTCTTACCTGGTTTGGAAAGAGGCATCACTTGTGGAAATTGCCTTCTGCATGCGTGAAGCGGACTGGATGGAACAATAAAGTCACATGTAAATAGAAAAACAGATTCGTTTTCTATAGAGCTATATTTTCAAGGTAAGTTTTCAAACTTTTTCAGCATCAAATTTAGAAACAAAAACACAACAAAAATGAACAAAAAAAAAGTTTCACTTCATTATATGATACAATTTATTACTGTTGGTAATAGTCTTGCTGTAGTATTCTAGGTAAACTAAAATCGAGAAAAATGTTTTGAAATGTCTCTCTCACACAACCTATCCATCTGACTAGTTCCACAACAAAAAACTGATTTCACAAAAAAATCCCATAATTTAAACAATGTTTAAATAACATCTAAAATATAAGCTAACCTTTATTTCATTACACAGATCACTAATGTCAATGAGCCATTAGAAATAAACAATATTCATAACATTGAAGCAATGAAATGCTTCAACAGAATATCTAAATAATGTCACAAAAAATCCAAAAAAAAAAAAAGTTGCCATTGTGTTTTCTGGCATTTAATAAGTATAAATAATTTTTAGTAATTCTAACTAATCTAAAACAAGAAAAATTTGGTCAGATTCAACTTTAGATGGTGATTAAAAATATATTTGTATATGTTGTGTCTTTGTATTTGGTGATTAAAAATATCAAGTTGAAACTGTCGTCTTCATCAAAAGTTAGATTGCACTTATTACAAAACTGTGCAGCTTGAATACCAAGCATTTTCAAGGACTTTACACAGAAATGAAGCTCTTTCCAAGCACCTGTACAAACCTTATGTGTTTAACTTATTGACCAGGCGTCTCACCTGATGACATCTTTACACAGAGGAAGAAAAGGTTGTTTCTGGTAGTGTCCAAACACTTCAAAGACGATCGGTTGAGTCTTTATGTAGTCCACAAAGGACTTGGTCACTTCAACAGCAATCTACACACAAAAAAAAGACTTGAAAAGCAGTGCCCCATATGTGGTTGTAATAAAACCAGAAAATGATTTGTCTCTTACATTCTGCACGTGATAGAAGCCAAGAGGAGGCCCGTGGCCTGTGTTTTTCAGCGGCTCCGTAGAGAAAGCCTCGTCATGCCGATGGATGAAACTGAAATAAAAATGGAAACAAATGAAAAAGAAATAAAGGTGGAATAAAGACTAATAAGGGTATTTACTTTGGATGGATACCGACTTACTTAAACTGACAGAAGATGTCGGCATATTCAGCAGAAATGCTGGAGGCCTGCAGGACAGTCACCCTGAAGGTAAAAATGTTTCCGATTTTCAGGTGCTCCAAAGTCGCATCTGAAGTTGCATCCAGACCCGCCTTCGCTGGATTCTCCAACTCGTCTGCACCAGCTGATGCGAATAGAAGAAACAGAAATGGACAATGGCTTAAATGAAACTTTTTAGGTTTAGTTTAGATCCTCTGAAAGTATCGGCTGCAGCGGCTCCAGTATTCCTCCAATAAGCAAAGAAAATCGTCACAAGTGCCCACAGGAATGAACTATCCATTCACTCATAAGACAAGGTTACCCGCACATGTGTTGTTGTTGACCTCATCTGCTGACGGGCTCGTTTCAACATTTTGGCCTTGCCCCTCCACGATCCGAAGCTCTTCCTGAGAAACCCCTGTGCGGCTCAGTCCAACTCCGACAGAGCACGACTCCGACTGGAACTGAACATGTGAGGTCCACAACACAGCAGTCAGTAAAGACACAGCTTTTAAAAATCTGATACTCACGAAGTGACTTGTGACAACAACTGGTTGATTTTGTTTTTATTTAGGGTATTACAATAAAAGAGGGGTAAACACAAAGGCAGATCATAGTTTTTCCACTTTTTGGGGGAATACTGTGAAAGTCAAGTATTGCTTTGCTTTCACTTCACCATCAGACATTAATTTGTGTTGCTCTGTTACATAAAATCCCATTTACAGACATGCATCTGCAGCAGCAACAAGTGAATAAGGTCAATGTTTGTGAATACTTATACAAAACACTGAAATGTATCTAGGGCTGAAATGACTTGTTTATTCATGATTAGTCACTCATTGAAATAATTGTCAACTAATTTAGTATCCGATTAATCATTAACAAGAGTATATGAACTAAAAATGAAGCCAAAACAGTTAAAAAAAAAATCAGACATTTTTCATTTAAGATTAAGAAATGTCTTTGTCTGTAAATTTGTTTGACCCAAAACTCCTCAAGTTGCATAGTTTAAGCTTCACCTGGTTCAGATTCTGTAGAAAAAACAAAATTATTCGGCCTTTCTAATCAGTTAATCCAAAATATAAACAGATCAGCCACGTAATGTATTGTTAAGTCCAGCAGAAACAAATTCCAGACTTTCTATTTAGTTTTCTTACATAGAAATGTTTTAATCTACTTTGAATAATTGAACATATTGTTCTGCTTGACAAGTAGGATCAACTGGAATGTATGAAATTATTTTTTTGTAAAGTGCCTTGAGACGGCATTTGTTGTGAATTTGTGCTGCATAATTGAACTAAATTAAACTTTTCACATGTTGAGTTTAAAAGTACTCTTTAGCTGCAGATGCATCATTTGCTACAAATGTTTTCTTCTTTTAAAACAATTTAATGTATTTATTATGGATTATATAAAAAATAGCCAATTAATCAGTAGAATAATTGTTACATTAGCATCATACATTGGATTTTTTTCCCTCCCTACCTTCTCATACTGCTGATCCTCAAAAGAGATTTTGGCTGTGCCCGACTGTCTCACGCCGGAGCCGTAGTCGGGAGCTTCCTCGTCGGCTGGAGGGAAACAGAGAGCACCTTCACTTCATTCCCTCCAGAAGTTGCACTCAGCGTGTCTTTTCAGCTGCTTCACGCCGACAGACGTGAGCGACGGCAAGCCGGCGGGTCTGGGCCTTACCTGATATGGCCTGAACACCCACGCGCAGGAAGCCCTTCACCTCTCCTTTCTCGCTGACGATGGCCACGCGGTGCACCAGAGAAACCGGGTACACCAGGTTGCTCAGATAGACGAAAGCCCTGCGCGGTGAAAAGAAGAAAGAAAAAGAAAAACCGAAAGAAAAAGAACAGGCGAAACATTAAAACACAAGCAGATATCGAGAGGAGAAAAGAGACGGTTGACATTTAGTACATTTCCACCGGGCAGGACAACAGAACACAGAGCTGCAAAGCAACCAAACAGAAGCTGGGACTGCTCTTGCGATGGCCATGGTTGCCCTTTACTATTGCTGCTTTAAGGGCGTTTCTTCCTTTATCAATAAGCCAATATGTTGAGACAGTTATGGCTGGCATGCAGTATCCCTGTTGCTTTTAATACGAATGAAGCCTTGGTGAGGCTTAGGAGCACGTGTGAAAGAGTAACTTTAGCTTTGTAAAAATATATCAAATTTATGCTTAGGAGTTGTGCACTCACTGCAGAAAGCAAGGGCTTCCTTCATGAGCTCAACAATTTTACAGATTTAATTTTGTTTTTGTATGTTCGAATGTAATCACAAAACTAATTTAAATACTCAGAGTTAAGTCACTCTGCATTACAGTGCCTTGATAAAGTATTGATAACCTTGAACATTTTCATGTATTTTGGGGGGAATTTTATTGTGATAGAAAATTGTGTTTAAAATTATATTGGTAAATAATAATAATGAAAAAAATAAACATTTCCTTCCAGTTTACCATTAGTTCTATCACATTAAATCTACTGAAACAATTTTATTTTATTTTTATTTTTTAGTTAGCTTAACAAAATGTGAAAAAGTTCAAGAGGTATAAATACTTTTGAAAGGGATCGATTTTGCCATCTTGTTTCAAAGTGCAATTTAAGATCTATGAGTCAAAGGTCGCATTTTCCATAAGCCAGAGGGTTGGGTGGGGTTGGGGGTAGACACTTAGGGGTGGAGACTCATGACAAGATTGGTGAGGTGCAAATAAGGCATGCTCAGGACAAAAAAAAAAAAAAAAGGTCAACAAAAATACTTTCCAGTTGTCGACTCAAAGGAATCAAAAGCAAATGAAACAGAACAACATGACTCAGCTTGAATAAAAACTGCCAACAGCTTGATAAATAGTGTGCTACACCAAAAAACCCAACGAATAACATCCAAAATCAAAGTGCACCACCTGGGCAAAAGTAAAAGTGATGTTTGGTAAAAAAAAAAAAAAATTAAATAGTTAATTGTTAGACGTGTTCAAGTTAAAGTTGCCAAAAAAAAAAGGATCAAACTACAAACGTGTGTGTGCTCTGGCATGCCTAAAAGAGGCAGCAGCTGCAGTAGAAACCAGCTCTTTCATCTTGAGATTTTTGAGTGTTTCTTGCTCATATAACATGGTTCGCTCAAATTAATCACTTCCAACAGGAACAGAACAATTCTCTGTGCATGCCTTTGTAATGCTAATCAGATCAGACCTTAATAATCCCCATGACTCAGCTGCTTCGACAAGTCATTCACATTCATGCTTCTGGCACAAACCTCAGCTTTTTATTTAGCAGCACAGTGCTTCAAGGCGTCTGCTGGATTTTATGATTTTCACTGAAAAAATACAAAATCTTAAAGTACTTTTGATCTAGTTTCTAGTGCAAATACCTTAGTACACTTGAAATAAGACAGAACTAATAGTACCAGTTGTTGTAGAACTTCTTGCTGAATACTAAAATACTTCAGCAAGATAGAGGAGCTCGTTTTCAGGCAACTATTTCTTAATAATGATGAAAAGGTACTACTTCCACTTGGAGATTATTTTCCTTATGGAAAATGTCTTGCTCTAAGTGAATTTTTTCACAGAACTGCTTGTAAGACGAACATACTTCTATGAGTCATTCAACAATATACTAAAGTAACCTTGGTTTTAGTTTAAAAACCTGTTTCCAGGAGTATTAAAGTATTTTTATTTCACTTAAGGCAACAAAACAAAAAAAAAAAAAAAAAAAAAAAAAGAACGAAAATAAAGCATAAAAATGTAGATACATATAAAATATTGAAACCAGGAACTGTCCATTCAGAAGTAGCTTCATATGTTGTGTGGAGAGAGATTTGCAAATATTTCTGGTTTCAATTTCAGAAAGACTAGAACAATGAAAACTAAGTGAAGAACATAATAATAATAATAACATAAAAAATATATTCAAAAGCTTGTTTGCCTTTGAACATTAAACAACTGGAGGTGTTAAAAGAAGTGAGCAAAGAAAAACACCAGTCATGAAGCACTGAGCTGCAAAAGCATAAAATCTTACCAAATATTTGTGGTCTAGTTTCCAGAGCAAATGTCCTATTACACTTGAAATAAGAAAAGTGATTTAATCAACACTTTTCAGCAAGATATAGCAGCTTGTTTAGAGTCAATAATTCCTTAATATTGATGAAAAAAATCATCTTACTCTCAGAGTTCACTTATAACATGGGAAAATGTCTTGTTCAAATTAAATAATCTGCCAATGGAACTGAAACTTTGTCAGTTTTAAGAAATAATGTACCTAGAATAAGTTCCTATAACTTGTTCAAAAGTTACTAGTAAGTTGAAATACTACTTACGTTATATTTTTAAAAAATATAACGTAATAGATTAAAATGTTACTTGTGGTGCTCATCTTTCTGAGTTAGTTTTGTCTCATTTCAAATGCACCATGATATATAAAAAATAAATAAATTTGGTAAGATGTTGTTTTTGCAGTGTGATTTTTTTAAATGTGTCACCTCTATGTTAACATCAAAGATGCAGCTTTTCTCTCAAACCTGGAAAATGAAATTAAAGCAAAATATATAAACTAAGAGAAATTCAGATCGATGATTTGATGCTGCCATGTAAAATGCAAACTACCCATTCGACATCCTTATTGTGGATAAAACTCTCTTAAATGTGCACTTCATTTCTCTCGATGCGAATCGGAGGAGCAAAACCCAGCGTCTCAGTGTGAAAGAGCTAGTTTCCTCTGCCAGCATGCTCCTGAAACCTCACCAACCTTCCCACTACACTGAATAATGGAGAGCGGTCGTAAAAGGGGTCCAGGCCTTCGCTGGAGCCTCGGCAGAGCCCTCCAACATCATCATCATCATCATCATCATCATCCTCTGGCCCGAGCTCGGAGCACGGGTCGTCCAAAAAGATATCATCATCCAGGTCGTCCAACTCCTCCAACTCCTCCTCCCCTCGACCCTCCCTCTGCGAGTCAGCCAGCTCAGTAATTTCAGAGGTGGAAAGGGTCGGGGATGGGGTGGGATCACTCATGCGCTCGCTCATGCATGTGTTGAAAATAGGATTTCTGGTGCAGCCAGAAACATGGGAACTAGGTTAGTACAGTTAGATAGAAAGCACACATTGGAAAACATATGGACTGGAAGGAACCTTTCCCAGATTGAAACTAAATGCTGAGATATAGACGAGACATGGGAAAAGTGTTTCCCCAGCAGTAAACTAAATAGGGGGAAAGGAAGTGTGTGTCTGCGTAGCAAGATTTCTGTGGGTTACACCATTTTTTTTTTTCAAAGTGGAGGCCATGGTCCCTCAGCGAAGTTGCCCCCGAGCTCCACCGCTTTCATCAAATCAAACAAATTTGGTGTTAAATCAGGTGTGCTACATTTTTACTGGTCTGTGCTTGAAAGTTTGAATGTTAAAAGCTCAATCAGCCAAATCCCAAATCAAATAAAATTAGCCTTCAATGTTTGAGGAAAATTTTAGCAGCGCAAATATAACATAATTGACTCCCACCGAATTTGTTTGATTTCAGAAATGTGAAAGGGGCTGATTGACCTTCTATGACCCCCAGAAACTTTTACTAGTATCTTAAAAATTGTTAGAAATATTTAGTATGTTATTTTGTTTGCTGTGTTCAATGTATTTGATGAGTGCAGCTGTTCTGCTGTTCTCCCATTGTTCTATGAGTTTTTCAGTTCCTGCCTTGCAGTTGCAGAAAGGAGCAACTGCAACTCAAGCTAGCAGAAGAAATAACTGAAGAAACAACAATGCTATCTAACTGATTTGAGATAACAGAATAAGCTATGTAACTCGGGACCCCTAAGGAAATAAAAAGAACGTGTTGTAGGGTGGTTAGGAGATTGTAACTGAAGCTAGTTCATGTCCGTCTTCCTTGCAAGTAAATCTAAACTCTCTTGTCTTTCTCCTTTTGTGTGGCGTTAAAATGTTTTAGGTCATTAGAAAATGAAAAATGATACCAGCACAACAAAATCTTTGCTGCACACATTGCAGCATAAACATCTGAGAGCAATTTTGTTTGGGCGCGGAGGTGGGGTAATCTGTTTGTCAATAATTTTTACAAAATATAACGTAATAGATTGAAATGTTACTTGTGGTGCTCATCTTTCTGATTGGCTGCCAGTCAGATTTATCAAGATGCTTTGCTCCACAAGCCAGCAAAGCAAGCAGAAAATGGAAACATTTCTGGCAAGAAACACTGAAGGAACTGTCCAGTAGCCCTGCTGTGCAGAAAAACTGCTACAAAAAATGCTCAAGAAAACTCAGGGCCAACTAGAGTCAGAAGGTATAAGGCAGCATTTATGCTAAGCAAATCAATAAAAGTGAGGGCGAGGAGGGAAACAGGCGCCCTCATTCCAGACTATGATTTTATTTTAGGTATTTTGTGGCATTGTTTGCTGGTTTGCACCCAGAAGTTAAAAATTCTTTGAGCCCCTGTGTTAGACCATGAGCAAGAGATACAAATCAAAGATGCCATGCGGTACTCAAAATCAGTTCCTGTTTATCACTTCATTGTTGTTAATGTCCAATAAAACATAAAAAATAAACTATAATGGTCAACTCAAACAGTAGACAGAATAAAGGTAGACATCTATGTTCAGTGGTTTTAGTAAACAAAAGTGGCCAACAATTGTTCAACAAGCTAATGAGAAATGCTGTCCTGTATCTTTTACAGGATGAAGTGGATGATGTTCGCTGTTTACCTGCCAACCAGGCGGAACCATGGGAAGCGATCGTAAAAAGGGTCTCCTCCTGTCATGACACTTTCACTCTCCTCTGTGGTGTTATTGGGCACATCGGCAGCTCGGTCGTACATCTCTCGCATGAGGTCAAGCCTTTGCCTGCAGGAAGAGAAAAGGATGTTTTCACAGCCGATAGTCCTGCAGACTCGGTTTCCATTCCCGACCAAACCTGCAACATTTGCTCCAATTTCACTGTATTGTGTCAAACGAACCAAACCCTTCGGAAAACAAACCTGTTCCCCTCCTCGCCTGTGGTGGCGCTGCACCAGGAACCACTCAAGAAAACGATACGAAAACTTCTGAAGAACACACTGAGTGCAACTTCCTTCTTAGCAAAATGTAAACAAAAATCGAGTCTTTTGTTTTTGGTAAAAATCTATGACCCATTTTTTCCTTCTCCTGCTTCACTGGAATGTTTGTCTTGGTTGTTTTTACCCAGAATGCCTTGCACTTTAGTCTGCATCTACATATACATTTGAACCTCAAAGAGGCCTGGGGTTTTTAGGTGGACCAAAGTTCACTTTTCTGGTTTGTGTCAGAGTTCGGTTGCGCATTCAGACCTTCCAATATGAAACTAGGAAAGGAATCTAACACTAAACAATAACATAATTAAACTAGAGTACAGTGAACCCTCATTTTTCACGGGGGTTACGTTCCAAACAGAACCCGTGATAGGCGAAATCTGTGAAGTAGTAAACTTTTTTTTTTTCACAATTAGTATACAGTGAAATACTCCATAATACATCGAAATCAAAGAACAAAACCTTTTTACAGGCCCAAGTATTTGTTTAACAAATAAAAGTACTGTATAAACTTTTTTTTTTATATAAATAACGACTGTACTGTAAAATAATCATTTTAATCATCAATACGAACTGAAGGCTTCAAATTGCGGAGAGCAACACTCCCCCTCTGCGACCCGAGTCATTTTACGTATGTGTACATATTAAACTGCAACGTTATTGACACACAGGTAGAGAAGCGGAGAGACTGTCTAGCCAATCAGGACGCAGAATACAATGCACTGTGGAAAAAAGAAACTGCATAAAAAATTTGCAGAGCAGTAAGACCTTGAAAGGTGAACCGCGTTATACTGAGGGTTCACTGTAACTAAGAAAGGACTGAATCAAAGAAAAACGGGAAAATGATGATCTAGTCAAAAATCAAATCAGAAATCAAATCAGAACTTATGAATGCATGAGAAATTCTAAAACAACCCAATACTCTGGCAGGTTCATTTAGACAAAGACAGCCTACCTTAATTTTTCTAACGTCCAGAAGTGAGTTGCTCCATTCTTCTGATCTTGCACTTCCACAGCCACAATAGTGCGAGGAAAATGTCTACTTTCTCTGTCTTGAGTCGCCTCTGGGGGCAACAGGTCAGGAGGAAGTGGGGAGTAGAGAGTGTCTGTGAGCAACACAAACTGGAACTGGACCTGCAGGCGAACGCGAAGCATCTGTTAGGCAACAGCCAGCACAGAGGTTACATGGCATAATGAGTCAAATTAACAGGATGCACCTTCTTTTTGAGTTCTACACTGATGGCATTGGCTTCTTTAAGAAAGATGGCATTTCCCCACAGCAGGTCACGAAGTGAGGTGAACTGGTAGCATCTCCACTTCCTGAAGCCCCACACAGCCAACTCTCTCTCCTTCTCCGTCCACTGAACTGTTAATTAGAAAAAAAAAACAAAACAAGGAGACTCATGTGGCCAAGATGCGTTAACGACAGAGAGACAACATTTGAACCCAGACATCATCTTGACCTTCCTCTTCTGGTTCCTCCTCTTCTTCAGGGGCTTCTGGGTAATAACGGTCCACCTGCTTCTGTAAAGCCTCAAGCTTGCTCTCATAATCCTACACAAAAAACAATAATCAGTAAAGGTCTAAAACAGATTGCAATGTTTTGGCTTTAATACCAGACACCTTTGTGTAGTTATTGGTGTAGGTCTTTGTACAAACTATCAGTAGAAAACTAGAAAGTCCTCTGAACAAACTCTTGTAAAACTACAAAATGTGCCAGTTTCTCTACCAGTCTTTGCTGCTCTAGAAGATTGTTGGCTTCTTCCCTTTCTTTGCGGTACTGATCCTCCAACTCCTGAAGCCTGAGGACAGAAATGGATGCAGTCAAAACAGACTGGATGGAGGCAACACACAAAACCAAACTGATCAAGCTTTCTATTTTTATACCAGCGTGTTAAAAACAGAGGATGTAGTCATCTGTAATTTGGCAACTTTCATTCAGTGGATGTGGGTACTTATTTAGTATTTTAAGCTTTGCAGCCCAAAGGCTTATCACAAAGAAATGTCTATGCAAATAAGTTCCATCCCTTTATGACTGGTGTCAGATTATGGTTTATATAGGGTGGAAAGAATTTGTTTTTCAGGTAGATTTCAGATTGCAAGATTTGAAAAGATCTGGGTTAAAGAGAAAAATTTATTGAGATAAAATATCCAGAATGTTTGTGACTCTCTCAACAGATTTTACTGTAATTTGAGTTATTTACAAGTCATACATGGACACCACACCTTCTACTTTATTTTTTCATGTTCATGTAATTTTATGTTTAGTTATATTAAAAAAGCTTAGAAAAGAACAAAATAAGCTCATCAGCTCTAATGCTTCAGCTGTTTTGAAAAACACTGGAAGGTGTCAAAAAACATTGATGGTTTGATCATTTTACAACCGAAAAGCTCTATTTACTTTAGAGAGATTTAATGTGACTAACAACAAGTATTGCATGATTGTGAAGTGGAAGGAGAATGATACAAGGTTTTCATATTTTTTGGGAGATTATTATTCAGAGAAGCAGCTACAGGCTCTTCCAACAAGATAATTAAAACAAAACGTGGTTTTACAAAGAACCATTTTGCTGAACCAGTTTTCAAATTTGTGACTGTGAATGACTTAAAGAAACATTTTTTTTCCCCTTTCATGTCATAATCATGCACTACTCTGTGTAGGTCCCAATATGAGGTGAGAAAATCTGAAAAAATTCAAGTTGAATACATCTGTGAGGCATTGTACTTTCCATCCAAGCTAAGGTTTTTTTTTGTACCTCTGTTCCATTTCTTGTTTCATGTCAATGCCCTGTTTCTCCAACAGCTCTCTCTGGGCAAAAGCCCAGTCAACAGGCTCAGCAGGGGTCTCGGCGCAGGGGGTCCGCTCCCTTTCAGCTCTGGCCTGCTCAGGGTGGTTGAACCGGAACACGTGGCTTTTCCCCAGGATGATGCGATTTCCTTTAAGGAACGGAAGCTTGAATCAGTAAAACCAAGTAAAATGACTCATGTTTGCACAAAGCTGACATTAGGCGATTCAGTATTCTGACCTGACTTCAGTACTGTTGCTTCTGTCACTCTCTTCCCATTGACGTAAGTCTCGGCTCCTTCGCAGGGCTCCAGGACGACTGCTGCTTGGTAACAGAGAGAGTTGATATTACAGCAGTAGTGATGATGTCCGAACCCGTTGAGCTAAGAACCATCTGCTCACTCTCTCCTGATGGACCAGTGCATCTCGTAAAGGTGCAGTGCTCGTCCTGGATAAAATGGCCGCTGAGGACGATGTCTTGACGGCTGCTGGCGTCCAAACGGCCCACCCTAGAAAGCAACAGAATCTATTCCAGCTTCAACTTTTCAAAACAATATTACACTTCCAGGTGGAAAAATATATATATCTGTGATTATCTGACCTGGTGATTCCCTCTTTAATATAGTACAGCAGACACTCAGACATCAGAGGATCCTCATTGAGGTTCACCAAATGAGGCGTCTGACCAAGAAGAATGACTCATTTAGTGACAAGAAACTTTTGCTAGTGAAATAATTTAGCATCCATGTGGAAAAGTATGCTTCTCACAGCAAGCTATATCGACAGCAGTTAAACACCATGCAGTAAATTCACTTCCTGCAGCATTTAAATGTGGGTGTTTACATTGACTTATATGTACATAGGAAGGCAAACAGTTCATAAATCACTGAAATGGGAACACAACCATTATATATTCCTCCATGTTTACACCCATCCGTGCCATCAGTGCAGTGAGGAAGTGTTTGTAGTGTAATTAAGGAGATTAAGGAAATCTTAATCTACTCTCTCAAAGAGAACCTCACAGCACTCAGTGGAGAAGCACAACACAGAGCGACAAACCTCATTAGGGGAAAACAGACCAACTGTGTCTATAAACACAGGCTGGGGCTTTCTGGGACAATCAGAGGGCTTTGGGGCAAATAAGTAAGCAATTTGCTGATTAATTCTAAAGATAATTGTTTCATTTTAAAGACTGCTTGGAGACATGCAACATAATGCGACTGATTTTTATTTTGTGTTTTCTCCCTCTTTTTTTTTTTTTTTTTACCTTTTTAGGAGAGAACACACCAACGGTGCCGCCATCTTCTCGTATCGCCACACCCATTTCTGCCAGCAGGGCCTCTCTGGGGAGAAGCAATGTTCTCGATGAACTTAAGAAGCAATTCACAGTTTTGTTTTGTTTTTTGCATGTGCTTTTTGCTTTGTTTCTGCATCAGAGTCAGGAAGCAAGTTGCATTAAATATATGCTGAGGGACAAAATTCAAAAACTTAAATCTTGCTTAGTGATTTTTTTTTGTCTAACTTAGATGTAACTTTTCAGCAAGACATAGGAGCTTGTTTTAAGTTACTTAGTCCTTGATACTGATAAAAAAAAAAAAAAAACGTTCTAGTTAAAAGTGAAATAATCCACCCATGAAAAAGACATTTTTTCCATTTTATAAGGTAAAAAAAAATCTTCTAGTAGAACTAATACCTTTTCATCAATATTATATTTTCATGAAGTCAGTAATTCATTATAGACAATTTCCAAATTTTTTAGGTCATCAATTGTCTTCCGTTTTGTTGGCCACATTCTTACTATTCTAGACTTGTGGCCAAGGGCCAAACAAAATCCTTTTTTGGTCACACTTTGAACCCTCCTTGTCTAAATGGTGCAGCAACCATTTCTACTGGTTGCCTAAATAAACTCCCGCCATCTTACCTTTCCATTCTAATGGCTTCTGTCCGGCGGAGCTTTTCTTCCCAGGTCTCGTTTAGTTCAGCAATTATTTTCTCAGTTTCCTGACATTTGAAAACAAAAGGGGGACAGTTAAGATGCATCAACATGTGAGACATGGCCCCATCTTAAAAGGCAAGCTCCCCAACCCAGATTTTTGTAAGCCCGATTAATCTGAGAATTTTTCAACAAAAAAGCCAAAAAATATTTAAAACGGGGCATTTACTATGGCTAGAGGGAAATACGGCAGAAAGTCTCAAAAATCCAAGTGAGACGACAGTGGACGGTAACCAAATGTTAGCTTTGAAGTGTAACACAGGGGAACAACCTGGATTGTGATGGAGGATGTGGCCTTGTAGCCAACTGGTAGATTTTTCAAATTATGTTCGATAACCTCCCTATTAAAAGCACACGGGTAGGTCTGGCTTCAAACGCCAAAACAGATGTGTACTAAACATATTTCACTTATTTACAATATTTAAAATAGACTTTATTCTTCCATTTTTATAAGAAAATCCAATAAAGCACAACAATCTAAGGGAGAAGTCGGGCAGAATCTGAGATTTAAACAAATCACTGCAACCCAAAACAAGGTAAAGTACAAGGACAAAAAAATATCATGTAAATCCAAAATTACATTTATCACTGTCCTAAAGAGCTGCCCTGACAAAGTGCCTCTGCAAAAAGGGGCTATCAAACTGTAGTTCTGGCACCATGAAGATTTCTATAGTGCTTATTCTAAAACCCTGGTTCTAAGGCAGAATAACTAAGCGTCACCACCATTCCGGTCACCTAACACAAAATAAGCGTAAACCTGAGAGCATTAAAGACCGAGAGCATAATAGGCGACAGTAGCAATCTTAATTGGTCACAACAATTAAAGGTAGATTCAGAGCGGTGTAGGCGCAATCCACCAACATGTAACCCAACCAAATGTCGAACTCGCACCTCCGACCGACTAGTGAAGCAGCGACGCCTGGAGAACCAGCAACTTTCCGCGCGCACCGGCGCCCATATATACTAATGAGCCAGGAAACGCTGCGAACACCCGGAGTACAGGTGGGGGAACGAGCATGGTGTGTTCATAGGCCCAACACGAGTGGGAATTTCCGGCCACTTCGGCAGTGGGGCTATTTTTTGAGTTCAGAAACTAGCTGATTTAGCGAAAGAAGCGACACTGGACCCAGAGTTGAACGTAAAGATTCAATTATCAAAGAGCTGCGAGACGTCCGTCAAGAAAAGAAATTAAGGAGGAGATCAAAGTTGCCAACAGCCGGAGTGGTAACGCAGAGAATCGGATACAAGAAGTGGAGGAGGAAGAGGAAGAGGAGCGCTTGGAGCTCCTGGACATACAGAAACAGTTCCAAACACGGCTTGTGGATCAAGAGGGATGCAATCTAGCAATCTGGTGTACGTAATCAAGATGTTTATTTCAGCAAATGGATCAAACTTGGGGAAGAAAATCATTTCTAGATTGTACACAGGATTGGAAAATTTGAAGAAAAGCAATACAACATACATAAAAGTAAGATGGGGAAAAAAGATGCCAACTGTTGGCTTTTGCAGGAGAACTGGGAGGAGACATGTGGGAAGCAGTGGCAAACATCTCTTTCCCTTTTGTGGAGAGAGTATGTAAGATATTTCAGTACACCAGCACAAAGAAAATACCAAGATACAAAATGTTGGAGGCAATACGGAAAAGACAGAGCGGGTCACTTCCATGTGTTTTGGGATTGTGCCTACATGGTACCCTATTGGCAGGAATTTAAAGAATTGTATGGATAAGGTGCTGGGGGTGAATATTCCACTCACATTTGACGTTCTATACATGGGTAGAGGGATGGAAAGATTAACAAGAGCAGCTGATAAATATATGTATAGGATTATACATATATTTATGTATATGCTACCAATACATATATTGGTAGCAAGAAAAGCCACTACTGGAGGCAGAAACTCCTAAAAGGGAAGATTAGGTCGATGTAATGTATGATATTTATATTATGGAAAGGCTGACCTTTTCCATCAGATTAGAATCTGGAAAATTTAAGAATTATTGGAAAAATTGGAGGGGCTTTTATTTCACTGTGGAGATCATACTTTATTAATTAAGATTGTGGGTTTGGGTACCTTTACAGAGATACAGACCGTAAATAGTTTGTTTACAGTTAATTTCTGATAAGAGATTTAAAATTGTGATGACTTGGAAGAGAAGAACAGACAAGAAAACATAATTTTGACCATTTTTTTGTTGTTCTTTGTTCTCCCTTTAATTTTATTTAGCAAGTGTATGGATAGATTGGGTAATATCGAGATTAGCAAAGTTTTTGTGTCCAATGTAGGTACAGAATGTATGTGGAGGTTCTCTTGGATGATATATAATGTATGGATAACACTGTAAAGTCTATGTACTACTGGATGGAAAAAGAAATTTCAATTACAATGTGCAAAAAAAATAAAAAAACAATATCTTTACATGTGACGAAACGACTGAACTTAACACCAGGTTCTCACCTTCAGCCGCTCGATGGCTTCCTCGCTGCCTGGGCTGAACATAATGCGGTCATGCAGACTGGCAATAGAGGCGGCGCGGCTGGACAAGGCTGAGAGGGATGGCGATGGGCTCATCCCTGTCATGGCATTGGTCACTGTGAAAAGATCATCCCTTTGATTCACAGCTTGGCCTACATCGTTATTGTTCGTGTAATCGGACATGTCTGTCGGCGTGGGGCACAGGGAGTGGTTAGGAGGTCCGTAAAAGATAGCGAAGGAAAAATAAAATCGAAGATAAGGAGAGAAGAGAGGGAGAGTAGAAATGGAAGAAGATAACATGCCTTCAAACACGTGTAATCTGAACAGTTTGTTTAAAAGCGACGGCAGCGGGAGGAGGAAGCTGCACAGAGGGCATGTCAACTTAAATAAAGCAGCAAAGAGCCAACCAGCCACCAAAGAGCTTAAAGAAAATGCACTGACTTTATGAAGCTGTAAGCAGTCTCATTTGAAATGAAGTAAATAAAGGCACTTTACAGTAACTGTGTTCAACTTCCTGGTTTAGGAAGGAACCCTAGATGATTTTAGTAGGATAAAGATTTAGACAAACAGGATCCATTAAACTTTTAATCTTTTTTCCACATATAGGCCAAGCAAATCACAAACTTAAAGAGTCCGTAAGGTTTGACTAGCCCATCTGTTTCCTAATACAATGTTGGTCAAGATATCAAAACAAGCATACTATTTTTTACAAATAGTATAAACACTCGATAAATCTCAAGCACAAAAATCTTTGCTCAGAGTTGAATTATCCAGATGAGATTTACTCAGATTAAGTGTTTTATCTTTTTAAGTACAATATAGAGGTGAGCGATATGAGTAAAAAAACGTATCAAGCTTTTCATATCGATCGACATTGATAATTACCATTTTGTTTTTTGTTTTGAATATCTGGTGGTGCGACGTTTCCTGTTTCATCCACAATATCCTCTCCAGCTGCTGTTCTCATTTTCTGTTTCACTTCAGGCTCTTTTTTTTGTTAAATCTTTAAGCATCTTTTATATATGGTGGCTAAAAATGAAACTGCTAGTATAATAGATGATCAAAAGCAGTCAAGACTCACTAGCCCCTAAATTAATTCAATAAATTATTCTTTTCTTCGACTTGGTTTTTGGTGTGACCACACTTTGGCCCCAACAGCTTCATAGATAACAGGCTACGCATTTCAAAAATATACTGCATGCAGTTTTATTTTTAAGGGTCTGTAACAAGAATATTATCTATGTGCAACAAGAAGTTTGAGCTGCATACATTTGGGTTTGCTGAATTGTGAATTTATTTGATTCATCAGGCAAAACAAGAGAATTTTATGTTACACTAATGTAACATTGGGACTTTTCTTAATCTTAGCTTTGTTGTGATTTATTAACATCTATAATAAATTCTTTGTAGAGTATTAACTATGTAGCTGCTGCTATGGGAACAGAGTACAACAAATTGGCAAAGTGTGTGACACCCATCCTTCTGTACAGGTTTATTCTGCCAAGATGCACCAGATAAAATTGTCTCTCCAGCTAATAAATGGGGAGTGTTATGAAAGAGTATAAAAATGATATGAAAAAAAATAATACTCTCTGTGACTGAATCATCATTTTACTGTTACTGCACATTTAATTGTCCCAGCTGCCAGGGGAAATAGATTAAATCAGACACAAACCCAGCCTTGCCAGGAAAGGAAAGTGGGAAACATCACTTTTTATAGCATGGGAGTTGGGATGAAATGTATCATACTGCTTTCCGTATGCTTTTTATGCTGTATTGCTTTCCCTTTTTTTTGAATAATGAAAACTAAAACGCTGCCTCTTAAATGGCACATCTAAGAAGCCATATGTAGATTCTGTTTTTTGAACATCAGCAGCCTAAATTTATCATAATTATCAACAAAACTGCCCAGATAAACCTGACTGCTCAGTGGTGCTGCAGAGAACATCGACAAACTACTCATGCTGTTACAGTAAGCGCCATAGCAAAAGCAACAGCAAAAATAAAATATAAAACAGAAAAGTAAATAGGAGACACACGTTTTAAACCCTCTATGTCAGCACCAGTTGCTCGATAGGCTGGGTGAGATTGAAACAGAAGTTAATAGAGAGAGACAGAAAAGAGAAAACCTTTAGATAGAATCTTCATAGTAAAAACAATACCATGTCAATGGTTTTAAATACTTAATACTTTTAAAAGTATTAAGTATTTAAAGCCCTTGACTTTTTTTTTTTTACATTTTATACTGTTACAACCACAAACTTTGTTGTATTTTGATGGAATTGTGTTCAATAAACCATAATCATAATCACTGTGACGTGGGGTAAAAGTAATACACAATTTCCAGTTTTGTTCTACAAATAAAAATCTGAAAAGTGTGAAATGGATTTTATTGTATTTTATAATACTTATACCTAGTTTGATATAAACCTTTTCATTATAGTGTTGGTTGATTTTGCAGGGTGGCTTGCAGCCTTTAAGAGACTTTCACTTCATTCATCCTTCCACCAACTCAGGTAGGAAAACCAGTTTCAAGAAAAGTTTCCCCACAGCATGATGCTGCAACCACCATGTTTCATGGTCAGAGATGTGTATTTACATTGATGTGCAGTGTTATTTTTGTGGCAGATATTGCATTTTGCATGTGGGTCAGGAAGTTTTGAACATTTTGATCTCATCTGACCAAAAGATCTTCCTCTCTGTTTGCTTTGTGCCTTATGAGCCTTCCATCAAAATGAACACAGAGCAGCTGTGTTACACACAGGGGAACGCTAGTTGACAATGATTAAGTTAGTTTCTACTTAGGCATATCAAAAGCTGTATGAATGGAAATTAGCACATTTTTACTGCTATTTAATCATTTACAGCCCTCAAACTAAATATTCTAATAAAATACATTGCAGTTTGTGGTGGTAACATATCAAAGTTGACTGACCAGGCCTCACATATCCCACAGAATTTACATTGTTAAATGTAAATTCTAAATGCTAAATAAAACTTTTACAACTTCAGTTTCATCATCATTTAAATAACACACTTGTACATGAATAGATGGCGGGAAAAATTAGATTTTGTAACTCACTCTCAATGATGTCACCCAGTCCCTGGGCATACAGGAGGTCTTTCAGACGGGACACTTCCTCTTTCAGCTCACGCACCAATCGGTTGTTTGGATCCTCATTGATGACAGCGTTGCAGCGAATCTGTTTGGCACGGTCAGCATACCTGTGGATTTGAGGAAAAACCCCAAAATAACAGAAGATGCTGACACAAGAGGGAGGTAGAGAGCAAACTAACATACGTGCAGGATTGTCCTGATGTCTAACACATTGCAGCCTGAAACAGCTACTGCAACTTTTGACGTGTTTAATGTGATCCGGTCTCTGCCATCTACCTGAGGGTGCTGAGGGTTTCATCGTAGTTGATGTCAGCTGGACTCAGAGCGGCAACCATCGCCGTTCGAGAATTTCCCCCTAGCAACGGAGAGAGAAAATATGTGTATCAGCATTATCCAGGTTCAGTTTGAATTTATTCATGACTGCAATTGAAAAGCAGATTCTATGTACCCAAGTTCTCTCTCAGCAGCCAGGTTAAAACTGAATCTCTATATGGAATGAAGCTTTCCACTTTCTTCTTCTTTTTATTCTGTGCAACGAAAAAAAACAGATTTTTTTCTCCTTCAGAATGCGGGAGACAGATTTCTGAAAAAATAATTCAATTAAATGGGTAACCTTGTTCTGTCCAGAATCCTAAAAAGAATAGAAGCAGAAGAAAAAATATTTAAACATCTTAAAATCGGCCTCATCTTTAAAAATATACCAAACAGTCAGAGTAATACTCACCACTTCTGCCAAAGCAGAAATAACTTTCCCCAGTGTGGTTAAAGACTTGTTGATATTTGCTCCTTCCTGTCATTTTACAAAGCGATAGGATTTAATTAACTTTTTATAACAGGGATATAGAGTAAATTAGGATTTTCTTAAAGCCGTTTCACCTTAAGCCGGGTTCCTTTGGCTCCTGTAGAGTCCGCTCTCTCGCTGCCAGCCAGATCCACCAAGCTTATTTTACTAACCTACAGGAGCAACATCAGTTAATATTCCAGCATATTTAATGTTGCACATTATCTGTCAATCAAAAAAATATACAGCTATTAATAACCATTGCAGAGACTGGAATTAGATTAACCTTATGACCTGCAAGCCATCATTGATTTTTTTTCTCCTTAAGATCAAGATTTCCCCCGGAGTCATCTATCATAGTTAGGAGAAGCAGAAGCGCTATCTAAATGGATCATTTCAGTCAGGATGTGATAATAATCGGCTACCTTTTCAGAGGTGTTGTCGGTCTCCGCATCAAAGCGTTTCTGAGTAAATATGATGTTAAAAACTGCGTGAGAGCGACTGCTGGTCTCATTCATGTTGGTGGCAGCCACAGTCCTACACAGAGAGCAGAGTTTAATCAATTCACAGAGTCCATGTCTCTTTACTAGACGGTCCTACAGTAGCATGATTGTATCATACACAAGGTATTTTCTCAAAGTGATCTTACTTATGAAACCCGTGGTAGGAACACTTTCACGTGTAGTGAAACTAGTTTTTCCTTTTATCATTTTAGCTAAGTGATTTTTTTTTGGATAAACTGTAAGGCACTAATGTTGAAGGTTTGGTCATCAGCTATTAAGACTTTGTTTATATTCATACTCTTATTTTTAAGTGATTGAAGATAATTCACATAGCAGTTTCTTTCCTCTCCTCCCATTCTGTCTCTTTTTTTCCCACAGTAACCTTGTTTCAAACAAGAAGCATATAGGAACGAAATGAAACATGAACAGCAGAGAACACGATATGAATAGAAATACAGTATGTAAGGGCATTACACAACATATCATTTGTAATGTGAAAATTAAATTGGTGCTTCAAGGTAGTCTTTCAAGGACAGACATTTGAATAGAAGTTGGTGTTTTAGCATTAGCTTCTGCTAAATACCTGCTTTAGCATTTTCAGGACTAACTTTTTAGCTTGTGGTGCCCACTACATTTAAAAAAAGTGATTAACCATTTATTGTGTGAGAGATGAAGACAGACAATATAAAACTCATACAAAGAGGTGTAACTCCACTACACCGACATAAAATATTATTGAGGCATTTACTGATGCAACTGGTGCTTTTACCATGATTCAATAATTGTACAACATAGAACTTCATCATTTCTAAAACAACTAACAGATTTAACTGAGTGATACCTGCTACAGAACATTTAGCCAAGTTGTGGTGTGTGTATAAGTAAAAACTTATCATTTTCTCTGAATTAGAGAAAATTCTCAATATATCCACAATATAATTCACATATGCACTCACTTATTGTTTCTGAAAATCATTAAAAATATATGTTGTGTTGATCTTGGAAAAATATTGTGAACTCATGATATGGTTCCATCACCTGGCTTTGTTGCCAGAGTCCATCAGGTCCTGGATGTCGTTGTAAGAAGTGACAGCCAGTTTGGACAGGTCCTCAACGTACGGCCCCATCAGAGGATGTTCTCTGACGCGAAGGTTCCCTTTGTTCTTAGGGTTCAGCAAGTCCCTCACTCGTTCACAGTAGATTTCCATGTAGCTGACCTGTTCAAATACATATTTAGTTTGGATCAAGAGGCACCTTTGAGAACACAACCTCCTTATCATTCATCTCCAAGTCTCACCTCCACAGAGTAGGACAGGCTGTTGTCTGTATTATCACTGATCTTTGTAAAAAGATCTTCACAAAGCTAGAAAGAGGGAAAAAAGGCATTCAATAAAAAATAAATTCAGAAAAAAGTTGCTTCAGTTAATCTGCACTGGTTACTGTGTCACTCTACCAGTGGGATGATTCCTTGCTGATCCTTGACATCCTGTTTTCCCATCATTGTGTAGGATTTGCCCGCGCCGGTCTGACCATATGCAAAGATGCAGACGTTGTATCCTTCAAAGGCATGAAGCAACATTTCCTCTCCAATGTCTTTGTACACGCGCATCTGGGAGGCATAATTGATATCCTCCGGCTGGGGAGTGAGATCAATATCTAGTAAATCAGACAACCCAACACAAAACAGCTCGCTCTAATGGAAATCTGTCTCCTTGTTGAGAGGTATCGTTGCAGAATGAGTTACCGATGTGTGCGACCAGTAGGAGTAATCAAAGTTGAAGCTCTTGTTGTCTTTTGCCTGCTTGGGGTTGATGATGGCTGAAAGACAGGACAAGAAACATGGATCAGTCGGAGCGTGGGAGCTGTCTGAGTGAAACAGTACCTGAGCTGAATCAGTCAAGTTGTGCGGACAGACCAGGGAAGGCCTCACTTTGTTCCTATTACAGTGGTTAGGCATGGTGCTACAGCGAACCAAATCCCTCCAGTCCAAATGTGAAACTAAATCTGCTGACAACTTTGGAAGTGTACATCAAAACATTTTCTGAGACTTAAGAGCCAGAATGGACTGAAATACACCAAGTGAGACATTATTGTGTGTTTTTACAATAACTCCAAGATGAACGATATCTACAGTTTGCCGTTGTCCGGTGCAGGTTCAAGTTTATTTTTGGCTCCTTATGCTATGATCAAGGCTTTTGTTTGGCTTTGAAAGGTTCTGGAAAGCTTGTTCTGAAGAAGAGGGGTGCGTGGCAGACAATTACTGCAATATTTTCTCTTCCTACTGATGTAACCTGACAGGATAGATTATTTTCAACTGTGCCGGATGTACACTTTAAAGGAAATGTATCAGGCAAACTCCACTTTTTTAACCCTTCAATACATTTTGTTGTGTACTTGGAGATTCTGGGAGTGTAGAAAAGTTTAATTTAGTCTCTCCATGTGCTACATAGATGTCTTTGGTTGAGGCATATTTGTCAGTATGTTTTGTTTTCTCCATTCCCTCTTAAGTTTTTTTGAACTATTACAGCCAAACAAGATCATGGATCTCTGGTGAACCAATTTTCCGAGTTCAAGGATGATCAGGCTGAAAGAATAAAGACCAAAATGTTTGGTTGTTGGTTGTATTACCCATATAATTCATTACACTATCCCCCCAGCGTCAGAACCTCTTCAAAGTGCCATGTCAAATTTATTTTTTTTTTAATTCACCCACATCCATGGGGTATCTCCTTTTTGTTTGTGCAAAGCTATTTAAGGATGAGTGCTTCAGCAACCTCTGCCAGTATAAAGAAGGATTTGCCGAAAGGTTTTGTCTGATTGAGGGATCAGTTCCTTCTGTCTGTAGTAGCAATGGACAAAACTGTAAATGATGCCAAATTGACATCAAACTGTCACTGAGATATTAGTTTATATGTGTGCTGATATGAAGTCCTGGTATTGTTTTGCTAGTATCATTCTTTCTGATTATGTTAGCTCTGTGTCCTAGCTTTTAGCTCCTTAAAGACATGAACCTACTCTTTTTTGAACTGTTATTGTATGAACAGATTAGCTTTGTTCATACCATTTGTGCATTCAATCAAATACATTGCTTTCATTGAATCATGATAAATGGACATGATTCAGTGGTCATGTGCAAAAAATACACACGATCTAACTTGCTAACTATGTTGAGGTCTTGTTTACGAGATGCATTCGTTCATATTGTGGCATCATTTTCTTGTTCAAACATGTAAGACTGGATGGACAAGTCTTCTGTTGCGTACATCTTTAATCATTTTGAGAAGAATAGGTTTGTGTGCTTCTTGACGAGCTTTGCTATCAAACGACAAAAATAGCCAATCAGGGTGGAATGGAATGCTCTGCAAAATGGAGGGGGCGGGTGCGAGGTGCCTCAGTTGCATTTTGAGAGAGTGCACACCAAAACGAGTTGCTCTAAGACACACCTCAGAACAGGGGAATAAGACGAGCCAGTGAAGCTACAAAAACCAAAAATTCAGAACAAAGCACACCGGAATGCTTTTAAGTCAAGCTGTGATTAATATGTGATTTAAAAGCCGGAGCAGAAATAAATGAAGAGGAATATATTCACCTCTTCCCTCCTGTATCAGCCAATACATTCGTTGGTTACCATGGCGACTGACAATGGACTTGTGGACAGACATTACTACTGGCAAAGGAATTACACTGACTTTTATAAGCAACTCTCACTGCTGATTGGTTGTCAAAAGATTTCACTTTGATTCTTTCCCTTAACTTAACTTATCCTCCACATAAGGGAAACAACTTTGGAGGTATGAGTGATTAATTTGGTTATATAATGCAGCTGTAAAGACAATAAATTGCTTGTTAGTAGCTGCAGCAATTTATATAACCATCTAGTTTAAACAGAGTAAAACTTATGCTGCATTTGCTGAAACCCATTACAAATTGTAAGTATCAGACCACTTCAAAAAATACAGAGAATAATTACTCACAGCAGAACTATCAGATCAGATCTATCATATTTTCTAGGGCTACACAATATCAGAAATCTGATCAGAGACACTATCGTATCAGGTGGGGGCGTCAAAGAATCCATGTCACCTGAAATATTATTATTCTATTATAACTGTGGTGAACTCCATTTATTATTCAGCGATATTGAGTAAATATTTTTACTATCTTCCAAAAATTTCATATAACTCTGGTAGACAATTTCACAATTGAGTAGCAGAAATAAAATCAGGCTCTATAAATATATGCAGGTAAAAAGCCATTTTGTTACAACGGGCCATTTTAGAGCACCTAAAATTTTGCTTGGCTGGTTTGTGCTCAGCTCCTCTTTCTGCTGTTCAATAACGTGTCGCTCTCTCTTAGTTTTCGTTTGTTTGCATCCTAAAAAAAAAAAAAAAAGTCTCTTTGTCATTGTTGTTGCTAGGTGACTAAAATGTTGCTGTCATTTAATATCTTCCTGTCTTCATTCTCTGTGTGCTCAAAGTCACAATCATCCATTTCATCCTCCATCTTTCCACTCATACATTTAACACAATTTGTGCAGCATTTCTATTCTGTTGGTATAGCTGATAATATCATGGTAAACATGTTAATATTGCAATTATTTTTTGGCTTACAAAACACCATTAGACACAGACCGTCTGGCATTTCTGGGATAAAGATGATTCAGATATACCAAGTTAGATTATGACGTCTCATCCAGTCGTAAGCGACCACTAACCTGATATCACTCCAACACGACTGCTACTGTACCCTTTAATGAACAGCTTGTTTAAGGTTTAGCAACTGTGCAACTGACTCAGTCTCAATGTGTCTCAGGAAATTTATAAGTGTGGAGTAAATACTGTAAAAATGTAAAACCTAGTCAAGTATGTTGGTCTAGTTTCTAGTGCAAATATTTAAGCACAATTGAATTCAGACAAAACTGACCTGCAAGTAACATTTCATCAAGATTTAGGAAGATTTAAGGAATTCCTTGATATTAATGAAAGAAATGCTAGTCTTCTTCATCAGTATTGGAAGATTATTTTACGAGCAGATGAATTCACTCATAACTTGCTTCCTGACAAACATATTTTTTGTCTGCCTATTGGTTAGCCCAACCAAAGGCAGCATATTTAATAAGGCGATACCAGCGATGAAAATACTTCCTCTGTGCTCCCAGAGCAGCAGATCACTTTCTCTACTAATGCAGATGTGGTCAATAAGAGAGAAAAAACCAGCAGCTAAGTACATTCTCCAGTACTCTATGATTCATTACACAGTGAATCATATGAAATATGGGCCAGATTTCAGCCCCATTCTTCACTATGACAAAAATTTATAGTACACAGATAAAAAAAAAAAAAAAAGCAATTTCTACATTTTTCTTTTCCCAAAGCAGATCCGGCTACATGTTATTGTATAAAACATATGGAAACTTAGTTTTAATCAATTGATCATTCTAAATTGCCACACCAATTATCATGTTCATCTTTGATACTGATGATATTGTTCTAATCTACATGAAAGTTGTTCTCTCATACATATTAAAGAAGACGCAAAGAACACAAAATACTGTTTTCCAAATCAATAACTAAAATTATGACACAAATCATGTTCACAGAATGCTTCAGCAAAGATTGGATCTTAAAAATAACCTTGACTCTGTCCAGGATGAGTCTCTGCAACTGATGCTGACTCATCCTGAATGTTGCTCTGATTCAGATAAAACGAGCCCGCTAGCTCTTCCACAGAAGGACATGGAAACACCTTGCACTCAGATCAGGTGATTACTTTAGGGTGACTGAGAGGTTACTGGGAAACACAGAAGCTAACTTAATCAAAATGCACTCAGTAGTTCAGTTCTGATAAAATCTCTACATCATTTGAACTCAGATAAGGCAACAACCGTGTTGGTCATGTTCAGTTTTACCATGTAGCTTCTGATTTTGCAATGGAATTGCTTGCAGAAAGCCTAAAAGACGCTCGTGTCGTGTAACATATCGGCTATAAGACAAAATATGGCAGTATTACCTTGTACTAAGGTGAATTTTAGTGGAATCCAACTTCCCCACTTCTCTCAAATGAACAGAGATTTTATCTTTTGCAGGACACTGTAAAAGCTTCAAAATATTGCTAAAAATTATAAACATATCAATTATGTTTGTCTGTTTAATAGGCATGCTAGGCAGCTGTACAGTGGTTTTAGAGAGTTGAAATATCTTATCATGGCTTATACCCACTTGATACATACAAACAGTAGTTGGCACACGTCAGCTAATTTGCTAATAGCAGAGCTAATCTTTTGTTCAGCATTTCTGCTCATTTTGAAATGTTTCCATTTTGGAAACTTTCAGTTGAATAAAATTTGACATTTGTGATTTTGGTTCTCTGCTGTTTATACTGATGCTCTGAAGCAAATGAATCCTGTTTACGCAGCAGCTCCATTTCCTCTCCTCATCTTGTCTGTCTTTTTCTCTCCAATAACTTTATTTCAAACAAAAAAACATACAATAACAAAATAAAACACAAGACAAAACCGTAGTGTGATGGTTGTATTTGTTAATGTAAAAGACCATCATTTGATCAAATCAGGATATACGTTGCGATTATTTTGTGCATTATCGACTAAAATCATAGTTGCTTTTCATTCATGCTTTCGGCATCCTTCAGTGACATATCCCATGTTTGTATTTGTCACAGCTGCTGGGTTTTTATATCATGGTGACTGAGTGATGCCGGTCAGGCTGTCATGGATGACCTGGCCCAGTCAATAAAAGAGGAAATGTGGCTGCATCAGCAGGTCTGACACAGGGGAGTTAAACCCATTGACTGAGAGTCACCAACACGCTGCACTTAGCAGCAGCAGCAGCTGTTTACTGCTTTATGATGGGCTGCTGACTGAATTATGAAGTATGAATAGAAGACACATACAGAGTATGCGCAACTGTCAAAGAAATGCTGCAGGAAGATGAACAAAAGAAAACAGGTTTGATTGCTGTACAACAGGTTTGATATGTCAACACTTTTACAAACATTGAACTGTAATAATTTGATAGCATACTAAGAGCTTCAATGGTACAGAATCCAACGATGAGATGCTCTGCAAAAACACAAAATCCTACCAAGTGTTTTTGGTTTAGTTGCTTTTTCAAATATCATCACCCACTTGAAATAAGACAAAACTAACTTACAAGTAAGACATAGGAGCTTGCCTCTTTAACTGTGATGAGAAAGTTCTAGTTCCATTTGCAAATTAGTTCACTTATAAAATGAAAAAATTAAAAAATTTCTTGTTATAAGTAAAATAATCTGCAAGGGAACTAGTACGTTTCAAAATCAATAATGAGGAATTATTGGCTTAAAACAAACTGCTTTAACTTGCAGAAAAGTTACTGGTAAGTTAGTTTTATCTTATTTCAAGTGTGAAAAGATATTTGAACTAAAACTAAACCAAAAACACTTGTTAAGATTCGGCGTGTTGGATGTGGTTGAGAACAATAATTTTGAAATTCGGCCGAGATTCGTTCACCAAGAGTTAGCGCTCTTTTGCCTTCCAAATACAGACATTATTCCTCTGCATTTCTGTCCCCTGCATCTTAATTAAGGTCGGCGTGGGAGGGAACAGCTCACACAACAAGACTACTGCCATTTTCTCTCTTTGTGGGAACCGAGCTATTGTTCCACTCCTGAGTGTCAGCTAGAAAGCTCAGAAAAAAAAACAAAAAAAAAACAAAGACAGACACAAATTCCAAGGCTCCTTCTTCCCTTGTTTTGGCCAAGACTACTTGGGGACAAGGGGCCATTTATGCCCAGCCTCTGTATCCCCTCCAGACACTGCCACCAATGGATTTCTCTTCATGACGTCAGCCTGCTCATATCCTCCAGCCCACATCCAGAGCTATTGACTCAGTTTAGAAGGAAACAATCTGCTTTGCCTAAAGACTGGCAGCCGAACTATAAGTATCTTTGTGTGGCTGAACAACATGGAGTCCATTAGTAAGGGTGGCATAATGCTGAGGTCATTTTGATTTCTGCTCATGCCAATTAAACAAATTAAAACTAGAGATGGACTTCTTTGGAGTTTGGCACGCCAATTGTGATCAATTCCTGCAGGACGTTTCATGCATCAAAGCATTTATTCCTGTCCTTCTTTTAAATCAAACATCAGTATCAATCCACAGAATGTCGAACTTTTTATGTTTAACAGGAGGTTTGTCTTCTGTACTGCATGTCAAAATGAAATGTGAAGCTAGCGCTTTTAGTTTTAATATTTCATGGCTTGTAAAATCTTTATGGTTATGGGCCATTTTATGAACAAGTGGAATTATTGGCACCTTTCTGAGGTAAACATATTAAATGTAATTGGTCGAAAATGACTTTTTGATCTAAAAAGCCTGATTTCATCCTGCACTTTAAAGACTTTTTGCTCACATATATAGATATATATATTATATATATATATATATATATATATATATATATATATATATATATATATATATAATATATATATATATATATATATATATTATATATATATCTTATTCCCACTCTGAAGATTTTTATTATTATATTGGGATCAATTTGTGATTTTTTTTGACCATTTTGGTTCTGATCAACTTGAAGATTTGATTATAATATTTTATTCTGTGTAACTGATTCCACCAGGGGTTTTCCTTCATTTTTTTCCTCATTTTTACTTTTCCTTTATTTAACCAGAAAGAAAAATATATTTGATATTAAGAATCTCTTTTGCCTTCAAGAATGAACCAAAAGCAGGTTCATCCATTAAGCTAGCGGTCGTCCAGCATGAGGAAGGCCTTCCTGGCCGAACACCAGCTGTGTGTTGAGATATTCCCCGTCAGCAGTATCAGAGATGGGTGTGTGGGAACTGCTTCTGCTGCCAGAGTCTTTAAACAGCAGTCTGATTCTGGAACAAAGGAAGAAGTCCTCTTATAGGTTTTTTGAGCGATGTTCTGAAAAGGTGGAGATCATTCCTCCTTTCTGCCAAAGGTAGAGTTTAAAATTATGCGTGGAAATCTTGATGCTGAAATTTCAGAGTGTAACACATGGATAGAACTTTTAATAAGATTAGACTTTATTGAGAAATCATTGGATATTTACGATATTTAAGTTGAATTCTATTCTATTCTATGTTTCCAAATTAATTGCTTGATTAAAATATGTTTGTCTGATAACCTATTTGCAATTGTTGGTTCTGTGAGAAGTTCCTGTGAAATCCATAACTCCAACTGAGGCTACAACGTTGTGAATCTCTAAATATTTTTATGACATATACATTTCATTCTGCATTTAGGGATTCTTGAATTAAAACAAAAACAAATTATTACTTCAGATTGAATTTGATAAATTATTATTGAAATTAATTATATAGAAAATTTGAAAGCAGAAATGTAACTGAAATAACTGGATCAAGTGCTAAAAGAGTGACTAAATCAGCATTATGTCCAATGATATTGTTTTTATACAGTCCAGTGACTGTAAGAACTGTAGACAAATGAAACTGTAGAACTCGTCATGTTACGAAGGCCTTTTTGAATGTTTGCTACACCAAAAATTGCAAACATAACCTCAAAGAAATGCACTGAGGCCCAGGAAACGGCTGTACAGCCTGTTATCAAGTCATCCGTGTCATGAGGAGGGAGGAGGGAGATGACTAAATCAGGCCAAACAGTAAATATTTCAGGATGTCCAATCTATTATTGATGAACGGCTTTACCTTGCAGAGCAGACAACATATCAAGTATCTTTCCAGTCTCCTCATTCTGCTCTCCCTAAAGTCCCAGGAATGTGGAGCTCTGAACTACAAATAAATGCTATCAACACAAACCATTTTTCAAAAATTTGATCAAAAATAAACTAAGTTATACTTTTTTGACATTCTTACAGATTTTGTAAAATCCACTGAACCCTTCGCATCAGTGGCGGATTTGAGCAAACTGATTACTTTGTCTGACATGAGGAACATTTATTAAATCCTGCTTTTACTGTGAAAAGGTCTCTCTGTAATTACATGTGTGATTAAATCTGATGGAGATTAATCCACCTGAAGTGTGACGCTCAGGGATTAGTTTGGTAAACGTCGACCTGGCAGAAACGACTGCTGTCGTCGTGTGAAACCAGAAACAGAAAAATGACGTCTTATTTCTGGGCCTGAATAAAGTCAAACTTTAAGTGCAACATAAAAGATCTGCTCTCGTCGTTTCTTGGGAAAGACCAGGCCTGTTTACCACGGATTAATGTCAGTCGCTCCTGATGGTGCGCACAGTTAATTTCTCTTTGAGTAATCCCTTCACTAAGAAAGGTCAGAGGTCAGGGTGAAAAACAAAGCAGCTGGAGGAGCATGACCTCAAGTCCTCTGATTCATGAACTCAAACTTAGATTTCTACCCTCCTGCTGTCTTTCATGTATAAAGTGCCAAGACAATAAAAACATGAATACAAACTGCCATTTATTTGTGAAACAAACTCTGTGTTGTCATTTCAGCGCCGATGTTCGGGTTGGGCTACTTACTGGTGGTGTTTCCAGACATTTGGATGATGCATTTGCTTTCTTTCTCCGTCTCTCTTGAGTTGAAGGGGCGGACCCGCACCGCCACCTTCACCGAGGCCCCTGCCATGGCGATGTCTTCTCAGCACCTCGGGGGGCCTTCTCTGGAACCCAGACGTGGGGCCTGCAGGTCTCTGAGAGGGAGGACAAAGTGCCTTCATTAAAATTGACCCTTTTCTATCCCCAACATCGTTTACCCCATTAAACATTTTTATACATAACAATTTTACTGAAGCTTGTTATGTTATGAAACAAAAGAGAGTAAAGAGAGCATGTTACACAGCTGGTTTCTCATTTTCATACTTGAAGAAAGAAATTAATAAGAATAAAAGAGCATCCCAATATTTTGCAGTTGAGGACAAAGGAGGAAGGCACGGACACATGGCTGTAAAATAAATAAATAAAAAAAAAAGGTCATGCGTGGTCAGCTGCAGCTGAGGAAGATGGATAATAAAGCTGGCTGTAACAAAAGAAGTGCAGCAGCAGCTAAATGTCAGGATGTTTATCTGGATGACAATGGGACTGAAACAGACCAGAAATCTGGGAACTGGCGTCAATTCAGCAGGGCAGCTTCACGTCACTTTGTCTTACAGAAATAAAATAAAATAAAATAAACATGAAAATCTATTTGCTTCTGATCAGTTTGGGTGTGTTTGAGGAGCATGACTCATCGCCAAAGAATAATCCATCAATGTTAATGTCAATTAAGAGACCAGTACTCTGCATTCAGCGGTCACTGCTGCTCCCTAACCTTACAGAACATCCTTCAGAAAAAGCATACTCATTCCTGTTCGTTAATATTCATGGACTGAGGTAATTAATGTATCAGGATGTGTGTATGCGCCCTCATTTTATGATCTAACTGTCTGTCATCATCACTGATTCATGTGTACCTGCTGTGTCATCCTCCTCTCTTGAAATCCTCATAAACGTGGCCCCAAGCATATGAATCTATCAGAGGTGTTTGAGAAACCTGCACCAGCAAGAAGGCTTTTAAGGTTTGATCTTATTGCGGCGCAAACATGATGCGGCGGATGATGATGACACAAAAATGTAAAAGATTAGCAGTGAGTTAATATTAAAGACTTTTTTTCTCTCTCTTTTATTTGCAGTTAAATTACAAAATCTTACTGTGGAATGAAATTCAACTTTTTCACTATACATTTTTTTGAACATCTTTTCTCACTCTTCATAAGGGGTGTGATGACCATAATCTGCTCCAAGAGCTCAGGACAATCAGCTGATGATGATGATGATGATGATGATGATGATGATGATGATGATGATGAAGCAGCTCGGCGGGGCGGCCACCATCTTTCTGGTGGCAAATGCAGTAAAATACCCATAACCTTAATATCTGTCCTAAATTACCACGTAGTAAGCCATTATTTTGGCACGGAGCCTCATAAAGTGATGACGTTTGCGTCACATCTCGGCACCTTTTCAGGGTGACATGCTGGTTTCAGGCCTTTGCTGAAATAAAAGCAGGTCATATTATTTTTTGACGATTCATTAAAAGAACAAATAAAAAGCCGAATTATGGCGTCATTTCTCCAGTTGGACAACATTTGCTGAAGACTTCAGCCAGTGACACTGCATTCGTGTCAGCCAGCCCTCCCTGCCTCCCTCCTTCGCGTTTTAAATGTAACCCGTTTTATCATTTATAGACGCAGCAGAATAACATGTGAGCTGTGTAAATGTGTGGAGAGTGATGCCGCTCTGCTGCTGGAGGCCGCCGTGTTCATTACTGACAGCTTTTCTCTGGCCGCGCCCTTATGCTCACTCACTCCCGAGAGATTTAACACCAAGTAAAGAAGGACCGTGTAGTGCAGAATGTTTCACCAGGAGGTCATTGAAAAAGGACGACACACACACACACAAACACACACACACACAAACACACACACACACACACACACACACACACACACACTAAAAAAACTAAAGAAAAACGGGGTCGCCTTACCTCCAAGCAGCTCCTGGGAACAGACCGTGTTCGTCGTGCCTGTGTGTTTCACATCCACCGCCCGGGGATAGGATACCTCCACTTCCGCCGCTCGCCTCCAGGTCTGTCACCAGCCTCTCCTCCTCATGAAAACGGGACCGGGAGGAGGACGTCAGCGCGACCAGAACACCCTCCTCCGCCCCGACTGGCCCTGTCCGCCCTAACTGGACCTCTCTGGAGGACCGCGGAGGGAAGGAAGGGGGCCACTCTCGACCGCTGCTTTTGGGAAGCGGAGCGGTCAAAATGGCTCTGTTGTCTCGGTGTCTTTGGTGAGGATGCTCGAGCTCCACTGAGCCGGTGACATCACAGCCGGGGGGAGGAAGCAGAGTCGCTGCAGCACCGAGGAGGCAGGCAGGCAGGGGAGAAGGCAGGCAGGCAGGGGAGGAGGGAGGCAGGGGAGAAGGCAGGCAGGCAGGGGAGGAGGCAGGCAGGCAGGGGAGGAGACAGGCAGGCAGGCAGGCAGGCAGTCAGGGGAGGAGGCAGGCAGGCAGGCAGGCAGGGGAGGAGGGAGGCAGGCAGGGGAGGAGGCAGGCAGGCAGGCAGGCAGGCAGGCAGTCAGTCAGGGGAGGAGGGAGGCAGGCAGGCAGGGGAGGAGGGAGGCAGGCAGGCAGGCAGGCAGGCAGGCAGGCAGGCAGGCAGGGGATGAATAGATAAAGATCAGGGCGGGGATAAGGGTCCCTTCAGGGCTACAGCATAAAAAGAAAATATTCAAGCTAAGAAAGATGTTACTGCACATTATATGAGGGACCATATAGCCTACACGTTTAAAAAAAATATATAGGTTATTTCAAAGTAGGGGCGGGACAATAAGGGAAAGCAGTATATAAAACAAAAATGCACATGTGAACCTCAATAAATTAGAATATAATGGAATATGATGGAGTATAGTTATTTTAGTAACTCAAATGACAAATTAAAACAAATATTTTTGAACAGACTCAGTGATTTTAAGCAAGCATAAGGCAACAGTCCAGAAGAACTCCTTTTGAACAGGCAGAGGCTTTTAGCTGAACCAGAGTCAGGAGGGGCAGACTACTGGAAGGACAGAATTGACTATGGGATGCTGTTGCTGGAATAATAATTATAATTTCAGGAGCAGCATCCATCTATCCTTTTGCTCAGGTTTCCCCGAATGGCTGATGCTAATCCAGTGACGATATGCTGGCGTAAGAAGAAGCACCCAGAACACAAGTTCTCCACAGAAAAAACAAAAGTGGACAAGATTTGAACTTAGGACCTATTTGTTTTGAGGCAACAGCTTTAACCACAGTGCTAGGATCACATTTTCTGGTTGGGAAGAAATCTACTAACCCAAATTACTTTACATTTTACTTAAAATGATCCAATAAAAATGTATCCCAGCTACCTTGATCAGACCTGGGGAGAAGCCATTAGTCAGTTTGATCAGAGAACCAGGAGAAATTGTGCCCACAACTGTCCATCACAAAACAAAACTTGTCCTTCTAAAGAACAAAAAATAGCACAATCTGGAAAACCAGTAAGTACTTTTAATGCAATCTCCATCTTAAGTGGGAAGGGTTGAAAACTGTTCTAATGACGGCATGAGGGAGATCAATTCTAGTGAACAGAAGTTCTCTAACTGGTAGGAGGAGGGAACTGGATGATCAGGTTTCAGTCAGTGTGAAACATGATGCAGTGTTATTTGTGACCTTGCTCTTTGCACTGACCCACCGCTCCTATAGTCTGCAGCTCTCTGTCATAAATGTATTGTGTTTTTCTGCATAGAGCAGCATCGCTCCTGGACGTTCTCTGGGTCTTCCCCTGAATCATGTGCAAACGAGACCATGATAAGTTCTGACGTACACTCCAAGGTCTGCCAACATCTTCATCAGTCGCTGAGTAGAGGAATGAAAGGAGGTTTGAATAACAAGTTAAAACAATACAGCTTTAAAAACTGGATTCAGGTGAGCTTAATCAGAGGAACGTGGAACAGCTGAGGCAGAGAGCAAAGAGGCAAAGTGAGGGAAGGACAAATGACCAGGGTGACAAAGCCTGACACTGACAATAAATGAATGTTGTAAAATGCACCAACACAATAAATAAGTGAAACAAACAAACAAACACACACACACACACACATATAGAATGAACATAGCAAACATGATGGAAGTAAACAACAAGACCTTTCCAACAAGAAGGAACTAGAATGACAAGACTGATCAAAATACCAACACAAAAACTAAAACCCAACACAAGACATGCTACCTTTTCTAACTGTCCTTTAAGTCTTCCCTGCCAAGACTAAATTTGGTGGCCTGGCACTCTGAATAATTGACTTCCTGCCTGAGCTGTTGCCTTGATCCTGACTCAAAGGGCATGTTTTCTTAAAGAGATGCACTTGGAGTGTTTCTATCAGAGTGCGGACAAAAAAATGACCCCCTGTGCCGTTCAGCATGGAAACACGGATCAAAGTCCAGGTCTGATGAGGGCTTGTGACTCATGCATGTCCTGTCAAAGGATTCTCCCACCTGAGCTGTGGAGCTCTGCAGCTCACCCAGAGCCTTTGTTTTTTTTTTTCATCTTTCCACGCCTGTCAGTTTGTGATGATGCTGGGGGGTTTTCTTACCCATATTCTCTGACAAATCACTGAGACTTTCACAGCTTTGACGGTAAGCTGGATTTAAGAGCTTAAGTTAAAGTTACATACAGGTAGATTTCATTTTTGAATGGTCAGTTTTTATTTTGGATGTTTAAAATATCTTCCCGTTCCAGTCCGGAGTGTCCTGTACAAAATCAAAGTTCATTACTCGCATTATTGTACAATTATTATTATATTTGTTGATAAAGGACAACATGATCATTTATGGCAGTCATTTCTGGGAACAATTTGTCATCCAGCAAAATCTGTTATTGTGAAGGGCCTATTTTTTCAAACGTGAACTCAGGGTTTTACTGGAATGACGGTCACCACACAACCACATCCTGACAGCTTTCTGTGAGAAAAGCGCCCTCTGGTGGTGGATTGCAGACTCAAAGGGGGGTTTGCTTTTTGATAAACTCACAATAAAACTAGAATTTGTCATATTGTTACTACTTTTATACTCGAATACTAAAAGGTTCGCTCACTCTCATCGTAAACTGATATTTTCCTTCATAACTTTTCTAACATTTAACATTTAGAGTAACATGAAAATCTTTCTATAGCATGTCCATGCTTCTGATACAAGAACAGACACAAAACAAAAAGCAGAGATGATCTTTTGACTATACTGATGAGAACTGTTTATTTTTCCAGTTTAGTGACATCTAACTTTTAGCCTCAGTTTCAACAATGACAGAGAGAAAATATTCTGGTGACAGAGGTATCTGGTACAATGGGTAGATTACACTTTATTGACAGTTCACCTTAATGTTATTCTTTTTTTTTCAGAGAGCAGACTGCTAGCACAGCAGCCGCCTCCATTTTTGTCACACTTTACATCCATCACAGCCACGAGGGATGACAAGCCTTGTCTTAAGAGATCACGGTGATTTGAAAAACAAAACAAAACAAAAAAATCTGTCAGATCACAACTTTAAACATGAAGTGAAAAGTTCCAACTAAATGATGTCTGTTATGAGTTAATATTGCTTGGACAATAAACCAGAGTGCTTGTTCATATAATACTCTGCACTGGAAAATTCTCACATAAAGGGAGTTAAAAAGTTTGATAAAATCACTCAAGGATTTTGTTTTGTCTGAATGAGCCACTCAAACCCGAACAAAGCTGCAGCAACGTTACAAAAATGCCTTTTTCTTTTTTTTGCTATTAAACTGGTTGGTATTGTGAAGTAAGTCAAAGGCTTCTACCACTAAAACGATAATATGATGCATCTGTAGTAACACAGGATCGGGCTGACATTTAACAGCACCTTTCTTTAGGCAGCTTTACACGACTAAGTGTGTTATGTAGGAGTAACTTTATGTATTTGCAGAAAAAAAAAACATGCTGGACTGCAGTATATAAAGCCACCGTCACCCAGCCATGCTATGCATAGTGCACAGGTTGAGTGCTCAATGTTTTGTTAGATACACCAGAGAATTGCAGAATGTATTGATATCATTTACAGAAAATGGAGGTCATGTGGTAACATTGTTTAGGGCCAGGCTAAACATCAAAGTCCAAGTTGGATAAACTGGATCGCTCCACTTTAGGTCCGCTCCTCATTCCCTTTCTTCATTCTCATCAATAGGGGTGCACCAATTGCAGCTTGTTGGCCGATCACCGATATTTAAAAAGCCTGACCCGCGGTTTGACTTTATTTGTCTAAAAAGTTGCTAAATATCTCTGTTTACTTCATAATAGAAGTTATGAAGTAGACCCCGCAAAAAAACAAAAGAAAAAATCATACTGGAAAAAGATAAAGTGTTTTTAACAAATCATTCTAAGTAATCTGTTTAATTAGGGTAGAAGCAGAATTTAAGTCCCTTAAATGCACAAGCTAATGAGCAGAACTGCTACTGGATGGCAAATACGTAATGGTGAGAGAAACACTTAAAAGGAACGTCGTGGAGTGGATTGAATAAAACTCTATCAGATTAATCTCTGTGCATTCAGTCCACAAACAAGCCTGGGGAGCGATAGACGGGCTAAGCAGAAAAACTGAAGGCCGAGGGGAGGTAGCTAGCATAGCGTTAGCTAACGTGCCCGGTAGCAACTCCTAGCTTGCGCTGGTTAGACAGTTTTATTATTTACATCACACTTCACGATATATCTGATGCCTTTTCCCACCCTCTCACTCTGCGGTTGCCGGCGGACATGACCCAACTGCGCACCAATAAAACCTTAGAGATTTTTATGTGAGCTAGAGCTACCCACGTGCCATCACTCGCGCGACCGTCTGTCCGCCGCTCCGCTTTACAAAATGCACAGAGATGGCACTTTATCATCAGACTTTTGTTTTCTTTTTTTTTTGAATCAGCGATCACCGTTTTTGCCAATCGTGTCTTCAGTTCGTTTGAAATGGAGAGCACAGGGAGTGCTGTTGAGACTTTGTGCAAAGTTCCTCCCCTCGTGGGAGGAGTCACTGCGGCACCACCTCCTTCATCGAGGCCAGCGCCGAGTGGATCCGGACGTGAAGTCGGTTTTCGAAGTCGTAGCCTGTGAAATCCTCCTACGGAGAGATTGTGAAACAGGAAGTTATTCAGTTTAGTTTTTATAATTTTATTTGGTATTTTAGTATAAGTATTCAAGTTCAGCTTTTCACCTTGGCTTGAATTAGGAATGATCTCCCCTTTGCCACTGTCTGAATCCAACAATGGAAATAATAGTCATTGCACAACGTCCACAAGTACAAAGATGAATGTTTTTTTTTTTAATGCTACATGCAAAAAGCGCAGACCTCTGGTTTTGCAAGGAGTATGCATCCAAGCTCATAGACGGCGTACGGCTGGATGTAGGAGTTGATCTGTCGTCCGTACTCGTCCCTGATAGCTAGCTGGAATGACTGGATCACATGTGAAACGGGGAAAAAAAGAAAGTTTAAGCACCATTTAGATTAACTCCCGAATTATTCTCTGATCGGTTGGAGTAGAGTCCCACCTGAACAGCATCTCTGATGTTTCCTTGGCATTTCAGGATGGAACCGAGGAGGAGGTGTTTCAAGCCTCTGCATGAAGGCTCGTCTACACTCTGCAGCACTGCAGTCAGAACACAGGAAATGATGGGACGTTTAAAAAGACGTCGCTGTGCATTTAGGCTTGTGGAAATATGCAATAAATCAATCAATTGCACGATAAATTAAAAGTTAAATAATATCCTTTTGCATGGTTCATCATTTTGCTCTTTTCTTTCTTTCCACCAAATACTAGATGGCAAAACTCATCAGTCTGGTGTTTTGGTCTCAACCAGTTTTTTTTTTTTTTGGAAGGACAATCTCATTTACAGACTTCAAAGTTTCTTTGATTTTTTTGTTTTTGTTGTTCTGTTTATTTATTTAGGACTTTTAAAATGCCTAAAATCCACATTAATGTTTATTGATCTCTGAAAATGATCTCAAAACAACAATTTTATAGATTTATCATCCAGCAGAGTTTGTTATGGTGACAGGCCCACTGGCACATTTTGTGACATCACAACCACAAACTTCATTGCATAAGTGTTAAACTCAGGGCAGGTGGGCCAAATGCAGCCTCCCCTAACTATTTCTGAAGAAGGACTTCAAGATAACAGTTGTGTGTGCAAATATTATTTTATCAGTCAAGACAAACAAATTTAATTGTAATGTGGATTACTTCAAAAAAAAAAAAACAAACAAACCCCAAAACATGTATTTTTCTTCTATTTCAGCATAATGCACTGTTTTGTGTTTGTTCATCACATAAAATCCCCCTAAAACCACTGAAGTTTCTGGGTCCTGTAACTCTTCCTTCCTTTCTCCCTCTGTAGGTCGGACTGACCTTGATTCATTATCTGCAGTTTGGTTGAGGAGCAGTTCTGCAGCGCTTTCCACAGATAGAGAACCTCAATCACCCCGAGGATGCACAGCTGCCTGGTGGGCGAGACTTTTCTCAGCCTGTCCGCCTGCAGGGAGCCGTAAAAACAAGTTCAACTCCTACTGCAAACCACCGATCGTTCTTTTAAAATAAGAATAGCGTGTGTTGCTGACCCTTTTGACGGCAAACTGCTCTATCTGGTTGTTTTTCCTCTTGAACAGCTTCTGGACATCTTTGAAAACTCCGTTTGCTCCGTCCAGGTCCCCTGAAGCGCCCTGACACACTGAAAGGAAATGCAGTTGAAACAGAAACAGTTCAAAATTTGCATTGCTGGAGGATATTTCAAATGCGTTTAATATTATTTGCACTTTCTCTTCTTTAAATGTTCAAAATATTTGACAAACATTAACTTCTGCCATTGCAGCTATGCCTTCTGGTCACCACGGTGACCGCACACATCTTTGCATGCTGTCTTGCACCAACTTTTCAAAAATGTTAAATATAGCTGCGAGAACAGGACCCAGCGGTTCAGCAGGCACACAATTGCGCCTCTGATTTTTTTGATGTTGCTGCGCAATCCCGCTTGTGTGTTGTTAGTAGATCGGGTTTGCTCAAGATAACAACTAGAGACGCACCAATTAGATATTAATGTATGTATTGGTCCGGATATGGAAGAAACAAATTGTAGATCGAGTATGAGCAACCATGAGGCTGATCCATAAAGGGAGATCATCAAAGAACTATAAAATCAGTCTTAAGCTGTTTTAACACCAGTCTTACCTCCGGTCAGGTAGGCGTAGTAGCACTGCGACCAGCGGGACTCGTTCTTCAATCGCTCAAATGCTCTGAAGGCATCTTCGAAATTCAGCTCTATCATGCTGCACCAACCTGACACAAAGAAGAAGAAGTGGAGGCAGTCAGTCTGGCCCCTCGGCGGACCGCGCACCAACTCTCATGGCTAACCGGGTGAGAAAACACGTACCAATCTCATAGAGACACACATGCTGGATCTCTCTTTGGTCTGATGCAAGTTCTAATGCATCATGGAAACAGGCCAAAGCACTGTTGATATGGCACTGGGGACAGAGGAGAGAGAGAGAAAGAGCACACATACTGACAGGTAAACACTAATCGTATTGGACATGGACTGTTACGGATGTGTCGGATGAAAGCTGGATCAAGAGACGTCAGATTGGTGAGTTCACGAACCACGAAGCATGCATCACTGACTGTAAGGGACATGCCACTTTTTGTTTCCTTCTGGTCAAACCTGATCAGTGTGTGTGGATCCAGATGGTTACCACTGACTCCGGGTCTGCCGTACGTACCTCCAGTCTTTGAACTCGTCCCTTGAAGAACATGAAGAGGGAAGAGTTGGGATAAACCACAGACTTTCTCTGCAGGATGGCTTTGGCCTCCAGCAGCCCGGCATGTGTATCAGAACCCTCCAGGGCAAAGAAAGGCAGAACCACCGTGTGGTACCACAAGAGGGCCAACCTGGGAAACAAAACAAGACATTCAGATCAGATTGTTCTGCTGAGCCACTTCAACGATGATCGCATCTCTAATACACCCAAATGATTGATACCTTGTGGATTTCTTCTTGTTTTGCTTTTTCTTGCTTACAATTGGTTAAATGAACCAAAATGCAGTTTTCAAATAATATTACATCCAAAGATGTCCAAGACATCCTGATTTCAGATGGAAAATAAAACAGAAGTTCCATTTTTTCACAGCTTACCTGTCTCGCACCATACTGTCATGACATAGTGAAAAAAAAACAACAGATTTTTGATTGGCCTAGTCAAAGTCTGGACTTAAATTTGACAAAAACTGCATTAAAGTTGAATTACTTAAAAATTATTATGCTATTTTTTCATATAAATCTTTTCATACACCTGGCATTTCAGAAGTGATGTCCTTTTTTTTTTAGATACATGGATGTCTAAATGTAACATGTATGATGGCTTTGTGATGTGTGTGTGTGTGTGTGTGTGTGTGGGTGGGTGAAATTGAGGAGGTTCGAAGAGAGTTTCAGGGGGCTTAGGGGTGCCGTCTGCCCAGGGCAGCATTTATGTAAGAACAGCCACTGGAGTTGTGAACTATGCAACCAAACAGGTAACCAAAGGAGTGGCACGCTTCTACAAAGATGGTAGAAATCCTCATTTTATATCCACTGTTTCTTGAAAACAACAATTCAAATGGTAAACATGTGCTAATTTAAAAACATCAACATTTCTCTCACTGTTTACAAATTGTTCCTTATGCGGGTACAGACTGGGGTCGACTCACGTAGCCAGCGGCGCCTTCATGTCCTTACTCTCGCTCGCGTACATGAGGGAGGACAGGCCCTGGTGACGGTCTCCAGGGAAACCCAGCAGGTTGATGATCTTGAGCAGGTGTGGCGGCACCATGGAGATGCACAGGTGGAAGAGGCCATAGCCAAAGCTGACGGAGCCCTTGAGGCGGTCCAGGGCCTCGGCCGTCACACCGCTCTCCACATTGTGGTTGGCGTTGTCGGCTGAGAGCGACTCCTGGCTGCCGGAGGCCCCCTGCTGGCTGCTCTCCTGCAGCTGACTGATGTCACTGTGGCATTTGTTGTACATCTTCCATGCCTTGCGGAGAATCCAGCCGCCTTTTATATAAGCTGCCGGTGAATGACAAGGATGAGCAGCAATCATTTACTGAAAAGAATGCTCAAAAATGCTGCGTTTGTTGCCTCAGCCCAGTCATAAACCAGTACATCCAATGAAGGACTCATTGAGTTTTGGAATATTTTTAAAATGATCTTGATAAATTGTTCTTATGGCCTTTACGGCTAAAATACTAGGGATCTGCTTTTTTCACTTGCGATACAGACATCTGAGATTTAGTATCGACAGATACTGATACAGAAAAACAGCTGAATTGACTTGAAATATTTTTTTAAAAAGTCATAAATGTACTGAATTACAAATTTATGTGATAACTCTGCCAAGGTACAGCACAGCTAAATACACAAATAGCTTCATAAGTTTGGTCAAACATGTAAAAATAACTTTGATTTGTCCAGTCAGTGGAATTAGGAGGAGAATTTATTATTTATAGAATAAGAAATAAACTGACAAAAACAACAGACTGGCTACCTTTGTGAAATATGAAAAAATGAACTACAGCATTTGTAAAAGTGAAACCAATCCCTCAGAAATATCTTTTGATGTATGTTTCTACATCTGAATGACTGCTAACATTGGATTTATCAGATTTTAATACCAAAATCAAACTCCTTTTTAATAATTAACTACTAAATAACATGAAGTAACACAAATCTGTATGGATTAGTCAACACTTTTCAGAGTCTGCTTGTCCTGGGAGTTAGGTTTGGTTACCTGAGAGTTCCTGTTTGACGAATGACAGAACCGCGAGATACACTTGGCAGTCAGCAACAATGATCTGTCTCTGTAGGCGGTCCACCACAGCAACGCCTGACATTTGGGAGTCCATCTGTAACCCACACAGACAGGCCCACGTGTACAGTAAGCGGCGTCCACTTGAGATGTTGCCCATGAATGCTTTCTGAATAACCCTGAGGAGGCCAGGCAGCCCTGTGGCTACTCGTCCAGTTTTAGATTGAATTTCAGGGAAGTCCTAATTGAATTGGTTTTCTGGTTCGGCATGATCTCACTTGCAGCCTGGATGATTACACCTACTGCTGAGGATGTTAACGTCGTTATCTAAAATCTGTTCCTAGTGAAATGTTAGAAGATATGAGAAATATTAGAACCCCACTGAACGTCCAAATTGGTTTTATTCTTTTCCCCTGGCATTATTTCTGCTTTACCAGAGGTTCTATTAAAGAAAGCACCCTGCTAGTGATTTACTGGACTGACACACTTATTGTTATTATTGTTAAAGGGGCCGCAAAATACATGCTATTGAGCTTTACTTCATGTTAAAATGCTATTCCTTCATCAGAAACACACCTGAAGTGTTGAATTGATTTTTGATGCAGGTTTGAGAAATCTTTTAATCTCCAGCGGCAACCATTCTGCTGTGAAAAATGCCTCCGGGGACACAGCTCCGCCTTCGAGGACACAGCTCCGCCTTCGAGGACACAGCTCCGCCTTCGAGGACACAGCTCCGCCTCCGGGTTCAAAGCTCCCACTTGGAGCAGCAGTTTCAAAGCTTTTGAGCTTCTCAATGACTCCCTCACTCAGATCCCACAGACTAGTCATGAGCAATTAGCAAACACCTGGTGGAACTGAACATCTGCTGAGCTCATCATAGTAGCTATTTCTTGTGTGTTATGTTGTGATGACTTCCTGAAAGCGGAGTTTCAGAAAGAGCAGGAGTTTCTTAAAGAGATGGAAGCCCAATTTCAAGGCAGTTAGATTTCTTTTAAGTCATATTTGACATAATTAGCATTTTTATAATAACTGCAGTGAACATAATTACTTGATTGTGCTAGATTATGCTAAACACATTAAAACACATAAGACTGCCCGTTTAACAGTTAGATACTCGGCAACGTAGATTAGTCTTAAGTTTATCCTTTACTAGTTTCTCCCGGTACTTACACTCTTCTTGATCTTGTTTCGGATCGTCTCTAACACCCCAGCGCTGTCGCTCTCACAGAGTTTCTCAGTTGTCTTCAGATCATCACAGGCCATCTGCATCTTCTCCTCCTCAAATGTCATCATAGCGTTCTGCAGCAAAGCGCAGGAGAAGGCCTCCGACTAGTTAGGGTTTATACATCCACAAGCCCTCCAGGCATTGTGAAGCAGTCCATCCATTTAAGTTAGATGGACTGAACTTAAACGATGCTTTTCTACCTTCAAATGTCCAAAGAACTTTCAAATTAAAGCTTCAAACAGCCACAAAATACACATTGTTCACCATAAGAGTTAATTGCACTCTGTGCCAACATACAAGCCATACATCCGTTTGAATTACATCACTATGTCAATGTTTTGTTCTGTTCCTCTGATGAGATTCATGCTTGATCTAGCATGCTAACCGCGAAGGAGTCTTATGTAATAGAGTAACAAAAGGCTGCTTCAGCATAACCCTAAGTGGGGCAGAACGGTGACATCTGCACAGCTGTGTGTGGGGCAGGAACAAAGGACAAAACTTGTCCTAATCTGCAGCACAAACAAATAGGCATCACTTTAAAGCCAGCCCCAAAACTATACAATGATCTATGCCTAGCACCGAATAACATGCAGGGTTTGGGCTTCTCAGAAAGTGCAATAAATAAAACAATAATCCTAAGAATTGAAAATAATTTTTCACAATTACAACTTGAGTCTTATGGGGACAAAAATGTGCTGTTTGCCCAATTCTGTTACATGTTTGAGAATTTTATATAAAAAAATTCTTATTTTTATTATTCATCCTATTACATGGTTTATATATTTCATTTTGATACCATCTATTTCCAGTAAACACTAAAAGACTATTTCAATATCAACCTGCTTTGTCATTTAAAATGTTTTGTAAAGTAAAGTTCAACACAATTACAAAGGACAAAAATGTTTGTAATAGAACAATGACGAAGACATGAACTGAAGATCCACTCACATTTTTGTTAACAGGGACTAAAATTCTTTGATTGTGTCCTGTTCTGATCCTTGAAATATGTTTGTAGCCGTACTCAATGATGAACGTTCAGTCACTGAATGCTCCCAAGTGTTCAAATAATTATTTGAACGTATGGAGGAGAATTTGAAATTCTAAAACGGGAGAATCATCATCAGTGCAGACAGAGCATCTGCGTGGCGTTGCATGAGATTAAGAACTGCTACTATTGGGTCATTACTGTGATGTTAGAGTTGCACTTACCTTTAAAGTCTCAGGATAATTTGACATTCCCAAAAAATCTCATGGGAAACTAGGTTCAGCTTTTGATTAAATTATTATCAGATGGCGAAGTTTAAATAATTTAATTTAAAAATTGTTAGTTAAGCGTTGTCCTCCCAACACAGCCAGGTGCATTCATCAACCAGCGAAAGGAGACAACATCCTCTCTGCCTTCATTTTATGATAGGGCCAACATGAGAGGATATGACACAGTGTGAGTTTGAATTCGAGTGTGAGCATCACACCACATTATGAATCATCTCCCTCATTCAGCACCGACAGATTCAGGCTTTCAGCGATCTGCTCTTTTTGCTGCAATGCATTTCCACAGCTGAAGATGCATCCATTATGCTAATGGCTGGCAGGAAACAAAGGAAGATACCAGTGGTGACAACATGAGGCCTGCCTTTTGACAGACTACATTATCTCAGGTCTCACATCTAACATTAATTCTGTGGTCTTCTCCTCTAATACTCGTCACTGCCTTCATCTCTCCGCTGTAGCAGTACTTCCCTGATGCACAACTCACCAGAAAACTGACGAAGCTCGCTCCGAAGCTCATCAAAGGGCTGTGCGTCCTAACAGAGGCGCAGAAATGAGGGAAAATAAGACATAGAAACCAGGGGTTACAAAATGTGGCAGAAAATGTAAACTCAATTACAGGAAAGTATTTTTTGTGTATTTTTTTTTTATCTTTCAGTTACTTTTTGAGGTTTCTTTTCTGTTAGAAGAGATAAAAAACCAGAAGAAAAATGCACAAAAACAGCTGCAGTCTATCATGTAGATACATGATATACTGCAAAGCAAGCTTCAATATGAAAGATTATGAAATAATAATCCTGTTTATGTTTATTTACCAACATCCAAATATGCAAATTAAAACTGACAGAATAACACTTTGTCTGAGACTCTTTGTCAGGGAATCCAACCAAAATCTACAGACAGTGAAATGTAAAACAAAGAGAATACTTTTTCAGATGGATAAACAGCATATTTTTAATGTTCTATCTTAAAACTAACAGTTAAATTGTTGGTCAGCTGTTTTCAGTAACTTCAGCAAGACTTTTAAGTTAATGTCCAGCAGACGTCACAGCATCTTTTCAGAGACTTTGATTATTTCTAATCAATAATCAGTATAAGCTAAATCCTAGCAGTGATTTAGCTCATATTTGGGATCTGAAAAAATTCTATTGAGTACACAGTTATACATTTAAGGTCTGCCTAGTCCAAGTATTAAAAAAAACCCAAAACCACATAAGAAATAATCAAATAAAGGCTAGGTATCTAGCTAGCTAGGTGATAGCTTGCTAGATATTTATCTCCTAGCACGATAGGAGATAAATATCTCCTATCGTATCTCCTATGTTCTAGTATTTTAGTTCTCTTCACTGTGATTTAGCTCATATTTGGGTTCTGGTTTTTTTTATTCAGTATGAATTTATCTGGTTAAGCTCTGGTCTGTCCAAATATTTAAAAAACTGAACCACATAAAAAAGGATCAAATGAAACCCAGCTACCTCAACAAAGTACCACAACGACCATTTAATGCAGGAGCTGTGAGTTAGAATCAGAATTTAACATCATTTCATTGAGCGGATTGTGCAATAACGTAATGAAACCCTCAGGCCAATGCGCCCTGGGCGATCAGCCATATCCTCAATATTAAAGCCCAGGGCTGACCCAAGCTTGTATGGGACTTTAAGCAGAATCTTGATCTGAGGGCTCCTCTTCCTGTTGCAAACATTGTGATCAGTGAGTGCTTTTTAAAACAGATTTGATGGCGTCTGAGAGAAGCAGCCAAAATGGCTGAGAAGATGAATGTCTCAGGTTGTCATTTGCTTCGATGTGTTTGTGTTCAGGAACCATAAAGATTCATCTTGCAGCCTCAGCTTGTAACCATGTTAACAGAACAATCAAACAGTGGATATGTTCTTCACATTTTCACAAAGTAAACTTTGTGATTCTTTTAAATTATTATCATTATTATTATTATTATTATTATTATTATTATTATTATTATTATTATTATTATTATTTAATATCAATCAATTCTGAAAGCATCACTTCAAGCTTAATAGTGTTCTAGAGCTCAATAAAACTTTTATGACTATAAGTGAAAATACTAGCAGTTCTGAGTCCCCTGATGGTCTGAAGCTGCTCAGGTTGCTTATGCCTTGGGCCAGCTCATGTCTCACAACGACACACTTAAAGGAACACACCCACATTTTGTTTCATTTCAAGCGATCATGTTTTCTACAGGACACATTGTTCTCTACCCCCCACACCCCTTCCCCTCATCCCACCTGTTGGTGCAGGACAGAAAGGCTTTACCTGTATCTCTTGAAAAGCTCGTCGCTCTCTTTGAATCCGTTGTTGAGCAGCATGTTGATGCCTTGCAGAGCCATCTCAGCATCATCTATGTGCTCTGCCTTCTCCTCCACCTTCTGCTGCTGCTGCTGCTGCTGCTGGGACTGCTCTGGACCCGCCATCATCTATTCTACAGCGCAGTGGCTGCTGGACTGGACGAGTGCAATGGAAATGGAAACAAAAACAAAAACACGACCTCTCCGAGACAAACTCGCATCGGTTTCTGTCCGCAGATGTGCAGGGACAGCCTTAAACAGGGACGCGCTTCTGGTCGGATGCTTTAAAAAAACACACACACACAAAAAAAAGAAAAGAAAAGCCGCTGCGCGGCTTCCGCAGGATCCAGGAGACTGCGCCCCTCGGAAGGCCTCCGATGCCCGGCCTGAAATCAGACGAGCTCCGGTCGGCCCGGTGCTTCCAGCAGCAGCTGCCCGCTCAGAGGGAACGCTCTCCGCCGCTCGTCACCGCATCCGTCCAGCCGGCCATCCGCGCAGTTCTCCTTCAGCTAATCCCGTCCGCCCGCAAGCATCTGAGGCGTTACATAACGAGGATGCTGCGAGGCTTCGCCACAGCCAGGACCCACGCAGCTGAACGCACCGCTCCCCAGAACGGGCTGGCGTCACAACGCACGGCGGCTCGCCACCTGGGGGGAAGGATGGAGGGAGCGCGCGGCCCGGCCGCGCCCCGGTCCACGTCCTGACGACACAGCCTGCTGGGCCTGATGGGGATTTATGAACACATTGCATCGTGATGCTTACAATGCTTCTCATGAGCATCAGTGTCACTGAATAATGATAGAATGACGTGCAAAGTGTACAGGAAGGAAAGATCAGTGTGAATCTAATTCCTAAAATAATGGACTAAAATATTTTTTTGCCACCAGTATTTATTTATTTATTTTTGCCTAAATTATCTTTTGGCTATAATTTTTTTTTTTTTTTTGAAAAAGTGATTTTTCAGAAAAAAACTTTTTCGATTTTTCTTCATGGTGCCAGATTTCTGCTCTCAAATCGTCCAGAGAATTTTGCCCCAGAATCCTTGTTCACTCTTGTTCAACTGGGCAGACCTGCATCATGCAGTCGGATTGTTTTTTTGTATGTTTGTTTGTTTTTCAAGAGAGAAGAGACTTTATAATGGCAACACTTTTAACATAATCACTCTTTTTGTAACTGTTCCATGAGAAACTTTAACAGTCACCATAACTGAAGGCTGCACAGGGGAAACTACTTAAAACATGAAACCGTAGAGGCCAGAAAGCACAAACATAAAAAATATATATATTTTAACTGAACTCTGTTGAAGACTGAATAACTTTACTTCTTCTTCTTCAAAAAAAAAAAGAAAATAAAAAACTACCATTATGAAATATTATTATCTATCTGTGGGATATTTTTGCACTGTTGTACATGTGATTCAGCATGTTGCACTGGTAAAGAAAACAAACAAGTCAACACACACTTTATCCTTTGCCCCATACAGCAGGAGGCGGTGCCTCCGCTCTGAGCCACTGAAATGCTGGGATTGTATCTGGATCACAACAGAAAAGAGCTCAGAAACTCTTTCTGTGCTCTTTAACTCTCAGTAAGAACAGGCATGGAGCTCGGCTCGGTGGTTGGTGCTGTCAGGAGCAACAGAGTGCTGCTTGGTAATGAAGCGAGACCAGCTGTCATAACAATTAAAGATGGTAAAATCCACCAAATACTTTCTGGCTGCAACTTTACTGAGGATGTTGGCTGTGAGGTAAGCTGGCGGTTGCTCTCCCCTGTCCGTTAGGTTAAAAATGCCTCTGAGGGTTGATTTAACACCACTGGATTTACCGCCTGACGTTGTTGGTGTGACTCCAGGTGCTGGATGTGGGGGACAGCATGGTGATGCCAGGCGTCGTAGACTCCCACGTTCATGTGAACGAGCCGGGCCGCACCTCGTGGGAGGGCTTCTGGACGGCCACCAGGGCCGCCGCGGCGGGAGGAGTGACAACGATTGTGGACATGCCCTTGTAAGTTGAAGAATCCAGGCCACTCGGGCTGGTGCCCAGGGCGGCATCAGGAAGGGGACGCACACCCAACGAGGTCACATTGTAGGCTGCGTTGGTTGATTTGGCCTCTTTGAAAAGGGACAGATTTAACGGAGTAACATGTTAAGATAGCGTTTGGTTACAACCCCTCCAGGAACAGCGTCCCTCCAACCACAACACTCAGAAACTTTGAAGAGAAGCTGCAGGAGGCCACGGGGAAGTGCTTCGTGGACGTAGCTTTCTGGGGAGGAGTCATTCCTGGGAATCAGGTACCAACCAAATGAAATGAAAGAAAAGGAGTGTCCTATGTTTTTTTTGCACCAAAATATGAAAGTATTTTGTCTCCCCACAGCGTGAACTTCGACCTATGATCAAGGCAGGCGTTGCTGGCTTCAAGTGTTTCCTCATCCACAGCGGTGTTGATGAGTTTCCCTATGTGGCTGAATTTGACCTCCATACGGCCATGAAGCAGCTCCAGGGAACAGGAAGCGTCTTGCTGGTGATTTACTGGATTTGGCTCCATGACACACCTCTCGTTAAAGGGGCAGCATGGTGTAAAAATCCACTTGTTTGAGCTTTACGTGATGTAATAATGTTATTCCCTTCCTGTGCAAAATGATTGGAGGGACCTAGCTCCGCCTTCCAGGACAAAACTCCTCCTCAGAGCCCCAGTTTCCAAGCTTCTGTCTCACAGAGAGGCCCTCCACCGCAAATCCCTCACTCAGCTCCTTAAGACTAGCCAGCAACAATTAGCAAACACCTGGTGGCACTGCGCATCAGCTTATGTGAGCGACTTCTCAGTGAAACATTGGTAAAAACATTGCTAAAGGATTAATAGAGGGGTCAAATTGTGATGACTTCCTGAGTTTCAGAAAGAGCAAGCATTTTTAAAGAGACAGAAGCCGAATTTCATGGTGTTAAGTTACAGTCAAATTTCTATTTATAGCATTTTTTAAACAATCAAAGGGAAAATAGTTACTTGATTGTGCTCTAAAATGACACTGTGTGCCTGGAAAATACAAAATACTGCCTCTTTAAGAGACCTTCTGGTGATTGGTGACAAACTTAAAGTCATTTTGTTTTGTCTCTTCCAGTTTCATGCAGAGATGGATGTTCAGCCAACAACGGGGAACAACGCTGATGGTAATCATTTAAAGCACATAAAATTTTTCCCTTTGCCTTTTATCACTGTTAATTTTTGTGCTGAAAAAAAAAGTGAGCTGTTGTCAGGATAAAGACTGAAATGTTTTAGTGCCTTAATTTAGAATAACTTGAGATGCTGATTTTACAAAAACTAAATTATATTCAGACTAGGCTGAATATAGATAATGTGAAAAGTGTATAGAAATATTTGTGGAACTTTCTGTAATTTCAGTGAAATTGTTCATTAAACCTATATTTTATAACTAACCCACCCAGAGTCAGACCCTTGCCAGTATGACACCTTTCTGCAGTCCCGGCCTGATGTCATGGAGGTAGAAGCTATTCGGACCGTTGCAGAACTCTGTCTGCAGTACCGGTGAGAGAAGTTAATGCCAAAAATACTTTGAATTTTTCCACATTTGACCAAAAACTTATGAGAAACACTAATGCAGTAGTAAATGATTCTGATTTGGAAGAAAAATGGTAAGTAAGGATGAAAAAAATAATTTAGCCATCAAAAACTGAAGAAGTCAGACTTTTTTTACCCCGAGGTTGAACATGATGAAGCTTTCCTTCACAGGGACATGAGGGTCAGGCTTTAACATTTGGACGTTCAGTTTGTGGTTCTGCTGGGTGCAATGAATTTGATGATAAACTACATTTGCATTGAATTAAAGTGTAAGGGGTCCAAGGCTATTTTTGCAAGGCTGTGTATATTCCCGTTATGTCAGCACGGCTGGTTTCTCTGTTGAAGATTAGGTAGTTGCTGCAGCAGCAATGACCTTTCTGTGTTTCAGAGTGCGATGCCACATTGTTCACTTATCATCTGCAAAGGCCCTTAAGCTGATCCAGAAAGCTCGGCAAGCTGGCGCTCCCCTAACGGTGGAGACCACCCATCATTACCTCAGCCTGTGTGCAGAAAGCATTCCTGCGGGAGCCACACAGTTTAAGTGCTGCCCTCCCATCCGAGGCTCTGCTAACCAGGTAGACGGACTCATCGTTTTGCAGATCCAAAGGTTATGTTCAATGGACGCAATACAAAGAAACATGATTTGCATAATACTGTCATTGACATTCAGGAGCAGTTGTGGTCTGCGCTGAAAACTGGACAGATTGACATGGTGGTGTCTGACCACTCCCCCTGCACACCCGACCTTAAGAAACTGGAGAGCGGAGACTTCACGCAGGCATGGGGAGGGATTTCATCGTTACAATTTGGTACATTTCTCAACACCGGTGGCAGGTAGTAAAAGGCAAAAACTGTTTTGTAAGGGCTTTATGAAGTCCAGTGGACCCCAGAGTGCTTCACACTACATTCAGTCATTCACCCACACATTCACAGGCTGATGGTGGCGAGCTCCTGGACAGTAGCCACCGACTGCAGGACAAACGCCTTCTACCGAAACTTATGCAATTATTTCACCTTAAATAGCTCACATATCCAAATTTTACATTCGTTTTATATCCAGGGGGAATATCATCAAATTAGATAATCAAATTCAGTAAGTTTGAATGTTAAATTAGAAAAAGATCACATAAATATGACTTATCTCCAAAGAATACTGATTCACAGACACATCGCAGGCCTTAAATCACTGGTACTCCTGTGTTTCACCACAAACACTCTGTTATGGCAGTAAAGTAGTGGAAGGCTGATGATGTAGACTTAATGATAGAAACTAAAGACTACATGTTAATACCAATATCTCACACCCACAATCAACAATGGTGATCTCGCTGTGCAGTCATATTGTCCATGCTCCTTGCGGTCACTTAGTTTACCTAGAACTTTTCTGTCTGCTGAAATATTGCAGAGAAAAACATCAGGCTATCTACCAAACAGCTCCACAGAAACTGTAAATATTACAGAACAGAAAACCCCAAATCCAGCAGCCACTTTATCTGAAATACATGAAAAAAGAGACTCTATGTGTTGCAATAGCCTAGTCAAAGTCCAAACTTTGCCCTTATTGATTTGAAATTGCTAACGGGACTTGAGATTGTTTTTATTTAAAAATGTGAATGAGTAAAAATACAAGGACTTAAACCTATCAGAGCTAATAGAGCTCTTTCCAGTTTAAAATCATAAGTAACTTATTTGTTTTTCTACACGCTGCTTTTGCATTTTGGTAAAGTTTTTTAATTCTTTTTTAGAGTCATAAAGAGATACTTTAATAGATCGTGATTTATTGTTGATCTGTGGTTTTATAAACCCAAATTCCTAAATTGACTTACTTCCTGTCATTAATCGTCAACATTCCTATTTTGGTAGATTAGACCTGCTGTATCCCATCTCCAGATCTTCTTGATTGTGGTTTAAATGAAGCAAATTCAACACCGAACTGGCAAATAAGTTTCAAGCTTCTACCAATCATTTACTTTTTTGTCGCAATGGTCAAAGTCTGGCAGTGGGAGCCAAACAGACGGCCAGTTACAGTGTTTAAAAATTACCATCCCTATTTTTCAGGTTTGCCTCTGTTCTGGACTTCAGCCAGTAAGAGAGACTTTCAGCTGGGTGATGTGGTGAGGCTCCTCAGCAGAAACACGGCCCATCTGAGCAGCCTGGGGAACCTGAAGGGCAGCCTGGCCCCTGGCTTTGATGCCGACTTGGTCATTTGGGATCCAGAGACAGGCTTTCAGGTCAGAGTGAGGTATTCACACTGTAAAGGGGGCAGTATTATATAAAATCAGTTTTTCTTTTAAACTTTACATCATGTTTTAATGTTATTCCATCATCAAAAGCATACGTGAGTGTTGTTTGAATCTTTCGTGCATGTTTGAGAAATCCTTTAACCTCCATGGCAACCATTCAACTGTGCAAAATGCCTGGGTGGACCTAGCCCCGCCTTCAAGGCACAGCTCCTCTTCAGAGCTGCAGGTTCCAAGCTTCTGTCTCACAGAGGAGCCCTCTTCCACTCAGCTCCTACAGACTAGCCAGTAGCATTTAGCAAACACCTAGTAGAACTACGAATCTGTTGAGCTCATTATATGAGCTACTTCTCAGTGCAACACTGGTAAAAATGTTGTTAAAGGGTTAATAGAGGATTCATGTTGCGCTGACTTCCTGAAGGTGAAGTTTCAGAAAGAGCAGAAGATTTTGAAGAGACAGAGGCCCAATTTTACAAAGTCAAATTTCTTCTAAGTCATATTTAGTCATAGCATTTTTTGAACCACTGAAATCAACATAATTACTTGATTGTGCTATGAAATGGCAATAAGTGTGTGGAGAACACATAATACAACCACTTAAAGCTATTGTCAAGGCTGGGTTTGTGCTTCATGTTTGTTTTAAACTTCACAGATCGAAGAAGCAAGTATTCACCACAAAAACAAGGTAACGAAAGTCTGTAAGGAACAATTGAAAAACAAATCGCCACGATTGGCTTGCGGTTTACACGAGTAATTCTGCGCACGCGTGTGTGTGTGTGTATTTGTGCAGATGACCCCATACCTCGGCTCCACGCTGCAGGGAGTGGTGCGTGCGACCGTCCTGAGGGGCCGGCTGGTGTACAGAGATGGCAGCTTCTGCCCTGAACCTCTGGGAAAGCATCTCCTCATCCCCCAGAGGACGGGTCAAGCACAACTGTAGCAAACACAAACAATAAAAACTCAGTCCATTTGGAATATTGGGGATTTAATTGGTCTGACCTTAAATGTGTGTTCTTTTCCTTTTTTGTAAAGAGCACATAGCTTAAAGTTCCCATATGAGCTAATAGCTATTATTTGAAAATTGACTTTAAACAACTTAAGTGTTTAAGCTAAAGTAAAAGAGAATCAACAGTTCAGCTTTTATGTCTGTGGCTAAATATTACTGAGTACAGAGGACAGCCCAGCACCATACATTAGCTTTTGACATCAACAGAAAGCAGAGAGTCTGCTTCGTTGACTTCATGGACTGCTTCTCTTCCCAAACAGCAGAGGGAGAGTACCAATCAGAGGAACTGATTGAAGGAGCTGTATTACTGCAACTTACTATTGGATTTAAAGTGTATATGTTAACATTTTTATGTCTTTCAAGACTGAGAGTCATAGTAAAATCATTTATGGCCTCCCTGTTCTGGAAAAATACTGAATTTGAGGGTGATAACTCTTCCAACTGTTGACATGGTTTTAAGGTATTAAGAACTTTTGCACCTCCTGAAAGCCAGGTGAAAAGAAGACTGCATAAAGGTCAAACGTGTTACAACAAACATTTTACTAAAGTTATTTCAAAACGTGGTGGTTGTTTACTTTTTTCACTATGGTGAAACATGTCGAGCTTGAAGTAAGAAAAAAAAACTGGTTGGGCTGCTAATATGGTGTAAATATAAAACTAGAGTCACGTATGTTGTAGTTTTCAAAAAATAAAAAATAAAAAGAAAAGGCATTTAAAATGAAGAGTACAGGAAATAAACAGTTAATTTTGAAAGGCTGTAAGCCTGGTAGGTAATTATTAACAAACAGCAGCTTGTTTGGTGATGTCCTTATCACTGGAATAGGAAAGTACATGTTGTCAGAGTTGGGTCAGTTGACAGAAGATGAAAAGGGTAAATACTGTGACAGACGTTTGACCCGAGGACTTCACTGGTCAGTGGGAGGGGTGTGTCTGGCTGAGGGAATACTTCACCTCCGTCCCTTACGTCTCTTTCATCTTTTCTGCTCTGCTCGTCTTGCCGTAAAGTCATGTCGCCCGTCTCCATGCCTCCACCACAATGCCTGAAGAAACGAATGGTTGTTCCTCACCGTTACATGTTTGGACCAGGACCTTCCAATGTTCCTCGACGCATTCTGGAAGCCGGAGCCAAGCCGGTTATTGGACACATGCACCCGGAGATATTTGAGGTAAGTCAGCAAGTTTAACTCCCATCATGTTGTCTATGCAGGGGAAGATCAACACACAGCCATGGATTTCAGGATTGCAGGCTACGTAACTCTGTCTATCAAGACTGACAGACAGATGGCTTTCCTGATCCTGAATTTATGAACCACCCCAACTTTTGCTAACCCTCCTTTTTTGACCTTGGATTGTAGGCAATGCGTTTCAGTTGGACCCTCAATGAACAAAGACACAATATTGACATTTCACCTACAGAAGTTTAATTTTAATTGCAGATCATGAGTGACATCAAGAGTGGAATCCAATACCTGTTCCAAACACAGAACAGGACAACTTTTGCCGTGAGTGGCACTGGCCACACTGCAATGGAGTGTGCCATCTTCAACACAGTGGAGTCTGGGGAAAGCGTGCTGGTAGCGGTCAATGGTATCTGGGGAGAGCGGGCAGCCGATATGGGGGAGAGGGTTGGTAAGTCACTGAAAAGCTTCCTGATAGAAATAAAGATATTTTATATTTGCATTGGCAGACATATATCTAAATTTGGAGATAAAGCCTATTGGCTTGGAATATAGTCAGAACCATGCTCTGTTGGTCTGGTACAAACCAGATTCTTACTCTAAGCTTTGCTTTGTAAAAAAAGATTTGGACTCTTGGTTATTAATAAATTATTGTTTGCTGTAGGTGTGGACTGTTAAGTTTTAAATGATTGGATCGGATTTTACCCAATAACTAACGCTTGATGGTAACACAGCTCCTCAAACTGTGAAGGAAGCTACGCTATGAAGCTTACCAGAAACCACATGCACTGTAAACAACCCCATGAGAAGTAGGACCACAACATCTTTGCCAACTATGAAATGTCTTAAACATTTCTTTTGCTCAGACTTTAATAACTCAATATTTGTAGGTGTGGCCAACAAGGACTGAATGACTTTGTTCATTTCCTCCGGTGCTGTTGCCAAACTTCAACCGTAGGGAAACTACAATTTTAAAAAAACGTGTAAAAACTCAAAATCATTGTTCACAACCCCTCCTTCTTTTTGCTGGTTGGCCAGGATGCAATACCTCCTGAGAAATCCAGGTCAATGGGACAAATCCCAGCTGGAGCACTGAAGGGAGATGACAGTCAAGATGGATTGCGTGGGTTTCACTTTGGTTCACACTTTATTACTCCAAACATTTGTTCTTTCTGCTCAAAAAAAAAAAGAAATTGTGGAACAGGTTAAAAACATGTACATATATTTTGGAGTGGATCCAAAAACAGCCTCTATCCAACAGGTGCAAAAGTAAAAACCATTGTGGCGCCCCCTGGTGGCTACTTGACCAATGCAGAGATTGAGAAGGTATTGCCACATATCGCTGTAGTGATCAGACTAAACAAAGCAAACTCTCCTGCTGCTACAACTAATGCAGTTATTGTATGATCTCATCGCAGGCTTTATCAGAACACAGACCGGTTCTGTTCTTCCTCGCGCATGGAGAGTCTTCCACAGGAGTCCTGCATCCTTTAGATGGCATTGGCGACTTGTGCCATAAGTAAGACCTGCTGCTGCAGGATGTTCTCAATGTAGGACATGAGTTGATTTCAGATGTCTGCTGATTTGTTCCCCAGGTATAACTGCCTTTTCCTTGTTGATTCTGTGGCGTCAATAGGAGGCGCTCCTCTCTACATGGACCAGCAAGGTTTAGCGCTCATTATGTCGTCCATGTAGAGCAAATGAACTCTTGAATTAATCTCCTTGGTGTGGCATAATGATCTTTACAGAAAATTAAAGATGCTTTTGCCAATGACTGTATATGCAGGGATCGACATTTTGTATACCGGCTCGCAAAAGGTTCTGAATGCCCCTCCTGGTACAGCACCCATCTCATTCAGCGAGAGAGCGTGGTGAGAATATGTTGTGTTCTGCATATGCAAACGTGCAATGGGAAAACGTGTACTGAAAGGAGGAAAATTGTTCGCAGCCAAAAAGTGTTCAGTCGCACAACAAAACCTGTGTCGTTCTTCTTGGATTTGAGTTGGCTTTCAAACTACTGGGGATGTGATGACAAGCCAGCGAGAATGTAAGACACCTACGATTGAAGGCGACACAAGAGAAAATCCCACTTTGCAAAGTTCTGTCCTCTTTCTGTCTTCTCTGCAGATACCACCACACAGCACCGGTCACCGCCTTGTACTCCCTGAGGGAGAGCCTGGCTGTGCTTGCTGATGAGGTGGGGCATGAGTTGGAAGCAGCTCAGTAATTACTTGTGAATCTTCTGTTATACTTTTTTTTTTTTTAAAGCCAACAATAGGTAAAAAATTTTGCCAGGTTATTAGCACTTTGTCCTGATACAGTTAGGGACAAAGTTCTGTCTCACAGAGTCCCAGGATGAATTTTACAGCACTTTGCCAAAGTACTAACGCTTTATGAATTGATTTATTTACATTTTGTCATTCAGTGGATTTTATTTGGCTTTTATGTCACAAACCAACACACAGCAAGGAACAGTTGTGGAAGGCTAGGAAAAGGATGCAGTGCTTTCAACATTTGTACAAATGCGGTGTGCATTTGAGTTGATGCTTTGTAGCGGCGTCTCCCAAGGCAACTGTGATAGAGTGGTTGTTTTGCAATCTGAAGATCGATTCCAGGTTCTTCCTGCCATGACAGTGTGCTCCTGGGCAAGGCATTTGAACTCAGGTTGTCAGTGGTCAGTGTAGCTATGAAATGTGCATAGTAGTAATTGGAGTGGACCAATTACCATAAACATTGGAAAATGCAGTTACAATGTTATTTGGTGTCCTGAGATACGGTGAGGTGATTATTCTCTTCGGATGAATACTCAGCTGATTCCCATCATCTTTTTAATGGCTTTTCATGTAAGGGTCTGGAGAAATCCTGGGACAGACATCAGAAGGTGGCAGAGTATTTCCACGCTGGCCTGGAGAGCCTGGGTCTCAAACTTTTTGTCAAAGAAAAGGTGAAGCAGAGAAGCTGTCGTAAAACACGTGGCCATTGACGGCTCTGGGTTAACTCATGAACTGTTCGTTACAGCATGCAAGACTTCCCACAGTCACCACAATCGTCGCTCCTCATGGATACGACTGGAAAGAGATCACAGCCTTCATCATGAAAACACACAGCTTAGAGATTTCTGGAGGATTGGGGCCGTCGGTTGGTTTGGTATGAGAAACTGACACGTTCCGTCAAGCGCAGCCTGGTTGTGTTCGTGTGAATTAAGTGTGTTGGTGTTGTTCCCCGTCCTCTCAGGTGTTGCGTGTGGGACTGATGGGATGCAACAGCAGTAAAGCGAATGTTGACATGGTGCTGGCAGCACTAAAAGATGCCCTGAAACACTGCCACCGGAGCAAAGTGTGAGATGATGGCAGCAAGTTTTACTACAGCTCAAAAAATAAAATGTGGAAAATAAATATTGTTCCCTTTATGTGTCTGTATGTGTTGCGATACACTGTCATTTATGCCAGAATTGTTATGTTTGAAACATTGTAATTTCTATTTCTATTTCAAGTAAATTAATAAAAATTTGTTTGCGTTTTAAAAATGTACGGGTGAGGAAATGCTTTTTATTGAAGTTAATCTACATAGCAAATTTTAAAACTTCAACAATGACCAAAATGCCAAAAGAGACATTTGAAAAAAATAAATAAACGACTGCAAATCAATAAACTTTATTTACCGTTATGTGCAATTTATGTGGACCGGTTCATAAAATACAACATGACCAAAAAGACATAAGTCCAATTTGTATTCAGAGTAGAATAAACAGGAAATCCACTACAAACTGAATGACTTAGGTTGACATCAAATAGACTTGTCAAAACAAAATGAAACATGGACAGCACGCCTTCCTTCAATTCGAGAAGTAAGACTGCTTGGATGGGGACCAAAGCAGAATTATATTTGGGGGCCCTACATGCAGTTTAAAACGTCAGCATCACCAACATCGCCATCTTTGTTGCTTTGCACACAGTGTGTTTAACAGAACATGCTTGAGTCAACACAGAATTCCTTAAATTCGCCGGATGACAGAATATGACTTTACAATATCTAAACAAATAAATAAATAAAAGTACTTGAGATAAAGAAGTGTAAACCACTGGGATAACATTTCCTTCTATAGTTCAATTGTCTTTCAGTTATTGATCATTGCGTGAAGTGTGACGTCACAACAAGCACAGTCCGCATAATATTCATAAATCACCACAGGAGCATTGAACTTTGACTATGATACAAGTGAAACTTTTGAGAATTTTCTTTGTTAAATCACTTTTTTGGCGCCCCCTGCAGGCTTCGGGGCCCTATGGCGCGGCTTTAGATACAACTTTAAAAGTATCCGTTTAGCTTAGCTCATCATCCAAAAGAAGCGTCGTCATGTCCAAAGCTTCAGCAACAAAGTCAACCACAGCTCTTAAAGCCCCCCCTCCCCTCCAGGACGGGCCCGTCCATAGACATAATAAAATTCTTCTTTATGTCTATGGACCCCCTCTCCGGACGGTGGCGTAGACGAAAAGGAAAAAGAAAAATGACGTCTTTTCCGGTGTTTGTAAATCGCGGGTTCGCTACAAAAATTAAAGAATGGCGTCTAAAAGAGGTGCTCTCATTGTCCTGGAGGGGGTGGACAGAGCCGGGAAGACGACACAGTGCAAGAAGCTGGTCCAGGCGCTGCAGCAGAGCGGCCGGCCGGCAGAGATGATGAGGTTTCCCGGTGAGCAGTTTTAGCATAGTTAGCCTTCAAAGGTAGCCTTAGCATCTCTCGTCAGGGACGGCGCCTCTCCTCGAGTTTCACGTGAACATGGTTGTGTTTCTGCAGACAGGAGCACAACCATTGGGCAGCTCATCAGCGCCTACCTGGAGAAGAAGAGCGACCTGGAGGACCACACGGTGCACCTCCTGTTCTCTGCGAACCGCTGGGAGCTGGTGTAGGACTTTACTGCGGTGCTCTTCTCCTCAGACCTGCTGTCAATAGTTACAACTAACACAGATAATAAACACCGTGAAGCAGTCGTTTAAACAATAAGCCATTTAAAGGCGGACCGGGTGCTTTCTTTCCTTACTGTCAGGAAAGAAAACGTATCATATCTGCCTCCACACAGTCGATACTGCTGCGATCCAGTAGAGGTCGCCATTTCAACACAGCAACTCCGATATAAACATTGTTAGCTGTACCAACGTCATTGCAAAATTTACTTTGCAATTTACTTTGCACTTAGTTATACTTTGCATAACTAAGTCTTTACTTAGTTATGCAAACTAAGTAAAGTTTGCATAACTTTGCATAACTAAGTCTTGAAATTATAAATTAATCTGTACAGTTTAGAGTTGCAGGCACAACATTTAACACAAATTTTAGACCCAGTATTGCATGTGTCTTTTAAAAGAAACATGTTTGCGTAGTTCCACCACATCTTACTACTGTTGCCATTCTGAATCGTGTTTCCATATGGCCTTACAAGTTGTTCCTGGTGTAGTCAGAGTTGCTCCTAATTTCCCTATAATTTGACTTTGGACAGTGCATTAGTTGGTCCTTGTGTCTGGGAAGTTGGTATTTTCTGGTTTTGACCACAACTAGAACATAACCTACTAGTTTATTATCACACCCAGTTATTCATGGAGAATGCCAGCCAGGCTGCAGGAAATAAGTGATGCATTGTTTGTTTTACGGACCCTGATGGAGAATACAACCCAATTTTATTCCCTGGTCCTTTATTAAAAATTCTGTCCTTTTTTTCCCTCTTTAGTTTATTGCTAATATCATTCCTTCCCTCTCTTTCATTTCTTCTCATTTCTGAAACTTGAGTCTGGAAATTTTTAGATTTTGACATGAAACATGAGAAAGAATCTTACACTTACATTATTCTGTTAAAAAAATAAAAACATTCACTATTAGTTTCTGTTGTGAACTGTTAAGATTTAACATACAGAGGAAAATATTCCTCATGTTTTCTCTGAACTGCACGTATGTGATGAATCTTGCATTGAACACACAGGCCTGTAATGAAGAAGAAGCTGGATCAGGGCATCACGCTGGTGGTGGACCGGTACGCCTTCTCCGGAGTCGCCTTCACCAGCGCCAAGCCGGTCAGTGCTCTCTGAAAACCCGCGTCCGTCTGCTGGCGTTTCCATGTGTCTGAAGAGCAGCGGGGGGTCGTTGTCGTCCGCAGGGCTTCTGCCTGGACTGGTGCAAGCGACCCGACGTGGGCCTGCCCAAACCCGACCTGGTCATGTTCCTGCAGCTGAACCCGGCCGAGGCCGCACTTCGAGGTCAGTTCGGCAACGAACGATACGAAACGAGCGCATTCCAGAGATCGGTGCAGGAGAAGTTTGAGGAGCTCATGAAAGATCCGTCTGTCAACTGGCAGGTATGGAGATCATTCGCTGTTGTTGAATGTGGAGATGAAAAAATAAAAAATTCACATTCTTGCTCTTTTTTTTTTTAGGTCATTGATGCCTCCCAGAACGTCGAAGGAGTTCACGCAGACATCAGAACACACAGCCTCAACGCCATCAACGAAACCCAGAACATGCCTCTAGGGGAGCTGTGGAAGTGAGCCTGAGCCGGTCACAATGAATGATACGACGGCATACAAGGGCCATTGTAGACAAAGTTTTTAAAAAGGAAAAAAAAAAATCTTCAGTTTTCTGTAAAATAAAGTCTAAAATTTGATTTGGCTCAAAAACTTTCTAGAAATGTCAAAAGTGGAAAATATTTCCACTTTAGAAACTCAGAACATTTCCAAACCAGGAAAATGTTTGACTGTTTCCAATTGTTTTCTAGAAATTAGATTTTTGTTTTTTACTTTTTCCAACTCAGAAATTGTGAAGTTTCTGAGTTTTTAATTATTTTTTTTTACTATCTACATCGACCATAATATGCCATCTTATAATAACTTCTTTGCACACCGCACACTTTCCCTCTTTCAACATGAGATGTAATATAAATTTTTCTTATGGAGCCAGAAAGAGATAAACAGTTGTGATTTATTTTTAGTCCTCTTACATGTCTCTTGCTCCATCACTTGCCTGCATGTTGTTTTGATTAAATAAATAATTTTCAAACAAACTAGCGTATGCTCTAGACTTGGCAAGGATCCGTTTGCGTCAGCTGCTAACACAAGTCGCCTTTCTGAATTTGGTTTCGTTACAAGCTTGTTACAGACTTCTGATATTAGTGGACAAACTGCGGAAGCCGTAGGCGTCATGAGCCACTGTGGGTCTACTCCACAAAACCATGATGGCTGCTTTTTTTTCTTTTTCTTTTTTAACTTAGGGACTCAGGGAAAGGCACCAGATTCACTTCAGCATAAACATCAAAAGTGTTAAGACTCGAATGGAAACACACGTATGTGAGAGATGTGCGTACAGAATTGATCCTGAGCTCCTGCTACAGCTGCCACCGGGCCGTCTGGATGTCCGGAGGCTGATGAGAAGGAACGCTGCGTCGACTGCCCACGGACCGCGCCACTGGAGCTGGACCAGCTCAACGGGTCTCTTAAGAAATGTTCGTCTCCCTCCCTAACCCACCCCATGCCCGCCTCCCCTCGGGGATTTCTCTTCTGGATCCAGAGAAGAGACCGGAATCTTCCGCCTACTGTTCATAACAGTAAAATAATTGTTCGTTGCGTTCCTCACAGGGACAAGATTTCAAACTCCTCGTCCTCCGAATCGAAGAACCGCTCCAGCCTGTCCGAGTCCGAGAAATCTGTGACAGGGATTTCAGAAAAGAGTGAAACACTTAACTTACGGTATTTTAAAAATGTATATATATAAATACATACATACATGAATAGAATGCAGTTGACTTACCAGGAGTAAGGTTAAGGGTGTCGACGCTGACCATGTGGACAGGCTGGCTGTCTACTAATTCAAACATGGGCAGGCCTCCTTTCTTGCAGGACAACTGGAAGCAATGTCACACAGATGCATCTCAATAAACGACAAAAATCTGAAAAGTTTGTTTGGGTGAAGGATATAAGTAATAATCTTAAGGTTTTCATTTCATTTTGATATTACGCCAGAGTGATAATAATAATAATAATAAAAGAAAAGGGATTTTAAAACCAAAATGTTTGCCTTCTGAAAAGCACATCCATATCTTTGAAGGTCATAAAAAGCACAACGCAAGTTTGATTCACAATTCTGAAAACTGGGACCTGACACTTTTGTCCCCGCTGCTACAAAATAAAAGTAGGACCGTAACGCACCGTTTTCTAAATATGTATTACATAAAATGTTTTATCGTGAAAGCTAAAAAATGTAACTATAAAAGTGTAACCAATTTATTTATATTTTCATATTTTAGAACATAACTAATGCGCAACTACAAAAGAAAAAAAAAACACTGTTTCTAGAAGTATGGAAAATGAACAATGGATAGGCCTGTGTGAAGTTAATTACTTTTTAAAAACATGCTGAGATTTTACATAAGCACTAACAGAGAAAGAAAAATGACAATTTCTTGTTTCATTCATAATCAAACGTTTCCTGTTTGGACCTTTTAAGAGCCACAGAATGATGAATTTGGGGTTTTATTTGCTTTATCCTAAGGTTATCAGCATTAGCAGAAATAAACACTTAACAGATCACTGTCTAATAAGTGGACGTTTTCATTTCTTAATTGAATTAAGTCTCTGGGTGTCTTTAAGACTAAGTTGACTACAGTAAGTTTAAGAAAATATGACCCAAAATCTTGCTTTATGAAACAGCAGAATGAGACGTACCCTGCGTATGCGCATACACCAGTCGTCGAAATCATCCTCCGTTTTGCAGAAGAAACCCTAACAAAACAAAACAAGCAAAACTTGTGAGTTCCACTCCACACGGAGAGTCTCCTCATGGCTGAAGATGCTAACGCTCCCCATGCGGTCTCACCGCCGCGATGGACGGGTCCAGCTCACAGATGTGCATGCGGCAGGGCGGGTGCTGACAGTGGTACGTGTCATCAGGGACCTGGCCGTCTTCGCGCGGCTCCACGGCAGGCTGCGTGGTGTGTGGGTCTAAATAGATGAGCTCCTGACCTGGAGACAAAGAGACGAGTTCACAACCAAAATGGCCTCTTGAGAAACGGTTTCGAAAAGAAGAAAAAAGTCAAATAAAATGTGATGAGTACGAGCTGCTTTTTATTATTATTTTTACAGCTGAGAGAGTTTATTGAACAAACATGAGATCAGACATACCGACATAACCAATGAAGTAATGGGCACTGTTGGGTTTCCCCCCAATAACACCCAGCGACTGAGGCAGCATGAAGCATTGCTGTGAAGAAGACAACAGGGTTGGTCTCACCCCGACTATAGGTGAATTTACCTCAGTGTTTCGCATTGCAGTTTTTAAGGAGACTGGAATTCAAAAATCTGAAAGAGTTTCACTCATTTACTAGCTAGAACAATATATATTCAAGCTATGTGAATACTTTTTAGGGCAAGAACCTTATTCAGGCAGTTTATTATAAACATGTGAGTGATTGACAGCGCTAAGACCCGCCTCCTAGCTCTGATTGGTTGTTTCTAGTTAGCACTGGGAGAAGACGAAGGAGCTTGATCTTTTCATAGATTATTTCTGATAGCATACTGCTACAAAATGGTGACAGTTTCAACAAATATGTAAAATGAGTTACATGGTACAGCTTGAATTAAAATAAACAATAAATCTGAAAACAAAATTAAATTCAAATTTAAGAGCTTGTTTCAAAAATCACCTGCGTATTTTTTTTTTGTCCTGCAACACCTGTAATATAACGGGGAGGACACCTCCTGGCTGTGGAGGTTTCTGACCTTGAGCGTTTCGATGTAGGCCTCATTGATATCACTCAGGCCCAGCCTGAGAGGAATGAGCAGGACCAGCGGCCTCCACAGAGCCGTCTCCTCCTCGGCCAGGGCGCACGCTCCCTCCAGGCAGCCGTTCACCTCCCCCTCTCCTGCTGCTTCACCTGCTTGGTCCAGCCACGGCATGCAAAGACGCTCTGCAGGGAGGACGACAGGAAAAAAGACAGAATTCCTCAAATGACATGAAGCCTAATTCTCAACTCAGAATTAGGCTTGGAGATCGCCGAGTGTGTTATGAACGGCAAAGTCAGATTTGGTGTAAACGCATCATTTTCATTGCATTTAGAAGTTTTACTCTCTATTAAATACATCCCGAACTGGCTGCCGTTCTGTGTAAACAATTTGAGCAAAGTCCATCGTATTCAAACTGGAGTGCTATTTAAAGAGCCTCCGCTGACGAAACACTGAGCTGCAAAACACACGCGCACACACAGCTGCACTCACTGATCTCCTCGATGATCACAGTGTTGTCCATCGCCACGTGCACAACTAATCTGCTCCACGTATCAAACACAGCCAGCTTCCTGAAAGAAAAACCCCACAAATTATAGTTTCTATCCCGAACGGAACAGAAACTTTGAGCTTCCATTTAACATTGTTGTTCAGTCATTCTGTGGCTTCCTGTGTTTTATTCTTGCACTTGAGCTTAGGAATAAAATAAAGAAAGACATATGACATTCTGTAAGAGTGAAGTGAAAATCGCATGTCTTTTAAGCAAAGGTGCAATTTGTGCAAACTGCATAAATTTACATAAATTTAAGCAACTGACTAAGAGATATTATCAGATTTTTTCTTAAGTTAAAGAGATTATGGTTTAACTCCTTTTAACTTACGTTACTTCGTATAGGTTGGCGAGAGAAGGGAGCCAGTGGCGGAGACAAACGTTGTCCAGGCAATCAACGATAAAATTATGTTTACCCATAATTTTACACAAAAAAACAAGCTAGCTAGCCAACAGGGGTATATTAGCAGCTGGTTAGTTGCAGAACCAGGCCTGCTGCAAAACAAATTTTCCTGGATGATAAACAGTTCCAGAAATTATTGTCAGAAACAATAATGTTTTTGTCTTAAAACCACTTTCAAATAATAAAATGTTAATACAAGTCCAGCCTTTCAACAACTAAAAAGTTAAATTTGTACAGAACTCTGCACACTGGAACTGGAAGACATTTAAAAGATCTTTAGTAAAATACAACAATAAAATAAATAAAAAATAAACAAAAATACATACAAAAAGACATTAATAACTCCGATTATGAAGCCTTTGTAAACAAAATTGCACCTAAAAAAACTATTAATCGTCAGTATTGCGACAGGCTTACGTAGAACAGTAAGGGAGTCTGCACACAAAACTTTTGCCTGACAGAAAAGTCATACAAGCAAAAAAAAAAACCCCAAAAAAAACATGAAACGAAAAAAGACATCAAATATATGAGATTTAATAGTCATGCCATGACAAAATTAAAGACCTGTGATTGACATATAGAAGGGCAACTTACTTCTTGTTTTTAAAACGAATGTAAGACACTTTAAAGACTTAATTGTAGATGTATGAATCTAGCACCTTTTAAGAACCCCATGATAAAGATAGGTATCAGTACTCACTTCAGAACCTGGGCGACCGTGTTAGGCCCATACCACTGTCCAATAGGCTTCCCCTCTCCGACACCCATCTGGGCTGCAGCATTCAGGAACAAGAACACAATTTGATGAGCGCATTGTTGATCTGGTCAGAGGCGTCCGACTATTGCTACTCACCGATTTGATGGATGGAATAATAGCTGTCTTTTTTGTCGATGAAGGCGTTGAGAATACTGATGTACTCTTCTCTTTGTTTCTGCTCTCTGGCCCAAATCCAGTCTGAAAACAAACACACCAGTTATCACGTCGGCCCCCCAGCAAGCCCTGCTTGGTACAGTCTTACCAGTTTATTATTTATTTTACGTTATATCTGAACTTAAAACGTCACATAATGAATCATATGAAAGACACTTCGTTGCAGTTTATTTTTACACGCTTGATCAAGAGAGTCAAGCTGTTGTTTTTGTTGTTCAGTTTATCATTATTTTACATCGGCTTTTATGCTCATAATTGCACATGAATTGCAAATTAAAGTTGTTTTTGCATGTTTGACCAAGCTTGTGTAGCTATTGGTGCATTTGAAAGTGCCGTACTGGTGCAGTTATCACATTACATTTTATGTTTTCCAAAAAAAAAAAAAAAAAAAAAGAAAAAACATTTTTCATCAAGTCAGCACTGTTCTTCTGTATTTTATCGGTTTTGCCTTATACTGAACATCAGATATCGGTATCAGTGCATCCCTGCGCAACATTAAACTCTGCGTCCTACTTTGCTGCGTGACAATTGTGCCTCACCTCTGCCTAAGTGCCTGCACATCAAGGCCTCTCCGAGAATCATCTGGCCGCACCGCAACATACATCCCCATCCCGTGTCCGACGTTGGCCCGGTCCCTCCTGGAACACAATCGCCCTCTAATGGTCAGTAGAAGCATAACAGAGACGAGGTGGAGTTCAACATTCAGCCAACTCACCGATGGGCGGGAAGTTTTTTCTGTACGTGAACCACAGCCGAGACGTGATGTCGGACAGAATCTCGTCTTTCTCTAGATTCGAAAAAACAGTAAAAAATACACACTTGCTGGTCTGATTTCAGTGACAGAAAATGATAGGAGGAGAAAACCATGGAAAGAGATCCACCTGTAAGTGCATTGTATTCTTTCCCCAAGATCCACACGGGCTCCGAGGTCTCAGGAAAATCTTCAAACTCTCCAAAGCGAAGTGTGTCGTATGTCAATGTGGCTACAAACAAACAAGCATACAAAAAAGAAGAAGGTTATAATGACACTGTTAATGTGCTGTGCATTATGCTGCTGGATGATATGAGACAGGAAGTTAAATGGTGTGTCCATTAGCTTGCCTGATCAGAACCCTGGTAACTTCCACGATGTTTGTTTTTACACAGGAAGCTTTAAGTTAAAAAAACCCAAACATCTACAACTTTGAATTAATACGGCTTACATTAAATACGCAGCAACAAGCCAGGATGCAGTCTACTTTCAGACTCTCGCAATTAATTTCAAATTGAAAAAATGTCAGAGTCTGAAGTCAAACTCGGTTCTGTTTATTGATTTAGCTCCACTTCGCTGATCCAACCGAGAGAGTAAATTCATTAATAAGGCTTCGCAATTCATGTTCCCATCAATATTAATGACGACAAATATGGATAGTACATTTAAAATTAGCCTGAAGGTCAAAAGCAAACAACAACAGATAAAAATAACGTACAAGTTGAAAACATGTCCTCTGAGTCAGAGGACATGTCTCAGAGGACTCAGAGGACATGTCTATCATTATCTGTGTCTGCAGACTTGTCACAACTTGCAGTGGGGCGAAAAGTCAAAGTTGACTTCGAATTGGTAGGTCTTAAAAGCTACCAACTCGAAGTCTCTTTAAAGTCAAACTGGATTTAGTTTTCATCACCTTTTAAACATATAAAAAAGTAATCACCAAACAGGCTCATGATGAGCCAACAAAGTCATGTCCACCAGGCAGTACAGCCTACAGCAAGGTACATTATACTGTATTATTTATTGTGAATCAGCTCATTTCAAGCAGAATCAGGCTCAAATACGGAAACCAAGTGAATGAAGCAGGAAATCAAATGACCTCTGAAATGGATCATGGGGGGAAACTCTGGCTTAAACATGTCAGGAGTGATTCTAAGGCAACCTTAATGCTTTAAAATCGATGTTGTAAACTATCGAAACCTGCTTATCTGACACAAAGCTTATTGCTGCCTTTGTGTGATGTCATCAAACTGAAAACAGAGCAGAATGGTCTGGATTCTCCAGCAGGCTGAAAAAAAAAACCCCTGTGTATTTCATGAAACCACAGAGGAAAACCACAGCTCATCAAATCAACCGCATTTTTTAAATGTCAGTGTACATTAATGAGTCCAAACCAGCCGTCACTGAACAGCATCTGTAAAGATGATCCTACGTTTGGTAGCACAGTCTGTTAAAAAGAAATCATCGCTGTTGACTTGGAGCTGAACTCCCATAAAGTTTTGAAGGTTTTCTGCTGGTAAAGATTGCGACATGGAGGTAAAGCAGCTCTATCTATCGGTGGGAGATCCGAGGCAATCAGCGGTCACAAGAGGAGGAAATGAAGCTAGGAGTCAGACTAGCCTTCAGCGTTTTTCCTGCTAATTGTAACAAAATACCTGCTGAGATGTTGGCGCATCAACTGAGATGCTCGCCTTGGGCGTAACACGGTGTCTACGTAAGCGGCCAAACAAAAGAAAGTAGAGAAACTTATTAAGCAGAAAACTTTGCAGCAACACATGACACTGCTACAGGTGACAACAAGGCGTCGTGACTTGAGTTTATAAAGCGACGCAGCGAGCTGTCAACGCGAAGATTTACAGCTAATTTACCAGTGATAGTAGGCTAACGTGAGTTAGCTTTAGTCATCACTTTAGCTGGCTAACGTCACCGAGGCTACAAAGCTCGGCTAGCTTTCTCCAGTAATGACGAGGCAAAAAGAGAAATATATCCATGTATGGGATGATAATATCGAGAGTACTTCTACTGCTAATACGGGCTGTTAGTGAAAGAAAAATAACACTAATTTTCTAAAAAATATTGCCTACCTGCATCCATCCCGACGGTCTTCACCCTATCTTGTTTGTTGTTCTCTGCACTCAGACCCGCTGGACCAATGGGAGGAAAGTACCACTGCGGAATTCCAAAGGAGGCGGGACTTTTCCCCCAGCATCCAATAAAAACCGTCAAAGACAAATCAGCGTTCTCTGCAGAACACAATGGGGCGTTTAGGGGGTTTGAGGGGGGATGGGGGGCAGAAGAAGTGGGCGAACGCCCTCTAACGGTCTGTATGTGTAAATTCAGTCACGGACGCAATTGTGAAGTAACGCAGAAGTTATTCCTGCGTCATCTGAATGTTGTAACAGAAGCCCTCTTTGTGGGAGTCAAGCTGACGACATTTTCGTCCACAAAGAGTTATTTTATCGGTCGTTTTCCTTACCAATGCTTTTACATGATTAGAAAAGAATAATTTAATTGAATTTTGAGTTGCAGGGAATTAGGATGTCTGTTGGTCTACAACCCATTGAATCATAATTAAATTGTGAAGACATTTGTTTTTAGAACAACAAACGCCTCAGAATTTTTTCTCTTTTTTTCCCTGTATAGCTTTAAAGCGCTCACGCTTATTCTTAAGAGAAATTTAGAGACAAATTAACATTTGGCGCATATTTTTGGCCTGAAGAGGGAAGCCGGAGTACCAGGAGAGAACCCGCCCAGGGAGGAGAACCTGCAAACTCAATGCAGAAAATCTCCAAGTTGAGATTCATACCCTGATGGCAATAACAACCTTGCTGCTGTGTTGCCCAGTGGAGTAGAGCCATAGTTAATTTGAAAATAAAGCTTTTAGCAAAGGCAGTTAAAATAACTGAACCAAATAATGACAAACACTGTAAAAAAATAAAGAAAGAAAGAAACTGCATATTTCTCATATTAAACGAAATATTTCATGGTTTAGGTCAGTTTCCATTCCCAAAATATGTTCCATTCTCTTAATGGCAGAATATGCACTGAAATTACCATAAGCAAAAACAGAAAGACCAAATGATGCAATGACTTTGTAAGCTTCTGATAGGCCAATTAGAGAAACACCTGTGGCTGGGCCACAGATACCTCGAACTCACTGAAAAATCTTAAAAACTCTGGATCTCTGCAAGTCTGGTTCAGCCTGAGCTGCACTTCCTAGACAATGTGGGTGAAACAACTATCTACAAGCAAAAATGTCATTAGAATATCCAAATATTGTAATAATATGGAAGGAGATGAGCCTTCGATGAGCCTGATCTTGTCTAAAATTTATGCGTCACCCACAGATCTGAAGCTAAAAACAGCTTCTGAAGATAAATGAAGTTAATTGGTTACTGTATCTTTAAAATAGAGCAAACTGATCAGAAGAAAATGGCTGTGTGGAGTAAACATCGTAAAATAAGTATTAATGCAAGATTGTAGTTACTTTTGCATAGTGAAGAGTAAGAAAAATCTAAAACATCCTCATTTCTACATTAAACTGCAAAGAAAAAAAAAAAGAATCACGTGCAACAAATGTAAAATCAAATTTTTTACCATTTATTACTATTTACAGTTCTGGCAAACATTTATTTAATAGGTTGCTTAACGCTACACACAGCAGTGAAGTTATTCATGGAATAAAATCAATATACAAACTGCATGAGTATCATCACTTAACAGCTCCTTATACAGTGCAGCAACAATAGTGGTAACCATAGAGACGGAGGGAAACTTGCCCGGAAACACCTAACCAGGAACTCGTCCTTAATGTTTCTTAAAGAGCTTCTTTGTTATTTATTTATTTGTTTATTTTAAACTGAAAAGCAGCAGAAAAATAAGAGTCATGAGAAAGCAATGTCAAATTTTCCATGTGAATCAGAGCGTCGCAAAAAGTATTTAACCTCTTTGGATTTTCTCACATCTGCAAACCTTATGGTATTTTACTGGGATCATAAGTGGTAGACAAACCCAACGTTGTTCATGTTTTTGAAATGGAAGGAAATTTACGCATGCTTTATTAACAAAAAAAAAAAAAAAAAGTGTTTTGCATTTGTATTCCACCCACTTTTCAAATTCAATCAGCTGCCTTCAAATTTCACCCAATTAGCAAATAGAGTCCACCTTTGTGTGTAATTTAATCTCAGCATAAACTGAGCTGAAGGCCTCTGATCGAGAGCAACAGTGGAAAAGTATTGAGGAAAACAGCGGTCATGAACGATATCTGGTTTTGGTCTTTCCCCTAAAATTGAAGTAAAATAAGTTACACTGCGTGGTTGTGACATAAAAAAAAATGTGACTCTAAACAGGTTTGAATACTTTTGCAAGGCACTCTTCAGTTTACCCTTGTACGTCATGGCAAAACACATTTTTGAACTGCTTTCCCTCGAATCATTTCAATGTTTTGAACTTTAACCTCTCTAATAATTTCCTCCACACTCTTGTTCAAATAATCGGCCGAGCCTGAAGAGCAAAACTGCCTATTTGTGTTATGAGTACCACCACGATCAGATGTGGTGATCTGTGTTCAACTTAGAATCTCATGAAAAAGTCTTGGTTATTCATTGACGTGAGAAGCATTTACCCTTAATCACCACAAGGTGGCATGCAAGTCCCCCATAAAGGAATACATACAGTGCAGCAGCTTGAGAACAAAAACAAACTTTTTTTTTTCTAAAACAAGAAAGAAAAAAAAAAAATCCCAAAGTGTGATTGTGTAAACTCAATTTAAAAAGCGTGCCCTGACACAAGCAGCGCCAACAATAAATAGACAGGAGATTAGCGGCCCGTCCACCGAGGCTCAGTGCAAAACAGTGTAAACGTTGGCCCCACACGGCGGAGGCTCTCGTGGCGCCGGCGGAGTCTTTCACTTCTCTCTGAGGAGGTACAACACCACGGCCTTCAGGTGATGCCCGAACGCAAAGGCAGCAGACACCAGCCAGTGGGAGTACAGGGTGGGGCCGGTGTTCACCACGCACTTCGTGATGTCCGCCTGTAGGGAGACGGAGATCTTAAGAGACGTTTTGGAGGGAGACGTGGACAGAGGCAGGCGGCACAGACACGATTCACATCAAACATCAGCGAGGAGGATCAGCCAGCTCTGTCAGGATGAAAATAACTTAGAACTTTATGCAGCTCAACGAACAGGACACTGACTTCAAGCACAATCGTCAAACTCTGGCTGCTCATAACGCTTTGGCAAACTAGTCACCCAACATTAGAACCATAATCTTCAGTTTGTTTACTGGAAATTTGCATGTTAGAAACATAACGAGCTTTTTCATGTCATGTCCTTCCACCCCCTGACCTCTGACCTAACTTGCAATACCTTCATGCGATGCTAAAAAGAAATGCAAACAAGAAACATCAAGTGTTTTCACTTAGCATAAGCGCTGCCTCACATTGTCTGATTTCAGATGCCTATGAGTTCGGTGGCGAAAAATTGTATCGTCAGATAATATCTTATGACTTTACGACTAGAAAATACAACTTTTCACCACAATCCCCTCTTTTTATTATCAGGAAAAATGTAATATTTTATATTGACATCAATTTTTTATTTATTCCCACGGTGTTTATGGCTATGGAGCTGATGTTCGGTTTCGAAGGTCTTCGTCTTGTCAGAAACTTTTCCATTCTCGCAGGCTGGAGGTGCAAAGCGGCTTGATGAATTTGACTGGCAGCCAACCAGAAAACGAGCATCAGAAACAGCATTGAGGTCCATCATTTCAAATGAGATTTTATGAAAAAGAAAGACTGACAAACAAAACAGAAATTATGATGAAAAATGCAGGATTAAAAAGAAATGATGGGATTCAGGTTTTTTATTATTATTTTTGCATTAATCCCTCCAACTTCCTGAAGCCACCACAGCGCCCCCTGGCGGCCACCACTTTGAAAAGGGTAATGATGCAGTTTGTTCTCCAATGATCTCTTACAAAACTCTGAGGCGACAAGTGTGGGCCACATTCCACACTTTACTCTCTTTTTTTTTAAACAAATTTTCAGTAATGCTCTTCCTAATGTTGGTCTGTCACTTAAAATCTCAATAAAGTACCATGAGGCTTTTGCCTTGTGACAAAATGTGGAAAAAGTTAAATGCTAACAACTGCTCTATCAAGGCAGCTTACATAACCAGCTTGACAGAGAGCGACATACCGCAGGCAGCACGGCGCAGCATCAGCCCTGACACTAAACACGTCTCCATCCTCAGATCCCCCTCCGCCTCTCTGTGGAAAAACTTTCTGGGTCTGGTTTGGCGCTTCGCTCAAAAATAGGTCGCTCCCTCTTTTTGAGCTTGTGAGGTCAGAGGCACAATACGCCGCTCATCATTTTGTCACACTCCACTTCTCCTCAAAACACCGCAGGCATGCGAGCCGTGGCTCTGAGCAAACAGCCGCCTTTCCAGCCAACGCAGACAGAGGCACGTCGCTGGTCGCTCTTCGCACAACGTGTCTGACTCTGTTGCGAGAACACTGAAATGCACTGGACTATCCCCTCTACACTGTTTATCTACACTTTCCCCTGATTCAAGACTTACGATGCAAAAGCCAGGATTTATATTTATGTCTTTCATTTCCTCTGCAAGCCGCAGTTTAAACATCCATAGTTTTCGATCGATCAGCTGCAGGTGTTAGCTCATATCGACGAGAATACCCAGAAGCAGCTGTGCAAAGAGGAAGTTTGAGGCAGAATCAGCGTGAATGGTTCCAGATGGAAACACTGAAACAGAATGGAACCTGCAAAACAAAGCTGCTGGTGGTTCAGGACATCCTGGAGATCAGAGTATTGCATCAAATAGAAATTGCTCAACGCTTGCAACAGGTGGGTGGGAGTGCAACTGCAAGCACTTTGAGGTGTAGACCTTTTGGAGAATGGCTTTGTAGCAAAAGACCAGCAAAGAAATTGCTTCTTTCCCAATACAGACATGAAAGGACAAACAGTTCTAGCAAAGTGGTGCAAAGTTATCTGGTGCAAAAAAGAAAACAGTCAGCAATAAGCTTTAAAGAAGGAGATGCTTTCTTTTTTTTTAAACTCAGAAATCAGTGTTGGCAGATCGAAGCTTTACCAAATTGTGATCGGTGCGTCTCTTAAAATGGTTGAGGGTTTTCCTTACCCAGCCTCCTCTTTTCTTCAACCAGGGGTCAAACTCTTGCGGACAAACTCCCCCATGCAGTCCACGATGGTGTGAACCATGGCTGGATGACCATGACGCACACAGTCCACTGCCAGGGCTCCCGCCACGGCGTACAAGGAGACCACCTTCCCCCACGTCACTCCTGAGTCACACACACATAGGAGTTAGAGCTCAGAGCAAACTGCAATGAATTATCCCTTGACGGTCCACATTCTAATGTGCAAACATGTTGAGCAATGGCGACCATTTAAGGTTGGAAACCGAACCACGACGTAACAGCTTGAGGGTTCTGGTGAAAGCTACGAGGAGACGGATGGGGGTCTTTTTGCGGTTTTCCAGCTGTGGTACATGCAGACAGAAAGTCTCGCTACATTAGAGAGCAGATCCTTTTACCAGAGCGGCGTTCCTGTCAAAATGCCACCACGCCATTTACAGTCAAAGCTTCAGACTATTTCTGTGGTGTTTATATATCCAAGACAACCAAGCGGAGCCGAAGCTCTTTCCACAGTCTGTCCCTGCCGTCTCTAGAAGCTCCTAAAAGCAGATTGAGTTTCTCTTTATTGCTGGGATCTGGACTTTAACACTGGACTTCAACTCTGCAGAGTTGGATTTTAATTTTCTTTCAAGCCAACAGATGACGAGAGAGGTCCAAGTGAAGCATAAGGTCTTATTTAACGTGACAAGTCACATTTATATTTCATAAGATCTTTTTTTTCTTCTTTCCTTTCGCAACACATTTTTTGTGTGTGTTTGCTGACTTTTACTGAAGTGCTTGTTTTCTACACGACTTTATCTGTTCCTCACATCTTTGTGGGACAATTTTGACCTGAACTTCCTTTAAATGTTGCTTCACTTTATTGAGGTTTGTGGGTATTTCTTCCTGCACAGCTCTCTTAAGTTCTCAGTACAACATTATTGTTCATTAGCTGCTGTGTTTAGGATTATTATCATTCTGCTGGAGGACACAGTTTAGGCCAAGCTTTAGCTAAAATTCAAACGACCTCACATTTGACTCTAGAAAACCTTGAAGGGAATCGTCAACTCACTTGTAAAGGTGCATAGATCCCGCGGCTGCGAGGCAAGCTGCCTTGCTCTGTAGCTCGGTTTGAGTTGTCTGTAACAAAACTGCATTCTGGTTTTTGCACTGGGGCAAAATGTCTCCATACTGTCAAAACGGCCCAAGTTACGGTTTGCGTTCATCCCAGAAAGAAAAGAACTTCTCTGACATTACTGCCGACGTCTTTCCTGCTTGGCTTTTGAGCAATTTCTGGGTTTAAAAGGAGTTTGTATGATGCATGAAAATGTGGATTGGATTATTCTGCACCAGGGGTGTCCAAACCTTTTGCAACACAGGCCAAAAGCATCAACTCAAGAGTACTTGTGTGCTAAGAAAACAAAACAAAACAAAAAAAGTTTAAACTTTATCACAAAAGTTTGGAGAATCTGTTTCCTGCCCAACAATAAACATAAAATATGAACAAATAAAGGCATTTTCTGCAGGAAAGGAAAATGTAAATACAACCAAAACATCAAAAGCTTTTCACGTTTTCCTTGTTTAAAGGAAGTCGACCAGTTTGCTTCTTTACTTCACACTCCATTGAAGAAAACTGGAAAAGTTCATCTGTAAAACATGATTCCTCAGATAGACACTAACAGTTTTACTCTGCATTCTAGTTGTACTTGGAACTGGGAAACTCCGACTGGGAATTCAGAAAAAAAAAATCGACTGGAGCTGCGAGCAACTCCAGCTGCTTGTAAGATGGACTTCATGTTCCAATATGGCCGCTCCTAGCATCAGTGGCATTAAGCTTTGGTGGAAACACGTTTATTTTACGAGATGCATTTGTAAGAGTGCATTTAAAAATCAATTCCATTTATTTATTTATTTCATTAATTCCCTTGAAAATGGCTTTTTAGGATCCAATCATCGAGGGAGGACGCGTACAGCGGCGCTGATATGTTTGAGTCAAGCTCACAGCAGACAGACAGGAAGTAAGGGGGAGCGACTTGGCAAGTTTCCTGAAGGATTCCCCCCCTCGCCCCTCGCAGATAGTCTGTTTTTATCTCTGCTCAACAAATAAGCGCAGCGTGACGTTTGAGACCAAACTCTCGCGGATGAGGCATTTGCGGTCGTGATCTCCAGCTGCTCAGGACTTCCTCTCGACACAATGACTCGTCTGAACCCGTCTGCTGCACGTTTACTGAGTGTTTATGGAAGGACTGGGCCTTCAGTTATGCACCGAATTGAATTTGACCATCACTTATCCTAACAATGCCGGTGTGTCAGGCCCGGAGTCCTGCAGCTTTTAGATGTGCCTCTGCTGCACCAAACCTGAATACAATACTTTCATTCCAGTGTTTTGTGCATGTGGCACATCTACAAAGTGCAGGAACTCGGCCCTTGAGGACTGGAGGTTGACACCTGTGCATTAGAGCGTTCTTGAATAAATACAGCTAATCTCAAATTGGACTCACTGAAAATGGGCCAGACTAACCTGATCCAGTCCAGATAGACTCTGAGCCACCTTTTCAGCTCATCTCTTTGTTTTATCCCTGGAGGAAAAGAAGCCAGCTGGGACTCAGGCCTGAGCTTGTTGGGTGGGGTCCAAACTATCTGCAACAATTGCAGCGTTTTACCCTAATATGGGCCGAAGGTTTTCCACTGAAATTCCTTTCCTGGCAAGGGGTAAAAGAGAGAGAGAGAGAGGGGAGGGGGGGGGGGTGAAATTCCTCTAAATAACAGGGAATCCTGGGTTCAGATGAAAAAATGATCTAACTTTCAAGTGGGTTTTGTTTTACGCAGTGAAAGTTGTGAATCCGTTTTACAACTACTCAAAATACACAATAAGAGAAGTAGAAAGAGTTCCCCATTTGCTCGATATCTTCATTGTGTTTGTCTGACACTCTGAGCTTCCTGCTTCCAAAAGGAGCTTCTCTAATTAGAGAAACATTTCTTCTCCATCACTGCGTTATTGCGATTTTGTGACAAGCGAACAGAAAAGTGGAGGTGAAAAACGGTGCATGGTTTGAAAAATGTGGCATGGATCCATAGTCAAAGTGAAAACTTTGTAGAACCAGCTTTGTTCTGTATTCACAGCTGCAGATCTGCTATACAGCTCTTATAGCTTAATTTGAAATGTTTTTTAGGGACGTATCGATTCAAAAAATTTGGGCCGATATCAATGTATGATACTAATGCAGCTGTTATGGCCAATAACCAATATCAACCATAACAGAGGGGGATTGATAATATCACATTGCCAATTCCCCTCCCCCATAAATACATTCACAAATATAAACATGATCATTAATATTGAACCAGTTTTACTGATCGGACCAATGCTGGTATGTTTAAAAAATAACTAAAATCAGCTGATGCCAATATGTCATGCATCCCTATTCATTTTTTGCTCATTATTTGATTAAAGTTTTTTTTTTTTTTGCAAGATAACTATCCGAGTCAAACTGCATTGTGCCCAATATTGAAGTCACACTTCCACTTCTCAACTGAATTTTAAGTAGGACGTCCAATCAAGACGTAATCCTTTGGCTCCACGGTTATGGCAATAGTGTTTAAAGTTGGCCCATTGTATAAAATCCCAGTGAAACTCACTGTGTAGCAAAAGGAAGACCCACCTGTTGAGAAGACGTCCGCAGCGATAGCCATGAAGGCGTCGGACACCACGCCCTCCACCGCCACCGTGATGTTCAGCTGCCGGGCCACGTTGCGGTAAACGTTGGGACGGAGGTACTCCAACTCGTCACCTGGCCGGAACAGAGCAATCTGAATTCAGTCGGCCCGTCCTCTCACCGCCTGACACACAGGTAACGTTGGATTTCACAACATATGCAGATGATTTTTTTATTTAAGTTGTAAAGTTGTCTTTTTTCAAGTTGTCTTTTTTTTGTAAACATTTACAAGACTGATTTCTTTGTTTTCCCAGTTTTAAATCCCTTTTTTCAGTTTTGAAACTTCTTTTCAGTTTTTCCTTTTGAACAAACTTTATGGTCCCAATTTAGCTCCATATGAATGACTCTGTCACAGACCTGCATCACCAGCCTGTTTCATTATTATACCAACTCAGCTTGGTATAAAACGTAGCCAATGCTGTTGGTCCTGATCCTCTTCACAAACCGTTTCATTTTATTGCTGCCAGATTTTCCTGAAATCGATGGGATTTCTTCACCTCACAGAAAACAAGTAAACAACATTACAGGAGGAAATTGGCTAAAAATAAAGTGGAAAAACACGTTAGTGATCAGTCGCCCAATGGGTTGTCACCAGAGGCGTTCTTTAGGATGAGCCATTTCATCGTGATCAAGCACTGAATCACACAAACTGTAGAGGAAATAGAAAAACTAACCACTGCTCACTGTTCTATGGGAGAGAAAAAATGAGTAAATGGGTTTGCAAGATGAGGAATTGAAATGTATAAGTGTAGTTTGTTCAGGGGATTGCAGTCCATACAGTCTACCTGCTTTAAAGGCAGATTCAGGTGAAGGACTGACTCCAAGACGTCCGTGCAGCTGCAGGCCGAGCCGCCTGGAGCGTCTGAGCGATCAGGTGAGCAGCAGTCGAGGAACATGTGACCGACCGAAGGAAGGACGCCGGGAACACACCTCGGTTAATTATCCACTTCAAGCACGCGGCGAATCAATGTGTATGTTCTCGCCGTTCATCGGCTCACCGTATTCCTCATCCTGCTGAGAGGCTGAGATGACGTATTTACTATGAACGTCGGAGCAGTGCTCATCTCCAACACTTATGTTACAGGCAGAAGAGTGAAGGTGTTTGAAGACGGTTCAAGTTTTCCACCAAAGTCTGATTCCCGGCACTAACCATGATTCACACACGCAAGTGAGTTTCCTGCCCTGAAACGGAGGTGGAGTCATAACGAAAAAATGTAAAGCAACACCTTAACCAGAAACAAACTGGTCCGCTGTGTTTTTGTCTGCATTGGGAAAACGACTCCTGAAGAGAAAGGATTGCATCAAGAGAGAGATTCCCCTGAAGGGGTTTCACTGGAAACTCAACGAAGGAGTTCAGTTGTGTTTCAGTCTGCACATTGATCCACATTGACTGAAACACAACTGGATTCTACTGGACTGTATTCACCAGACCTGCCTACGCCGATGTCGCCCTTTTTCTGTTGATTCTTTGAAAAAGGGGAACGCAACATGAACGATTAGTGTGAAAAAACAACAACATAACAAAACATTGTCCTCTGCGTTTTGCTTCTATTATCTAACTAATAAAAATGTGGTATCTGCTGATCCAGCTGTGGTCATTTTTAGCTTTAATTAACTTAAACTGGACCTTATTTAAGAACAATTAGTGTAAATTTAGGGGAAATCGTTACAAGTCCCTCATCTTGTGACTTTTGTCTCTCTGGTCCAAAAGTGTCTGAGGTGAAAACATGTGAGCTCAGCAACTCAGCAGAGGAAAAACAAACCATCGGTGTGGAGGGGAAGTTTTTTTTTTTTTTGTTTTTGGTTTTTTTTTTTGCAGGTGAGATGAGGTCAGACAGAGGACCAATCGGGGAGCTCAAATTTTATAACCAACGACGATATAAATGATTAGTTGCCTCTGCACATTGATCCAGGTGGCATTTCTTATCTCTGCACCAAAAACCTCTGGGTTATGTTCACACTGGTCACCTGGCGGGACTGGAGTCCAGAACAAGATTTCAAATCAGAAAACGGAACCAGAAGCTCCTCCAGTCGAGTTTGTTCACGTGACAGACAGATGCCTGAAATGGTTTAGTGTTTGTGCGTTTAGACGTGATTGTTCCATTTGACTACTTTTATTCAAAGTGGTGTTTTGCTACATGACGGATTTCAATATGAATGTTGGGGAAAGGAGCGTTTGCAGCTGCAGCGCTCACTCACTGGATCATTTATGTTGTACACTGTCAACATTTATGCTTTGTCTATTTGATAATAAATAGGCAAAGCCAAAATGGCATGATATTTTTATATAGTGCGCTGCTGACATGTTCACTGCATAAACAGGACAATATGAGTTTATAGAAGGACTTTCTGCAGGGTTCAGGTTTGTTGGCTTTTTTCCAAACAACTGAGACTAGATTTCATCTTTTTCCTCTTGCTTTATTTATTTATTTATTTTTGGTGTTATTTTTCTCCACACGCCTATTTCGAGTTTTAATATAGTTTTCTTCCAGAATGAAAGATTGTTGTGAAAAGTTTTCCTAAGCAACTCGGTCCTAATCTAATTTTCAAGGCATAAATATGATCCACCATATTGGATCCAGTTCTATCAGCTGGATTTCTGCAGATGGATCCCGACCCAAAACTTCGGTGGGAAGCGCGACGGACTCACCCAGCCACTGGACCACCAGGGACACCTCCGCCAGCTTCCCTCCCGCCACCGCCACTCCCTGCTCGGGTCTGGACCAGCCGATCCCGGCGCGGTTCAGCCGGGAGTGGATGTAGTCCCTGCACAGCGCCTTGGCCTGGGACACCAGCTCCTTGTCGGTGGGCGACCGGTCGAACACCTCGGCCGCAAACACGGAGGAGCGCCGCAGCATCTCCATGTCCCGAAGCGTCACAGCCGCCGCTCCGCCTGCGCGGCTTCAGCAGATCACCGCTCCGCCGCGCCGCGCCGCCCGCGCCGCGGCTCTCCTGCTGCTATTATCAGATACAGACTTGCGGAGATTATCCCGCAGGACAAACACGCGGATTAGGTTGTGGGTTGATAGCCTGGATGAAGCTAACAGGGACGGTCCAAACCAATCTGAGTTTACAGAGAGAATAAGAAATTATTTTTTTTTTTAAAAAGAAGAAACGGCAGGAAAAAGTTCTGAATTAATCAATGAAGGCGATTTCATATTCAAACACGCTGCACGTGTAAAAAACAAAACAAAAACAAAAACGGAGTCCAACTGTATTATGAAAGAATAATAATGAATTTAAAAAATCTTGTAGCGGAGCAGAGAAGTGAATCTAATGACGGAGTTTTTGTTTTTGTTGGCTTTAAGCTGGGGAGCAGGAGCCAAAAAAATAAAACAACAACAAATTTAATAAATAAATAAATAAAAATGCTTGCCTGTTCGCAGACTGACGGGCTTTCCTTCTAAGGGCAGTTATTGTGGAGACCAAAGGCGGAGAGAAGCAGCAACTGTAAGCCCCGCCCATCCGAACCTCCACACACACGCGCACACGCACGCGCGCACGCACACACACCCACCCACACACAAACTCGTTGATCATCGACTAGCTTTATGACAGGTGGAGGCCACTCACTGTTAGTTTCCCTTTTGCCTAATAAGATTTAAGTTTCTGCTTCCTGATCAGGGCCTTTCATAATTTTCTCCTCCACTTTGTTGCAGTTTTCTTTCAGAGTCCTCGACTGCATGGGTTGCAGTCAGTCTCACGTTTTCTCCACCTGGGTCAATATCATAACAGTTAGCCGCTTTATCCCAGTGTCACTGGATTCCACATGAAGCGGTGCAGCCATCTGCACTGACCTCGTTGTCCAAGACTCAGCTAATGAGGTTTTCGTGCAGCCTCATCGTTTGGAAGGACAACATGCTCCAGTCTGGCTGTGATTGCATCCACACCCTCTTCACGCCGCAGCAGAAACCTGTTGGAGCAGGTCCTCTCCCTGGCAGCACTGCTGCTTCTGGGGGAAAGCCACTTCCTCCGGCTCGCCGCTGTCAGGACATGCCAGAGGAATGCCCTGCTTTTGTTTACGAGTCGCTGACATCAGATGCGGAGCAGCCCTGACAGTCCAATGGGGGCAAAGTTCAGCTGTAACTGGAAGATCATTCACAGAAGAATATCTTATGGTGGATGCAGCAGCAGGGCCTCGCTTCTGTCATAAAATGAGACCATGATGTGTCATCTCAACACCTTACTCAGCTTACATTATGACATTCATCTTGTTATTGAAAAACAAGCAACTACAGGAAGGAGCTACACTCAGAGTAAATGTTATGGAACTGCACACACATCAGGCTTGTCCTGCAGGAGCTTCTGGACTTGCGCTAATCCTGATGCAAGGTTCCACAGTATTGTACTGAATACAGATCACGCCATCGCAAAGGTAGTCAATGAAAGTTAAACTTATTTCTCCCAAAAGAATCTGAAGAGGTGATGCTGAAGCGTCAAGACGCTGAGAGCATCACTGACGGAGCTGCAAGAGAATCCAACAGGTTGCGTTCCGCGTGTGGCAAACTCAACTCAGCAATATTCTGTTCCAATGGTGAATTATACGTTCATGGTTTTCCTGAAATGATGAGTTCTTTCTCCATCATTACCACATTCAGCCGCGCAGTCACGAGCTTGATTGACAGCGCCAAGAGCCTCCTGCAGGCTCTGATTGGTTGTTTTTGACTACTTGCGGTGCATTTTTTTCAGAAGGCAGTGGTGGCAACTGGAGCAGCTCAGAGATCCTCAGTCTCATAACACACGGATGCAACATGGTAATTGTTTTAGAAAATATGTAAGAAAACATTTTTTAAATAAAAGTTACACACTGCAGCCAAGACAAAAACCAAACAAGAAAAAAAAAACGACTCAAGAATCAGTCAAATTCAGTTTTATTTGTTATGTTTTCAATGGAATAATATGAAGTCTACATGAGGGCATTCAGAAACACCGCTGACGACAATAAATAGGTGAGACCTGGGCAACAGGTTCATACACATGCAAAAATGACTAGCGGGCAGGAGATGACCTCCGTCACAGTCTGAGGCCCCAGAGGCAGAGGTGAAAGAGTACATGGATAGTACCTCCTCTCACTCACACACACACACACACACACACACACACACACACACACACACACACACACACACACACACACACACACACACACCACACACACACACACACACACACACACACACACACACACACACACACACACACACACAGAGGATAAAAATTCCAGTCTTCATAGAAAATATAGAAACCAAACAATACCATTATTTCTCTTACCAAACTAAATCAGCTGTTCAGTCAGTCGTACCTCCTTTAAATCAACTCCTGTTTATCTAAAACAGCCTGATAGGAGGAGCTCAACATGTTCTTCAGCTTCATTAGAGGGGAAAACCTTCACACTTAGATAACCCTGCACAGTATGCTGCTGAGATGTTGTTATCCGTATGTAAACTAAAACAGGTTAGATTTCATTAGTCGATAGCTCTGAGAGAAATATAGCACCTAATTGACAATAATGCATCTTAATCTGGGGCATAAAGCAGAACATCTACCCTGTAAACAACTGAAACTGTTATTCTGTTAAGAAACAGACACACTTAATGCATCCTCCAATTTCCAGCAATATTAGTCGCACAGTCTGAGTCAGCAGAGCAGCAACCTCCAAGCCTCTCGTCCCCGGCGACAAACTGTTCGACATGACTTTGACTTTCCGCTCGCCCTCACACACGTCTCGGCTCACCCAGAAATACAACGCAGAGCACATCCTAGCTGTAACCTTCATATCCCACATGCCGCGCTTCATCCGCATCCCCAACATGTACCAAGTAAAGCTTCAATCGTCATGCGTGATGACCTTTCAAAAGCAGAAAATGTAAGCCCTGGTCCCATAAAACTGCATTTACCTTCAGTTTGTGTCAAATAAGCAAACTGGGCACTACACATGCAAAAAAGGAAAAAAAAGTCACAAAAATAGATCATAATGTACACATCTCCCTTTCATTATATCCCTTATACTGAGATGTTTGTTATTATTCAAATACCTAATAGGAAAACAAAAATGCACACATATTAAAAAGAAGCTGAAAATACCAACAAGCAATCTGGCAGTATCTTTCAGTCTCCAGTTGTCATTCTTCAAAATCTGAACTTCGAAATAATAATGTGACTTTTCCCAGAGGCCCAGCCTCAGGATGCATAATGCTTCATTTAGCTTCCATTCATCTCCACATGACCACCTTTAGGTATGAGCAGGCTGATCCGGCCCGTGGTGCTCGCTGCACTCTTGATCACCTCCATCCATCTGAAAAACAAACAAACAAATGAAAGAAGAACACAGACATATTTTATTTATACTGCTACTGAAGCTGGGAAAACAGTGCAAAAGTATTCACGTCCCGTTTTCACATTTACGGGATCTCTGATGGTTTCAGCGACTTAAATTTAAGACTTTTTAAGACCACTATGAATGAAATGTAAGTAATTTTCCACAACAAAAACATAGTGACAAGGTTTTTTTTTGTTTCGCACAGAATGCACCAAGCATGGTAATGCACCTAGTCGTGCTATGGCAAAGACTAATGTCATCCAGCTAATTGCAGATAAATTAACTTACCCATGATAGTCGCTAAAAAGTTAGCTATGTAACTAGAAAGGGTTTATTAGCAGCTATATGGAGGAAGCCTCAACCGTAACAAAGCTGTCTCCATGTGACTCAAACTTTCACCGAAAAGAAAAGTTTAACCCAAAACAAATTAACCAAAACATTAAATATTGCACAACTAAATTTAAGACCAGTGGTCAATGTAGTTAAGGCCAACTCACATGTTTTCTAATTAACTTAAGATACTTTAAGGCCATTATGACTGGAATTTAAAACCTTTTTCACGACAGGAATGTTCAAAGGAAAACTGCATATTTTAAATAGTAGCGCCAAATGTTTGGGCACAGAATGAATGAATTTAAGACATCTTAAGGCCTTCATTTTAGACGCATGGATTTAAGGCTATTTGAGGATATGCAGATACCCCAATTTAACTGGGATTTCTTTTTCCCCAGAAGTTTTTTTTGGCTTCTTTGTTTTGATTTATGTCATAAAATCCTAGCAAAAGACATTATTACTGTGGTGGCAACTGTGAATATGTCTGATGTAAGCGAAACGAACCGGGCGACGAACCTCTCAAAGGTGTACTCGCTCTCGGCTCTGAAGAAGTAGACGTGCGACTTGAACTGCAGCTTGAAGACGTACTCCTTGTGAATGCTGTCCGACTCGTCGGGGGTGCTGACCGTGTAGCCGAGCAGCGGCAGGCTGGCCAGGGGGAAGTCGTCCTGCGGCAAACATAAAAGCAGTTCCGTTGTTTGTCTGTTTTCATGCGCCAGGAGCAGCACACGGGAGGATCGGCGGACGTTCGGGCCCACCTGGTGGGTCTTGTAGAAGAACAGGCAGAAGTTGGTGAAGACGACCCAGAGTTTCTGCCAGCCGTTGCTGTTCTTAAACTTCCTCAGCAGGTATCCTGACAGCTGGTTCTGACACACAGAGAAACAGAAGGTTGTTCAGACGCTGGCAGCTGGATTCAAGGTTTAATACATGTCTAGTTCTGTGTCACTCAGGGTGATGAAAGGGTTTTACTGCATGCTGTGATTTTTAAATGACAAAATGATTTAGGAACAGAGTGAAGTTTGCTTCATGCACATGAAAAACTGTTTTTAAATCTCTAATGAGTTAAGTTGGGAAAAAATCTTATTTTCTGGAATATAAACTTAAAGTCACATGATGGTTTCATTTTATAATCTACTTGTAAGGTCAGGAAGTTAGTTATTTGAAATGTGCTAAAATAGAATAAAGGAGATCTGTAAGCATTTCCTTAAGAAATAACATTTATTTAAGAAATTTTCATAATCCAGTCTCCAGGGTCTGAAGATGCAAAACCTACAGCCACAAACCGGAACCCTTAATAAAGATTTGTATAAAACAATAGAAATTTACGGTTGTATGGAGACCTAATCTGAAAAAAAGTTCAGATTACATAATTTACACATTAAGCAGTACATAGTAAGCCCAACAGAATAAAACCTTCATAGAGGCAAATAAGGTGATGAACAAAGACATCTGAGCTCCAATTTGCCAACTTTTGGTGTTTTAATTATTGCTCTGCCTGTAGATATTGGCATGTCCGGGTGATTAGCCTTTTTCTTTAAGACATTTACTGATTTATAAAAATCTGCTCTATTAGAATGATATGTGCTTTTGTTTGTCCTGTTTTGAAGAATGATCATTTATTGGGACGTTCAGCAATACCAGTAACTGTGGTGGTTTTGAAAAGAAAATAGAAACAAAATTCTTCTTTTCCAAATTGAATAAGTTTTTTACATTTTTATCTTTATTGCAATAAAAAAATAAGTAATATTTTTTCAGAGTTGTTCTAAGATTAATGTTTGGTAGATGTGACATAACTATATATCATTTATTTTTATTTTAATTGACCAATAGAATTTTTTTTCAAATGAAAGGTTTTCCCTATTATTATTCACAGAGTTTGCAGGTCGTTCTTTTCTGACCTTTGTTTCCATTTTAGAGTTGATTTCATGTGATTTTTTGCCAGGTTACTGGTATTAAAGCTCCTGGTTCTGGTACCTGATTCATGCGCAGGTAATCATTGAGAGAGAGGTTCTGGTTTCTGTACCAGCAAACATGCGTGATGGTGTTTGGTCTTTGTCCCTGACCGAGGAGATAGCGCGGAGGAAGCTCCGGCGACACGGCCGGAGAGCCGAAGACTGGAAGTGTGAGAGAGAGAAAGAGAAGAAAAGGGTGCAGAGAAAAGGTTCAGCGTGTTAGTTAAGATAAGGAAGTCAGGAGGAAATGTGAGTCAGGCAAAGTCCAGATCTGTGGAATGAAAACTCGTCAGACGATGTTTTCTGGCATGCAATATAATGAAGGGGAGCAGAAGGTGACACCTGTTAGGATACAGGGAGAAACCAGGAAGACAGATGGGGAGGGAGAGAACGCTAAAAACCCCCCAAAACAATTAAAATGCTTTAAAGAAAAGATGAAAGACTCAGATCCAGACGGAAGACGCTGCTCTTTCCACAGGTCCAGTGAGGAAGTGTGTGTGAAACGGTGTGTGTTTTAGTGTGTCTGCGTTCCAGGAGGGGGGCTACCTCCACGGCCAGGCTGTGATCAGACATAGACACACTGGTGTTGCGGTGCCAGCACACATGCATGGTTGTGTTGGCACGGTGATGCGTCTGCTTGTCGAGGGAAGTGCGGGAGGAGTTCATGTCGTCCTCCGACTCCTGCTCCAGAGAAACCTCGTCAGAAGATCCTGAGGAGGAAGAGGAGGAAGGAGGGGTGGAGGGAAGGATAACAGGAAGTTGTGTGGAGGAGAGGGGGATTTGCTTCTGACTTACTAGCGTTTTCGATTTAATTTCGATTTAATAAACGGACAAAAAAAAAAAAAAAAAAACCCAATAACAACAACAACATCCAAAAGAGACAAGCGGCTTTCGGTGGGGACGTGGAGGCGGTGAGGTTGCTGGGAAGCCTTACTGTTGGAGTGATCGTTGAGGCCGGTGCTGAGGAAGATGCCAGATTTCTCCTGAGACTTCTTAGCCAGGTCGATGGCCATGTTCAGATCCTCGATCCACTTCCCCATCTCCACCTTAGAGCTGATATCACAAACAAACAAAAACAAACATCAGGAGATGGCTATTATGCAAAACAAAGAGTCTGGGTCAGAGTGTAGAAGAAAGAACATTTTCAATGATGTGCACAAATGCTGACGAGAAAGAGAACTGGATTAACTGAGCCATCATGAGTAAAGAGATTAATTCACCAACACAGCAGTTGTCTTTAATTGTTTCTTGGGTTCCTGCCAGTTTCCTTGTTCCTTGTTGTTCATCTGACAAATAAACTAATCAGCATGTCTTCACTGGAAAAAGAACAGCACTGGAGCACAGACTGAGCATTAAAACAGTTCTGGTTTCTGTTTGCTTCAGGTTCGGCAAAAGTTTGAGCTACTTTTACTAAATACTAAAAACAAACAAAAAAATGTATTAATATCACAAAGCAAACTAATATCAGAAACAAGAACAGGAATCATATTACTGAACTTAAGCAAATATGTCATTGATCCAACGTCCTGTTTTTAAACTGGTCTTATTTTAATAAATTAAGGCCTTATGCTGAGGGGACTTTTGAAGGAAGTTGTTTTTTTTTGTTGTTTTTTTTTAATATATACAAGATTCAGGAAAAAATTCAGCAAAGTTAAAGTTTCCTTCCAATGTATTTTCAAATGGACTCTTATTGGCTCACCTGGCAGCCACCACGATGGTCCTCTGAGCAGAGTAAATGGTGAAGCAGTGCGGCACCGACCATTCGTTCTCACTTTCCTCGACCTGTGGGAGAGCATTCACAAAGAAACAGAAGCTCAATGGAGTAAGCAGTGACTACCTTCTGTTATTGTGAGGGAGTTAGCATGAGTGAAAACAGGAAGGGGCAAAACAGAGGACAAAAGTCTGACAGTAACACGGAGCAGCATAATCCATGGTCAGGATGTAATGTTTGTGTTTTAAGATTTTTTGTTGGGTTTCCTTCTTTTATTACACCTCAATTTAAATCATAAGAGGAAGCACAAAATACACAAACAACAACTTTTGTTTTTATTTCTATACAAAATAAAATACCCATCATTAAACCGTTGCTGTGGTTTATAAACTGCTCATTCATGTGTTCATGCGATTGAACACATGAATGATGCATTACCTTTTCCCCATCATTTTATGAGTTGACGTGACCATTTGTGCATTTACTCTCCAAATGAACCCATAAAAGTAGTAAACAGGTTATAAGCAAACAGATAAAAGGATCAATGAAGTGACTGAATAAAAAACTAAAATCTCAACTGCCCAGGTTACAGATGTACATAAACACAAAAACAGGAAGATGAGGATCACTGCCGTTAGCAATCCCCACACAATGCAACTTTTACTTTTTTTGGGGGGGGGCAGTAAAATTTAATTTTTATAGTGTCATTTTATAGCACAATTGTGTAACTATGTTGCCTTCATAATTTTCCTTTGTAATTTAGCACCTTGAAATTGGAGCTCTGTCTCTTAAAAAAAAAAAAAAAGAAAAATCTTGCAATTCTTAAACTCCGCCTTGAGGAAGTCAACACAACATGGCTCCTCTATAAACAGTTTTAACATTTTTACCAGTGTTACTCTGAGAAGTAGCTCAGCAGACACACCGTTCCACCGGGTGTTTGCTAATTGCTGCTGGCTAGTCTGAGGGAGCTGAGCGAGGCAGAAACTCCGCTTAAAAACTGCGGCGCCATCTCCACCCAGACATTTTGCACCCAGACATGGTTGCTGTTACGACTGGCTTGGAGACCATGCAGTGGTTCCGGTGCAGAAAACGAATATTTATGAACAAAAACTACAATGGATCGTGAAAGTCAGTGTCAGTGGTGTCATGCCAATGCTTGGATGTGTCGTATGAATGCATATGAGGTGCAAAAACAAAGACAAATTCAAACGGGGAGCTGAGGCCTGACAGCAGAGCACCACAAGCGTCAAGAGGCAGAGTGGACACCGAAGGTGGAGACGGCCAGGTTTCAATATTCTGTGCTCCAAATGAACAGAGCAGCAGCACCTGTAAAGGATTTCTCAAACATGCACGAAATAATCTTGGCAACTCTCCAGGCATGTTTATGATGAGGGAATAGCATATGATGAAAAGCACAGAAAAGTTCACTTTGCATAATACTTTAAGTTGATGCATAAAATTAAAATAATTTGACATTGGTGTGTCTGCAGCAATCTGCTAAATATGCTTTTTATTTAGTCTGCATGGGGGAAGCAGGGCTGGTCTGGGCATCTATGCTGGAAGAGCTCACTTACCGGTGCATCCAGCACTATGAGCTGCAGCCAGGAGAGAAACAGAAACATGCAGAGTTAGGAAACCAACACGCCTCCGTTTTGGAGGTCTGTCCTAAAACCCTAGTGCGAACTGAAACGCCATCAGGAGTCGTCCTCCGCCGACCGGCGCCCATGCGTGTGTGTGCATTAAGGTAAAGTCAGAAAAAGTTGAGAGTTTTGTTTTCCAGACTCACAATCATGCCGTGAAGTGGCAGCTGTCCATGCACTTTGAACTGATTGGTTGCCGTGACACCTTTGCTGGTGTAGAGGAGCATGTCTGAGAACTGACAAGAAAATACCCGAGCATTAACAGCTGATTGCCGGCTTGATTAGCAAGCTGAAGGAGGAGTCCGTTCTGGACCCACCAGGAAGAACATTCTCTGCTGCAGTCCCTTCTTGGTGAGTTTGTACAGACAGCCCTCTCGGATGAACTCCTGCAAACAAAGAGGCAAACAGAAGACATCTTCGTTTCTGTTGGTGTCTGTGCTCCCCCTGCCATCTGCTCGGCGTCGGTGCACTCACCCGGCCTGGCGCCGTTAAGTTCTCGATCCCGATCAGGTCTCTCTGCAGCTCCGTCAGCTTCTGGAAGTTCTCCAGTCGGATGAGACTGCTCTGGAGCTGGGTGGCTATCTCCGCTACTTCCTTCAACGCTTCTGCAAGGGAAGAGAGAGAATATCAAAACATGTCACGCTCTGCACCACCGAGGAGTTACGATTAAGTTTCGCAGACAGTTTCAGACGGTGCCTCCAAACATGATACTCATGAAATTAAACTTGACAAATGTTTTTTTTGTTTGTTTTTTGTTAAGACTGTTTAAAAATCAACTCCCGTGTGGTCTCAGACTGTGGAGAAGAAAGCTTCACACTGTCCGAAAAACAGAGGTAGAAAAGGAGTCACTGTGGAAATACACACCAAAGTTCACTCTGCCTTTTCAAATTGATTCTCCGTAGAGCTACTTGCAGTTCCTTTTCTTTGAATCCAATGTTAAGAAAATACTTGTTCTTAACAAATATCACTGACGTCAAAGTTGTGCTGCTTTCCCCCAGTTTGGACACTTTATCTTAATTTTTTTTCTCGCATTGATGTTGAGGTTTGTTTTTCGTTAAATTTATTTGCTCTGTACAAAAACTAAAAAACAAAAAAGTAAAAAGACTGAACAGTTTTTAAGAAGTAACTTTTACACTTAAACAGTTTATTATATATATATATATATATATATATATATATATATATATATATATATATATATATATATAATCTTTTTTAATGAAATTTGAAAGTCTCTTCAGTGTCTTACAGCTTTTTGTCAAAAAGAGCCAGATTAGCTGTACTTCCTTTCAAACCGGAGCCCCTTGTTCAATGGATCCGTGGTCTACAGGGTGATGAGATGTGGAACATTCACCTTTACAGTCTTCATAATCGCGGTGAGCAGGAGAGTAGTGCTTGCAGAGTCTCTCCAGGATGAGCTTGTAGTGCATGAGGCGCTGGATGGGTTTGAGCAGGAACGTGTTCAGCGGCAGGTAGCACACCTTCTGCAGCTCAAACTCTTTGTAGACCGTCTCCAGCTTCTTTATCCTCTTGGAGGCTTTCTCTAGCTCTGTTAGCACCTCGTCGTGCTTCTGCAGGAAGCTGGTGAATTCCTTAGGGCAAAATCGTTAATGGAACAATGTGCTTGATATTCATCGGAGGGTCCGGAGTCAGAACTTAAAAAGCTAAAGGCATCTGTACCTTAAGAGCACACATGTTCTTCAGCATCACGTCACCGATCCTCTGGTAGTCACCTTTGACGTGAGCATTTGAACGCCCCTCCCTGTCCAAACAAAGGCAGGTTTAATTGTCATCACCATGTCGACAGGCATGGTGAACTGCGGAAACGGAGCGATGGAGACGTACCAGAGAGCCAGCCTCTGGTCTAACTCCTTCAGGAATCCTCGGTGGAACTCGTAGATGGGGTCGATGTTGGAGAAGAGGAGCGTCATGAGGCCCTCGGGCATGGCGTTTTCTTTGATCACTGCGCTACGGAACCACTGCGACAAACAACCCGCTATTACACAGATGACACTGAAGATATGCAACATTTTTTAAAGAAAAATAAATCACTAAAAATTTGACCAATTCAAATTGAAGAACAACACACCAGCTGCTGAGCGTGGTGGCGGCAGCATACTTCTGTTGAGTTAGCTGCCAGTCGTGCTAACGCTTTGCACAAAGAGGGCAGAATATCGAAAAGAGGAATCCTTATTAATCCTTAAACTCTGCTTGACAGGACAATAATCCCAAACACAAATCAGAATCATTTCTGTTCTGATATGAAAAGATGTTGAGTATCTTTCCAAAACCTTGTTGATAGAAACAGAAACTTTGTGATGTATCCAAATTAGTGTGGGTGTGTGTATTATGTGCTAATTTGGATGAAAAAAAAAACAACAGATTTGAATTTATGTACCCAATTCTTGTTTCTAAAACTGACAAAAGTTATTTGTTGTGTCATCATTTCATCCTGAATGAAGAAAAGACCAAATATTTACTGAGCAGTCCATCGTGATAATGACATTCAGACCAATACTGAACGAATGTGAAACTTTAACTGCTGCAAAACAAAATTATTGTCCTTTTTCGTTCTCCAACTCACCACAGTGATGACCTCCAGGTCTTTCAAGTACGTTCGCTCTGTGGTCAGAATTTCTTTGGCAATGAAGTAGGCCTTGTCGGTGGGATATCGCTGGAGGAAGAAAGGGGGCTTCATTGTAAAAAGACAACAAACAAAACTGATCCCAAGGAAGTGCAAAGAGTAAGTCAAATTCTCTAATGACAACATGCCTTCCTTTAATTAAAAACCTGGGGAATACTGTGCCTTGCAAGAGTATTGATGCAGAGAAGGGAACTTAATCTTTTTGGCTTGCATGTAAAATACTGAATGCACGGTCCATTGTTACTGAAACACGGTATTGGCAGAATCATGCTGAGGGCAGACAGGGTGATACTATAAGAAAACCTGTTCTGTGTAACAACCCTAAACATACAGCAATTGCTACAATGGAATAATTTAGATCAAACACATTCATGTGTTAAAGTAGCCTAGTCAAAGTCCAGATTTAGAATCAACAGGACAATGTTGACTCATGAATATAGTTAGTATATCCAATCTGACTCTGGTTGGGCTGCTTAATAAAAAAAATTGACAGAGATTCATCCCCAGCGTCCTGCAGCTGCAACCATCAATGAACCATCAACTCATACAAGTGCACACCGCACTTTTGAGATTTTTATTTGTTGAAAAAGTAAAGCCATGTTTTAAATTCTTTCAGTTCTTGATTATTTAAATCTTTAAGAAGGGTCCTTTGAATATGTGACACTGGTTCTGGCATGAGAGGTTTGACTGTTAGCTCCGCCCACCAGGTTATGGATGGATGTTTGTAGTTACCAATATTCACCCCACTCAGCAACTTTCTTACTAGTTTTAGCAAAATTTCAGACAAAAAAAGAAAAAAAGTCAGTATTGCCCAAGATTGGAATTGGTATGTGTGGCTTTTTAAAGATGAGCAATCAGTGATCGGCCAGAAAACTGCAGCCAGAGCATCGTTACTACAGCACTCTGTAAAATGCCTGTTGTATATCTTTACACGTTGGTGTCCAAAAATGTTAACAATTAAATTGGGGGAAAAAAAAAAAAAAAAAAAGAAAATCACACACAATCCCAATAGAGACAAAATTTTTTTTGTTTGAATACTTTTACATGGCACTGTATGTGAATCGGCTTTAAATATTTGAACTTTTGAGGCAGGTGGGGCCGGGGGGTTTGGAAGGGTGGCATGCAAGCAGTGTACCTTCCTCCTGCCCTCCTCCTCCTCCTCTAGCCTGGCAGTGCTGCCCACCTCACTTAGGATGGGGCTCTGCAGCGGAGACGGGGCCTGGCTGGGGGGCAGGCTGAGGGTCGACATCTGGAAGGAAGGCGACAGGCTGAGGGGACCCTTGGAGGTGAGGGGCGAGAGCTGAGGATTGTCCATTACTGAATCTATGAATGGAAGAGGGAGAGTCAAATTAAAAAAAGGGGAAAAAAAAAGGGTAGTTTGATTTTTCAGGTGTCCCAGGTGATGGGAACGTGGAGAGAAAGGCACAAACATGACCATCTTAAGTGGCGAGGGTTCTTAATCTGTGATTGCAGATAAACTAATCCCATATATTAGACTGTATTTTGTCACATCAGCAACACTAAACCCAGTTCCCCCTTTCTTTGTTTCTGTGAAAACACAGCTGAACATTATAAACAAATCGCAAGTCTAATCTCACATACAAACACTGGCAGCGCATGAAAGAATAGCTGCGAATCAGACTGCAGTAAATATGGGTTCCCACACTTTTTAAATCCTGGCCATAAGTTTTCCAAATCCCCCTAAAACAAAAAGAAAGAAGACTGAACGAAAAACAAGCCTTCCTCCTTCCACTGCTTCTGTTCGCTTCTCTACACAGCAGATAAAACCCGACCCATCCCATTCTAACAACGGAGTCAGCACAGCTGCTCTTCCACTTATAAAATGCAGGGGTGGAGGGAAGATCGACGAGAGAGAGGGGGGAAAAAAAAACAAAACAAACCAAAAAAAACAAAACACGGGACTCGCTATTTGACCCGGAAATAATTGCCCGGGTGAAAATGATCAGGAATGTGGCTTCTCTGCAGGGCAAATAGGTTGTTAATGGTGGATGTGGAGCAGCCCACAGGGACCGACCCAGAGAGGAGGGGGAGGACAACGCATATCTGACTCGTCAGAAAGAGAGACGGGGGGCTTTGGTGTGGAATGACTTGGCATGAGGCCTGCCCAAACAACGAGCGCACACACACAGCTGGAATTAGGCTGAGGAATCTTGTGTACGACCCAACCCCCCCTCCCAACTGCATGTGGTTTGCTGCATCAAAAAGAAAAACAAAAAAAAAAAGAAAATAGAGAAAACTACTGTTTGTATAAGTTTGTTGAGGGATTATAAAGTGTTCTTTTTCAGGAAATAAAATACGGACTTTGTTCAGAAGTGGGACGGCCCAAAAAAAACTCAGGATATTTCTGTGAGAAAGGATCATCAGTTTTGTCTTGCATCGTTCAAACACAATCAGCCATGAAGCAAGTTCGGTCTCCAAATTAAGAGGTAAATCATTTCTCCATGACCTTGATGACTAAACTCTAAATGCCTAAAACTGCAAACAAATGAGAGGAAGAAAACCCTGCTGTGACTTCAGTCCGATTTGCAAAAAGAAGAATTTTAAGTCTGACATTCATGGTACCCAAAAGTGATTCCTTTATTCTTGAGAATAAAACATACAAACATTAAGTACATGTTGATGATGACTAAGCTTAAATACACACAAGATTAGGTGATGATTACTTGGTGGCTAAGCGTAGTTAGCTTGTTATTATTACCATCAGCTCAGTGTAAAATTGGGTTAAAGTAGGGAAAAATATCATATTATGGCAAAAATAGTGAATGAAATGGAAAACAAAACAAAATAAAAAACACACCCAAAAAAGACAAACCCCTTCATCAGGTCAGAACAACGTTTAGTAAAGTAAAAAAAAAAAAAAGATCTGGGGCTGAGCACACGTTTAACTGCAGAGGTTGGAAATGCCGTCCAACAAAATGACAATGAGAACAGATGAGCAATTAGAGGTTTGAATTAAATAAACCATCTTAAGCTTTGGATCCCGTTTAGCACATTGTGATTGGTTGGAATTACTTCCCAAGGAAGAAATCATACACCTGAGTTAAAGACACATTGCGTGGAAGGGCTGCAGAAAGGGAGGCTCAGAAAGACTTGACTAAAACAGAAAAAAAATGCAAGTCACTATGGAAGAACATCAGTTTTGCAATCAAGTCTTTCTGATTTGAACTGTGCAAAACAGATTCCTACGCCAATACAAAATGAAAGACAGATTTGCCTTTGTTACTGGATTAGAGTCCAGAAGACTGATAAGAGAAACATGCACATGTTGCTCCTTTAGTGGTTGAAAACCTTTGCTTGCATACCTATGTTTCAAATGTTTCTAGAAAGAGTAACACATATGTCCAGTTAATGTGCAAAACAATGCTTCCTGTCAATAACCTGAATATTTAGTTGTTAAATTGTGAATAACATGATTTATTAAATATGGTATAGCACCCTTGAAGCTAGAGGTTAAAGAGAAATGTTTTTTTTAGCAACTTTGTTCTAAAAATACAGGACTAATGTACCAAAAGGGGTTTACTTAAACTTTCTATATTATGAAAAATCTTAATATCACATCTTCTTCATTCTAGCTTTTATTAATTATGTAGCAAAATACTATTAATAGTTCTAAAATGATACATTCATCTTGTATAAAGTGGTATTAGCATTTTACATTATGGCTCAACAGAACAAGGTTTACATTCTATTATTTATCTGAACATGAAGCTCTGTGGTTAATCATGATGGTGCTGAGAAAGAACACGGCAGGTGTAAACACCATTTCAACCAGCAGGGGTCAGTAATGCACAGAAGTGAAACTAAAAACACTGTGGCATGCCTTGCCTTGTTTATTTAAATAAAGGAGGCACTTTAAAAATATTTAAATAAGTCACAAAAGATTTCACTTTTACCCTGAGTCTCGATGCTCAGTTGCAAGTAGAAGGAATTAGTTATTTCAAAGTTCATAGAAGAGCCCAGCAAAATGGTTTATTACAAGAAAAGCTGATTTCTTTTTGTTGATTGTTATAACATAAAATTAATGTCAAGTTCTACAAATTTATGCCAGCTAATGGAATGAAAGTTTGAATGGAAAGTAGCTTTCAAAGTCTGTGTTCAGCAAAGGACGCGGAGCTATTACTAAGCTAATTTGTGCTTTATTGCTATTTTTTGTATGTAAAAAATCTTTTAAAAAAACAATGAAAGGTGGCAGACTAGACTCACTATTTTTTCTTGTAAATAGATCACATAATGTAGATTGAAGCAAAAAAACACTCAAGAGTAATTTTGTTAAAAATGCCATGAATGGCTTACTCTGGGAAAATAAACTGGCCCATCCTCTTCTGCTTACATTGATTTACTTCTAAAAAAACTAAAACAAAAAAAGGTGATCTATATGTTACTCTTTATATTACTCTTATAAGCAAAAAACTTCTCCTGTAACTGCGCCGCAACAGTTTAAAGGCGTAAGTGCTGTAAGGATTTACATTTTAATCTGTGGGGATCCAGAGGGGTCTGCCAGTCCCAGGGACTGCAGGTTGTGGCATTGGAGCAGGAAGCCCTCTATCCCACTACTTCCTGTTAGAGGGTTGCTATAAAACAGGTCCTGCTCAGGGGGCAGGTTGCCGTCGGAGCCCCAGTCGGAGTCCGAGTCGGAGCTGCCGTTCCCAGATCCCTCGGTGGCGGTGGGAGGGTAGCTGAGCTGCTCGAGCTGCTCCACCAGGTCACTGAACTGCATGGCGGAGCTGCTCTCAGAGCGGACAGAGTACGCCGGGAAGTTGACCATTGAACTGGCCTCTGACTGGATGCCAGAGCCCGGCAGGCGCAGCGAGGAGGAGTCCGTGACCCCGTACCCCACCGACATGGACTCCCCGGCAGAGCTGAGCCCCAGGTTGTCCAGGGAGCTACACTCGGAGCGGTTGTTTGCCAATGAGCTGGTCTCGGAATGCCCCACGAGGCTGTCTGGAAATGCGTGGACATTCCCATTTAAGTCCTCGATTCCAACACTAAAAAGCCGATTTTTGCTGATGTCAGACCCCTCTGTAAAACCTAATTGGTCTACTTTATTCTCGTCGAGCCCGAAGGAGTAGGCCTCTGCCCCGCCTCCGTAGAAAGAGATTTCGGTGGGATCATCATCAATGAACTCCTCTGACACCTGCAGAGGTGAGCCAGGCATCGAGAACATGGCATTTTGCTTCGTCCTCAACAGTTCTGCCTCGAAGGCCTCAGGTGTAAGAGGCCCCTTCAGTTTCTCCCTCCCCCCTTCGAGCGAGCATCCCGTTCCCCGTCTCCTGCCTTGCTCACTATTCTCATTGTCGTTTCTGGAGGGCAGCGATAGGGATGTGCTGCCGTCTAAACACACAAACACGGGGCTGCAGTGTCCTGCTGCCTGGTTGCTAGGGGCACCTTGAAGCGAGAAGTGTGACGGGAGAACGGCCTTGACGGAGTCTTCCTTCGGAGGGCTGGGGGGTCTGGCTGCTCCCGCCGGAGACTGCAGCGGCTGTTGAGCTGGAGATGGGCTGAGTGCAGAGAAAGGTTGGAGCTGAGGATGTATCTCAGTTCGTGGAAAGATCCGGGTCATGTGTGCAGGGAGGAAGGACTCGGCGGTGGAGGAAAGGGAACAAGGGGCCCTGGGACTGTCACTGAACGACAAGGTCTGGAAACAAAGGCAGAACAAACGGACAAGAGCAGGGCCAAAGAACATGCAGAATGAAGGCCACAAAAGAAAGAAAAAATAAATATTTTGATTAGTTTATCCATTCTGGCATAAATGATGGTTGTTTCTAGCTGCGTTTCCATTAATGGTAAAGTTGCGCAAATCAAAATGACAAAAATTATTTTGCTTAATGGAAGCACATCAATTTCAAAACAGCTCGTGTTTTTGTGATCAGATGAGATGAGGTGGTCATGTCAAAATTTCTCTGCACATCACACATGATCAACAGCCGGATGTTACGTCTGGCGAAAAGGACGAAGAAGACAACAGGAAGTGGTATTAGAACGATGGTTCTTTTCTTTGGAATATGTGCATCTGGCTCCACCAGAGCTCTCACAGCATCGCTTAGTTCATAACAAGATGCGTCATTTTAACATGTTCAATCCAAAACTCTTCTGTAAAATTTGCAACCACAATTCCCCAAAACGCCACACACATAGCTGCTCCCAGACATAGCGGGTTGTCACTCCAATGCCTGAATAAGACACTGACGTTTCCTCTGATTGGCTGATAGATGATGAGCATTAGCGTTATGGCTGAATTATGATTATTTCTCATGCAACTCCTTACATTTGTCGCTGCCGTCATGATTTTGAATGACTTACTGAGTAAAGAAGATTATTCATGTGTGATTTTAAATTTTTTTTTTTTTTACATTTGCATAATATAGACAGAGATTTGCGCACATTTGTAATGGAAACACAGCTACTGCCACATGTTTTTTCTAGTTGTTTTGTTTACCTGTTTTGGCATGTCAGAGGTAAAGGAGCGAGCAGACATTCTTACTTTGCTGTTCTTCCTAAACAAAAACAGACCTCACTGTCAGAATAATTCATTGTTACTCATATGGAAAACAAATTATATGACCGACAATGTCCAGTTTGGGTCAGATGTTTACACACACTCATCACAGGCATGAACACCACCAAGTTTGGGGTTTCATTGATTTAGTTTACTCAAACTTTGGTGTCCAAACTTTTTCCTTTATGAGCTAATAATTGCCACGTAGTTACACTTAACAATTCATTTTTGGTTATTTTGATTTTATTGGTCAACAATAAACAAAACTTTCAATATTTTAATGAAACAAATTTGCATAAATTTAACTGGGAATCATGTGAAACATAAAACAAAAATATTATTACTCTTTGGTCAGCAAAAATAACAGAATGTACGATGCCATCACTGCATAGAAAGCCCTTGCTGTATTTGCAGAAGGGTCTGAGTAAAGGTTGCTGGTTGAAAAATGTATAAAAATGTGTCAGATTTCTGCACCAGTGGAATTTGATTGAATTTGTGCCATTTTTGAATTTTTGGCCAGCACTTAGGATGCACATGGTCAAAGTTATGCAAACACTGCCATTAATGTTTGGTGAATGTGCTTTATAAAGCGGTGCCTTGAGCACACACTTTTTCTAGTCATGGCAGCAAAATGCTGCCACCATAATGCTTTAAAATTTGTATGTTCAAAAGCCTCTCTTTGGTTTCTCCGAACATTCTTCTTCTTATGTCCAAACAGACCAAACTGCATCCCATCTGACCATAAGCTTTTCTCTAAATATGCATTTAGCTGAAAATTTCAGTCAAGGCTATATAGTTGTCGCACATCAAAAACTGGTTTTAGAATGGATAAAGGGAATGAGCATAAACCTTCTGGAATAACCCTCACAAAGCCACAACCTCAATCCAGTTGAAAATTTATGGACTTTACCTCAACACTCAGCCTGTCCCAGAAAACCGACCGGGTTTAACGTTCCACCAATTCTGCCAAGAACAGTGGTTAAATATCCTGCCACAAGTGTGCCAAAACCTTGTTGTCAGCTTAAAAAAAGCATGTGGTTAAAGTACAACTTACTATGGGATATTTAGCCAAATAGTTGCCAGGGTATTTGACCCCTGTATGTACATTTTTTGTAATTGCTGCTGCTCTCTTGGCCAAGATTCCTTTGGAATCTCAATGTTTTTTTTATCCACTTAAAATAACAGTTATAAATAAATAATCCTCACCTCAAAAAATGAACAATTGATCATTTGTGCATATCTTGAAACTTTTAAAACATCATTGAAGTTATGTGTTGAAAGAAGAATTATTTAAATAAGCCATCAAAGGACCCAAAATTACTGAAGTTTGTACCCATGATGAATGTATGTAAACTTGTTACCTGGACTGTACTGCACATGTACTTCTGTTGAGACTATAACACACCTCTGATAAGGGGTTCTCTTTGCTCCGTTCTCCCGAACATACTCCACAAGCTGTTTCTGGGTCCTTCCACTGACAGAGAGAATCCAAAGCAATAACATGATAAAATGCTCAACTGTACAGCAAAGGTCAAAAGTCTGAATGAACTGACTTTAAAGAGTTCCTACCTGTATCTGAAGGAGGAACCTCGTGTGAAGAGGATTGCTTTGGTTTTGGGTTCCGGTTGATCAAACAAACGGAAGAACGAATGGTACTCCACACAGATCTTCCAGAAATTTTTACACTGGTCACGACTGGCCATCATAAACTCAAGAATGTCTTGATGTGGCCCCTGAAATAAAGGTAAAATTAAAAACACTGACCTGGTCACATTTACAATGAATGTGAAATCTGAGATTAAATTGAAGTCTGTGAAAACTTACATGGACTTCTGGGTGGAGTTTTATGAGGAACCGTTTTCTCTTAAAGCTCAGTTTGCGAATCTTGGACCAGTTGAAGGTGTTTATTTTCGTGTTGCCCTAGGTTACAAAATAATACCAGGAAAGACAAACAGAAAAGTAAACTAAATGACAGAATGAAATCATGGTGGTTGCGATCAAAGCAGTAATCACCTGAAAGACCTGAAGGCCCATATGAGCAACAGTCAGATTGATCTTGGTGCCTTCTCGGTCAGCTGCTGGGTGAAAGCGGACACCGTACATTTCCAGTTTACGAGCAATCTCTAGAATCTGGAAATCTGATTCAGCAGGAGTCTGGCCACTGGTTATAAAAGAAAGGGGGGAAAAGTACATAAACAAAAAAATTCATGGCATGTTAATAGTGAGCTGTGGTATGTGGAGTCCCTCTAGGATCAATTCTAAGAGCCTTTTTTTTAAATTGAATTAAATTAAACAACAAGATGGCACAAAAATGTATCCACATAATTTTATTTGTGGTCAAAAATACTTTAACTCTGTTTAAAACTCTCCTGCTACCAATATTGAGTTAGCTAAAATTCTAGCAATATTTGCAATAAATATAATACAAAGTAAACATTGCCAAAATGAACTATTCTGATCACTCTTAATGATTTCTTCTAAGTTAACCACATAATTCCAAAAATAAAACATGTCATGATTTGTTGACATCTTCAAGCTTTACAAATTTAACTGGTGCATATAAAAGCAAGTGATTACAAACAAACAGCATGTTAGAAACATATCCATCCCATCATTACTCCATTCTAATTTTGTTCATCCTTTAAGCATGAAATCTCCTTAGAGCCCTCTCCTGCCCCACTGGCCTGACGGCTAATAGACTAACCGGAGCAACGGATTAAAGCAGGGAACTCTCTGCTAGTGCTACCACTCTGGCAACCAAGGAGAGAGATTAGCAAAAGTCTTTAGAGAACCTTTAAGTCTTTAGGGCTTTTATTCAACTTGGGTGTTGGAAAAAAAAAGCCTCTGTTGGCTATGAGATAGCATTATGCTCCTTTAGAAACTGGCTGTGGGAAAGTGCTGTAAACAGTTTCTGCTAAACTCTAAACCGACAGACATGACTGAGGAGGACTTGTGTCTACGTATGAAGAACACACAGTCACGGTTTTCACCAAGCATAAACTGCATAGAAGCAATGGGGCATCATTTACCACTTCTTAAAACTTCAACATAAAACAACATTTGGGATAAGGACCGAAAAGTCAGTTTACTTTCTGTAAATCATAATTAGATAACAGAATGAGCTCAAAATAGCAACATGACTGCCTCCCATTAAGGCTAAGAATAGGAGGGGCAAAGCAAGCACTGGCAGGTCAGCTAAGGCTTCACTTTTAAACAACGCTAAGCTACCGTTCTTTAAAGTATTATAGTTGAACCTTTGAAAAAAAATGTTCACAGACAGGTGATAGTTAGCAAAACTATGAACTGATGATTATGCACTACTCTGTCTAGTTCAAGCACATAAAATGAGAACAAAATGCAGTGTGGTTGTAGCAGGATGAAATGTGCAAAGGTTTAAGGCATATGCATATTTTTACAAGACACTAGATATGAAGCTGATCTTTTTTCGGCTGCTAAATTTGAACACGATCTTTAGAATGTGATACTTTATGAACAGTCTTAGATGAGGACATATCTCAGAGTACTCCAGCTGATGTTTCATCTTCATGGTAGTTTTTTTTTTAATCTTGGCAAAAGTTGTTGCTACACTTAAACAGTAAGTGTAGCTAATATAAAGCCACGATTAACAATAGCTCCTCAACATTACCCCTGTAGGTGAATACTGAATAAAAGCCACACCATTATGGTCAGGAGAAAGATCAAGCTGTCAGGAGCAGTGCTTTAAATAGAGATTCAAATCATATTAAAATCATGAGGTGAAGGTAAATTGCATTAAGTCTTACTAGCAGTAAAAAAAAGCAGAGCAACAGCCCAGACACGGCTACTACCACTAACCCTCTAGAGTAAAGACCAAAACCTGACAATATTATTATTATTTTAAGTGGTTCCAGGGATTTGTGGCTGATATGGGTTGGATTCAAATATTTTAAGAGATTTTTGGCTTCAGATCAGATACAAAGGAACAGGGACTGAAACTTACAGGTGCCTGCGGTGGAACTCCATGATTCTCTCTTGCACTTTGTCTTGATAAGGCAATAGTTTGTTTGCTCTCAGGAACTCCCTGTCTGCAGCGTCATCATGGTCTCCGATCTCCGCTGTCGGTTTACACAAGAGAAAACATCAGATTCGGTCTGCATAATTGGAGGAAACGTAAAGTCTCTTCAGAACAGAATTATAAAAAGGCCACATGAGATTATTGTCATTTTACAATGTGCAACGAGTAAGTCCATCTCCGTTTTGAAATTCAGCGATCATTACGAGGCAGTAATTGAGTATTTCTTTGTGTTTTTGACATTAAGGCGGTAGAATTACACATACACTGAACAATGTGTGAGGCCAGCAGCGCTCCAGTATTTTCTGTACAGATCAACCTGCCCTCCATCAGATCCCTCTTCATCTGCAGGGAGAATAAATACCTGTGGGAGGAAATGAGAGCCCAAAATTACTCACAACACTGAGATTTGTAGATTTGAAATACTTTTCAACTCAACTGAGAAGATGCTACGAAATGAGACGCACATCTCTCAAAGGATAAGAAAACAGAAGGAAATATCAATACATTTTCAAAATCATTAATTGCTTTCATTATTCGTAAAATAATGACCATTTTACTTTAAAAAATGGCACCTTTCTCAACAAGGAATGAAAACTCTTCATTATGATACAGCAAATCAAACCACTCCTTTAATTGCTGACCAGCTTTTTGCATGTTTTCTTTACTACTTCAATAATTTATCTTTTGTGATATTTTTAAGGTTAAGATTTTCTATCAGATTCAAGTCAGGCCTCCGACTGGGCCACTCCACAATAACACCATCACTTCCTGTCAGAATAAAACAGTCAATAATGCTAAATTAAAATATTTCAAACCTAAGTGATGTAACTATTTGGCAGCACAAGCATAATAAAAATGTATTTTATTTCTCTAATGATTATTGAGAGATTTTTGAAAAGAAAACCAAAACCCTTAAAGATTGTGAAACTTCTTCCATGAAGACCGGAGCCAAAACAAATACCCAGATAAAATTTCACTTCACTGACCTGGTGTACTCTTCCTGCAGTTGACCCGGGTCAGGGGGAAAGAACTTCACAGAAAGTCGGAACAGCGTATTCGCTGGTCCTGGAAAGCAATAACAGAAATATTGAAATTCCTCTCTCTATCAGGTGGATTTACAGCCAGTTTGATGCTACTTACTTCTGACTTGTCTTGCAATGGGCTTTGTCGGTTCTAGCCATACCTAGAGGGAGACAAAGTTTTAGCTTTTCAGCATTTCAAGCTCCAAGTTTGACCAATTGTTACAACAAAACTCAATGCAGGTCTTCCAGTATAAAGTGACAGCTCTATAAGCAATCGTCTACTTTTCTTGGGACAGAATTTACAGTTCCAAGTAAAAAAACAAAACAAAAACAAAAAAACAACAAGCTCCCTCTTCCCCTCCCCTCATTTCTGCCTCATTGTAGCTCAGCTCCTCTGTTAAAACTGTGGCTGAATGATGAAGGAATGCGCAACAAGAAACCAGCATTGAGAAACATTTCTACTCAGAAAAAACTGTTGTAATCCGTTTATCTACACATTTCTGCATCTGTCATTGATCTAAATATATTGGAGCCCGTCTTCAGGCAGTAAATCAGTTAACCAAACCCCTTTCTAACAAGCCAATGAATATTATGTCATTGTTTATCATCCAAATGAAGTAAAATCAATAGAAAAATAAGACCAACTCATGCAGACTTTAACTGTGAAAGTCTTTGAGCACAATTTTAAAAGAAGATACTGTTTGAGATGTATGGCCAGTGAATCCATTAGAGACAAGCAGTATTGTTTCAGAATGTCATTTATGGTTTGGATCGTGGCCCCGATGTTGGTTTATAAAAACTCCAAGGTGGTATTACATTCCAGTCGTATTTCTGGAAAGATAAAAACAGCAGAAATTCTGACGGGCAAGTCGAGCCAGACAAGTTATGCCTCATTTCTACTGAGTAGTACGGCATGTGTCCGAACTCCAATTTATGGTCCGGCATATTCAGAAAAGCATTTCCGCCACCAATGGAACTCTCACTGAGCAAACACCTCACGCTCCGTCAACTGTACGTACCGTTGCCCTATAGACCTACAACTTAAGCGTGCCCAGAAATGGTGCGACGTGTTGGTTTTTTGGGCCACTTTTACCAAGAAGACAAACGTATTAAACCACAGTGATCCATGCCGTAAATCACAGTGGAAACGAAGCATTACGAGACTTCTACATCGTTTCCAGTTAAACAACACTGCCTTACTGTTTGTACTAATCCAGAGCAACAAAGTAACCGTAAAATGACGTCAAAGTGAACAGGGAATCCCCTCCACCCGCATTTATGTTATGTTAAGAACTTTGACCTGTCACCGACAAAGAGTGTGTAGTGTAAGCATACAGTACATTGTAAGACTAGTGAAAAACCTGAACCTTTTCATGTGGGGTCATAATAACAACAAATGTCAATGAATTTTATTTGGAATTTTTCTGGCACAAAGTGGTGAATATTTATGAAGGGAAGAAAAAGGGATTCAATAGTTTCAACATTGAATATTCAACATTTTACAACAAAAAAGTACAAAAGTATGGATGAGGTCCCTTTTGTTCAGTACTTTGTAGACCTACCTTTTGTTGCAGTAAGTTATTTTGAGGCATGTCAGCTGCATTTCCGTTGACCATATTATAATTGCACAAATTGGAAATGCAAAAATAAATTAGCTAAATGGAAACACGGCAATTAAAAAAAATACACATTTATTTTTTAATTAAACGTTTTTGCATAAGAATGAGGCGGTTTTCGGCAATATCAAAATTAGCAATGGAAACGTGTTTCCACGTCGCATGATGTGTTGTCATTGTGATCAACAATCGGATGTCACGACTGGCAGAAGAGACGAAGAAGACGACAGGAAGTGGTACGATGATTTTGTGTTATATTTTTTAATGTCTTATGGTGTGAACAAACTCATTCACATATGATTTTAATTGCGTTTCTTATTGTGAAAAGAGCAAAACATTTTGAGCACATTTTAACATTCAACATGTAAATATTGAGCACATCTGTAAATGAGCTACTGACAATTTTACATATTTGGAAACTAATTTTTGGCCCCAGTTCAAACACATTGGTTGGAAACATTTCTGAATATCTATTTCAAATTTCTACAGCTGAGTCTCAGTTGGATTTAAGTTTCAACTTTCAGTGGACAAATCTAACATTTTGCATCCATTTAACCTGAAAGACCCCATTGATGTTTGCAATTGTGACATGACAGAATATTAAAAGGTGTATGAATAGCTTTGCAAAGCACGGTGAAATCTGTGTGCTTCAAATCAGAAGTGAAAGATATCATTGCGGAGTACATACCCAATTCATCTGCATGTTCTGAAACTCGACGCCAAAGTAATCACTTTCGATGAGGTTACCCCTGTGGAAAACCTCAGACAGGAGGTTCTGTCCAGGAAGTTTTGGCTGAAAGAGAAGAAAGAAAACAGACTGAGGCATTCCTTTCATCCACATGCCAGCAAAGTTTTCTAATACCCTCCTGTGAAGCACCATAAACTCGCACGAAAAGCAACATATAGAGCATTGGTTTCAGTCAAAAAAAATATTTAGACGTGCCCCAAGTGATCCCCAGAGATCCTTGGAGAAAGGCCAATGTAGCTGTAGCTGAGCGCTGGGTAGGTTCTGTCTTTGGAGCAGAAAATAGTTGCCATAGGCAAACAATTCTCTTCATTGTGTTTTATGAGTTTGTATGCTCCATCTGTTGAGTCAAATAGCCTCCTTGATGTTGACAATAAGCTGGTAAAATATATATATATATATATATTTTTAAAAAAGGTGTTCTGCGTTGCACTGCTGCCTCACCCTGAGTTAAGGGGAGAACAAATCTCAGACAGAAAATCTGCAGAGGTTTACCTTCTCAGCGCTCTGGGGTTTGTTTTCACTAAACGAAGAACTAATTACTATGTACTAAGAGCATACTGCAGTTGAGGTTTGGAAACCTAGGCTGTGACTTTTTGAGAAAATTACAGCCTAAAACATCTGGTAGTGATGTAAAATAGTATTTTTAAAAGCCTTATAAAAAGAATTGCACTGCATCGGCTAAAGTAAGGCAGTACAGCTCAACGGCCGCCAAAAGCTCAACTACAGACGCTCTTTTCGTTAGTCACATGTTCTGCAGCCAGACAACCTATAAATCGCAGGTGAAATCTACAAAAGGACCATCAACAAGTGTGAAAATTTGTTGTAAAAGGCTTCAAGAGCATGCACTTAAGAGTTTGATTACCACTGAACTAAAGTGAGGAACGAAAGCATATGCATTGGAATACTTTGGTCTGCCTTTGAGAAGAAGCCAAACACACATTCTAGATGACGTCAGTAAGTATGCTGAATGAAAACAGTGGGCAAATGTGAGGAATTCAGGCAAAATGTGTCACTTTGGCTGACTTTCAGCATAAACACTGAGCTCTCAGCAGATGGACTTCTTTATTAGTGAGTTTATCAAAACCAAATTCTTCACTGACATTAGATCTTTTTGGACATACTGTCCCAACACTGGGACAGTTTTAACAAATATGTAAAAAATATATATATATTTTTTTTATAAAAGTTGCAAGCTGCGCCTTTATTCTTGAGAAGGAGTGTTTAAATTAAAACCTCAACAAACTAGTGGGAGAACAACATGTGAGATGACATTTTCACAGAACTAAAGAAAATTATGGTTCCAGAACAGCATAATAAATAGACATATGAATCTGCTGATTTTCAGCTCGATGGCCCTGACCGGCGACAGGTTGGTGAGAACCTCAAAGAACAACCTTTTTCTGACGAGTGATACCAACATGCTACCATAAGTTCCAATAACAAGACTGTTCCTTCTGGACGCTGTTATTGAGGGAAGTTTTTTCAAGTGAGGTGCTTAAAAATTAAGTCAAAGGATGAACGCTGACGAGGGGAAGATAAGTGAAAATTGTATTTTCGTTGCATGTTGAGACATGTTTGCAGCTCAATCAGCTTATGAGAGCAGATTAGTCAGCTTACAACAGGTTGTCTGATAAACAACTTTGACTGCATAACTGAATTTAGATGCTTTGAAATTACCTTCAACTTCCCCTTCAATAATGGGACAGAAATGATGGCTCTTCAAGATCATTCCTGATATTTTACATATTTCACCTCACAGTAACACTTGAATGTTTTAGCAAACTTTCCACACTACTTTTATTGGGATGTACAAATTTAGTAATCGTCAATTATTCAATGTATTTGATCATTGGCACAGCTACTAACTTAACTCTAATCAAAATGTTAAAAGTCAATTAGTTTTCTTTCACATAGCTTCTTTTTTATTTTTCTTGTTCAGAAGTTCATTTATTGTATTTGAAGATCCAATGACTTTGGTTTAAGATGTGCAACCTTAATTTGAATTTAAACTTAACGTTAATTTAACAAGCCAGCAAAAGGACAGGATATTTGTGTAACCTTCTAGTCTACGTCTCTTGACCCCTCCTCGAATGAAATGAAAAATCACTGTAAACACAAGCAAAGGACAGCTTCACATTCCATCAAACATCAACATCTAAGATATCCTGAGGAACGAACACATAGTGTCATCTCTTGATAGTGAGATCCTGATAAGTAGTTAGCAGTTTGCAATTTGCTGAGCGGCTGCATACTTTCAGAGAACAAACAAGAGGATCCACATTGGTTATTTTCACCTTGACCTTTTATACAAAACAAAAGACCTTAGCAATGAGCCAAATGCGAGTGTAAGTCTACTTAATGGCTGTCTGAGTTTTATTCTGATAAAACCCACTGGATCCATTTTAGAATTTCTCAACTTATTCATTTTACGTGAGGAAGCAAATTTAATAATTCCATTTATTACACTTTTATCCAATCTTGGTAACAAGACATCCTGCCACCATACACTGTCACCAGAGAGTGAGCAGCTCCAGGCAAGCAGCAGAACAAAGATCACTCCACACAAGAAGAAAAAGTGAAAATGTGCATCTAAAAAGGTCCTATTGTGCCAAAATATCCAACAAAGACATGACAAGCTATGCAAACTAGACATACCAGGTGATGAGTCAACAGTATTCTGGAATGAGCAAAGCTCCAAAGCAGCAGAGCACAAAGGCACTTTAAGCCAAAGAAACAACTATTATAATCTTTCAGGAAAAAAAGATTTTTCATAGAGACAAAGACATTTATTTACAAGTACATGGAAAAATTAATTATTCTGGTCAGTGGAAACTAGAAATTAGCTTTATGGCCATCTAGATTAACTACAAATGTTAAGTAAAAAACTTTAATATTTATTATTTTGTGGAGCCATAAAACACCTACAGAAGCAGCCTTTGTTCTTGGGAGAAAAAAAAATTCAGTGCTTTGACAAACTGAGAGGAAGCTGGAGGGCTTGTGTTGTGGCACAAGCAGCGCTTCGTTATATTCCCCAGGGCTGGTTGGAGAAACACCAATGAACAACATCTTTTTAAAACACTTTAATCTCACTGGCAGTATCTCAGAGTGCACAATAACTTCATTATAGTCACCAAACAATGAAATACTTTAATGAACACCAACCAAAGGTATGAAAAATAACACCAAGCAGGGTTTTTCCCCAGTGTATTGTAAGCCTGGCGGGCCACCAGGCTTTACTTGACCCCCCACCATGCTAAATGTCGCTTGTTTATGACAGCAAAGACTGATTAAACTAGGTTTGTAGCTGAAGCATTGAACTGAGCACGATGGAGTGCGCACCAGTTATGCTGTCCATGCACCATATGCTACTTTTCTCAAATCATAATGTATGCTCATGCACCCCTAAAGTTTTGTAACTTAAAATTTTTCCAAACACAAAAGCACGGTGGACTGCTTTGGTGTCCCCATCATCACACGTAGCAGGTTTTCTGGGGGAAACTCTACCAGATACTTATAAGAAGATATTTAAAGATAAAAAAATTGTACAATCATAAGTAGTAATTATTTTCCTAAATCAGTGTTTCCCAACCCTGCACAGTGCTTTAGTCCTGCTGATTGCAATTGATGACTAATTAACAGGTGTTTGTTGAACTGCAATCAGTTGAATCAGGCACATTAAAGCAGGGAAAGCTTTAAAACATATGGGACAGTATGCCTTGAGGACCAGGGTTGGGAAACACTGTCCAAATAATTGACTAAATTAGACCAACAAATGTCTTCATTCGCTGTGTAAGAAAAGTTGACAGTTCATCCAGAATGATGTAGAGCACCAAAACTTTCCTGATACCAGTTGTGTTTCCACTACCACAAAAGAAAAATACTATAGCTCTAAAAAGACTTTATCCTACAACATCTCTGAGCTAGACCAGCAGGATGAAACATTCAGTAGGAGTGACAGTAGTGCCAGCACTGGATAAAAATGATGCGAGCACCTCCTTCTGATTTAGATTCAATAATGACTTGGTTAATTTACAATATATCAATAATTTAATTAATACTTTTGATATTGCCCATTACAAAATTCAAGAACATAATTGTGTGGCATAATTATTTCCAGAATGATGTGAAATATATTCCACCACAAAGCCATTTCAGAATTTTAAAACCAAGCAGATCTGTCTGGCTGTGGAAAAGCAAACCTTTTTTCCTAAAATACATAAACTACTTTAGAACATTTTGTTAGACAAATGTTTGTTTTGTTTTTTTCCCCAACTAATGTCTAAACTATAATATCTAAAAAAAGATAAGCCTATTCTTAAAATATCTATCCATGATAAAACCACACTGACAAAAAATTAAATTAAAAGACAAAATGCAGAAACCTTTTTTCCCCCCCATTTTTAAGCTACCTAAATTCTAGATGATCCTTCATCTCTCTGCTGTCAGTCAAATTTTACTTAAATCTTCTGGAATTTTCTGTTGTTGCCACAAGTGAGTCAGAAAATTGGTGGGTTGCTTATGAAAAGTTCAAACAGCATCTAAAGCTCAGATACATGGGCAGTATAAGAGTTAGCCCATGTGTTGTTCACACCCAGCTTGTGGTAGATGAACCACAGCCTCATCGTGTCAACGGGTCACCTAATCAAGCTTCAAAAGCAGAAGGGATTATGGCAAGCAGATGTTTCTCTGAGAGACAAATCTTTCTCTGGGTGTGTTAGCGGAGCAGCGTGGCATTTGGTGATGTTGGGGAAATACAAGTACGAGTTTGAAAATCAGCAATCTGCAGGGGGGAGGACTGAGTTTCTCATGCATGGAAAAAAATAAACAGAAAGAAACGGAAAGGAAACAGGTGAACAGCAGATCTTGCCTAACCCAGTTCAAATCCAGGTCTTGGGTGTGCCTTGTGCGACAGGTTAAGCACGGTTTCATCCCAGATTCTCCCACGAGCAGCAGGGGTGTGTTGGGGCTTGTATTTGGCACAGTGGGACACACACCATTTTTTCAGCTTAGCTCTACCATCGCTCTCTCTCCGTCTTCGTCTCTCTCGAAATACACTTTAAAGCTCTGCACACCAGTGGCCACAACTATGTGAAGTGAATTTCAAGGGCCTTTAGCTGCTTTTCTCAACCAAAGTCAAACTTTATTCTAATGAGTCACGGCTGGGGGTTCTTTTCAGAGAGAGCTGGCAACAGAAAACACCTGAGGACAACTGCCTTCAGGCTGCATTTGTTGGCACATAAACAGCATTTGCTGATAGTCAGGATCAGGTTGTTTGCAGGTGACCTTTGACTCGCGTTTCCAACTCAAGCCATTTCAACATTCTTAAGCCTGTCGCTATGAAACGGTGTTACACATCAGGGTCATTGTGAAATTCTGAATGGGGTGGAGGAGATTGAATTGTCATTTGTGGAGAGTGTGCGCGTATGTTGCCTTGCAACTTTCTAACGACAAATTTAAGCCAAATTCCATACGTCAGTGTTATGCGACATCATTCACCTATTGGGGGGTTGATGTGGAGAGGGTCATCGTTTTTAGCTGCTTTAACTAGCCTCTGAGGTCAGTTGGTGAGTAGGTGTGAAGTAGGTAATTGATACTAGCTGCCCTCCTTTGTACTCAACAGAAATGCTGGTTGAATAACACTGGTTTAATTTATATTGGCACACATTTTGAATAATGTTTAATCTCATAATGTACAGTGCATGTTTGTCTAGTAGCTGTTTTAAATGTTTGCAAAACTTTATTTCCATTAAATAAGAAAAATTAAAAATCTCATGTGAATATGTTTGTTCCCACAATATCACTTCCTGTTGAATTCTTCCTGATTTGTCCTGGTTGTTGATTATGTGACTTTTGGGATGCCAAAAGTGTTTCCTTTGCAGTTTTGCAAAAATCATACCTGATCCTAGTGCCAAAGCTTTTTATCAAAAAACAAAAGTTTTTGCCATGATTTGATTAATTGAATTTATTTTTTAAACAGAAAAAATGCCACAGAATCTACAATGTTTAGAAATGCACCAATTAGCAGCCTAAAAAAATAGGTCACTGTTGTAAATACTGTTCCCTCCACAACTTTTGTGTTTCCCCTAGTTTGATTACAAACTTCCCCTGGTCTACTTGCTCCAACACCTTCCATATTGAATAGTTTTGTTGCAGCTGTAAGCTCAAGGTATCGGTCGCATACTGACTGGAATAAGATTTGACTTTGTGGCTGAACCGTTCGTGGGTCAGGGTTGGTCAAGGTGAGAAATAACCAGACTTGTGCAACAGACTCAAGTTATTTTTACGATTACTTCTTGCAGATTCTGTTCATATCTTTCATGTAAAAATTCAAACTGCCCAACGGTCACCTTTCCAGAACAGCAAATCCTGAACCTCATCAAACAATATAAAACAGAAAAGCTCAAAAGGAAAGAAACCACTAAGAAAAGAAAGAAAAAAAAATTGAGAAGGGAGGAAAAAGAAAGCTCAAAGGTAAGAATGGTGGATATAACAAGAATGTACTTAGGACACAAGGAAGGAAGAAGAAAATGGATAAAACAAGGACAGGAGACAACAAAGCAAGAAATAGAAGGAAGAGTGCAAGGAAGTGTACAAGTAGGGAATGAATAAAGGAAGGATACAAGTAGGGAGCAAAAGAAGTAAGGATACAAAATTTGTTTTAGTCAGTGGGAAGTAGTGACATCAAATTCTACACTCATCCATACTAGCAAGGAACACCTTATGATAAAACTCTAAAAAGACGAGCCTCCATGTGTAGTTCTTCACACTGTGGATTTTATGACTACTTTCTGGACAGCCATACAGAAACAAATAGCAAAAAAAATAAAAAATCAAACAGCAATGACTTGAATCACACAAACAGCATTGTGTTGCTCTGACAGAAACCAAATGTGAAGTTGACGTCAACAAAGAGGTTGAAATTCCTGGGACAAACTTTCAGCAAGGCTGCACTGCTGTGTGAGCCCCATCCCCCACGTTCTCTGCTCAAACTTTGTCCTGGCGGTGAGTGCTCTTTCTGAACACGAGACACTGCCCCTCACTTCTGCTCCCCTTTCTTCCTACCTACTTTGTTTTTTGCCGTTTACGTGCTTGTTTGCCAACACTAAAGCTGTGCATTTTCACACTGCTAGGTTTTACAACCCATACCCCCCTTGGCTTTTTTTTTCACAAGTTTTTGAGCTAGAAGTTAAGGCCAGAGAAGGGACTGGCAGAGCTGGATAAAAGGAGTCTGTGTTTCCTTGCCCTGATGGGCCTTCCTCCACTGTCCAGAAACCACAAGGCTGAGCTTTCTCCTGCACTGGCCGTGGGAGGAGCTTGTGAACAGGAGCTATGCAAGCAAATGTCTGCTGACGATGCCAGGTAACTGTAGTAAAGGTTAACAAATCACAGAGCAAAGCTCTCTTATCTGATTTTGGTCTACTTTGTGCGCCACTGTCACAAACATTCTGTCATACAACATATTTCTATCACAAACAATAAAAACAACAAAGGAAAGAACACAGGAAAGTTTGCTTTCTGTGAATTATTGAGTGAAATTCCATCAAATAGTGGACTTGTAATAGTTGTAGATTTATGCAAGGGTACTGTGGCAGTTTGAGCAATAAAACTTCTTAAATTAGTGAATTTGCCAATGTTGATATTGTAGTTAATTCGTGAAGCATTGCATAAATGTACATAATTCCTAACTGTGCCAGTCCAACATTCCTCAAAAAATATTCATGCCTCCTTGATGATGGTGGAAGAGGAATATCAATGTTGCACTCTGAGCACATTTACATCTAAAACACAACAACAAACTTGTGTCTACGTCAATGAAAACTGATATCGGCACTTCGCATGAAGAATGTCGGGGCCTTTATGTTAGCAGGGGAGGGAAGGTTGATTGTGCCTTGTCGTCAACTTGTCAATCACACACTTGAATTGGTTTTATTGGCTTTAAGTATCACATAATTGTGAAGTGGACAAAAAATGGTTGCACTCAATTTTATTTATCAAAGTAAAGGAGGCTGAATGTGAATAGGTTTCAGCTCTGTAATTGCAAAAGACTTTGAAGCCCACTCCACAATTTTGTCCTGGTTTGCATTGGTCTGTCACATAAATTCCCAACATAATGCATTGGGTCCGTGGTTGTAGCATGACGAAATGCAAGCAAGTTTGAATAATTTGGCAAGCAGCCACATCCTCTTCTTAAATAAAAGCAATGCTATGCAGTGTTTCAGTGGAGAGATAACTACTACTCTCCCACCAACCCACGGCTCCTCAATGAATGAACAGACATATGGGGCAGAGTGGATGAACAACAGAGCCTCTCAGAGAGCCATCTTGTTCTTGCCAAACTCCAGTCTGCTTGACAACAAGACTGCCGTCATTCCCCCTTTTGCAGCTATGTACTTCTGTCTGCGCCATGTGCAGAGTTCTCATCAGGCCAAATTCAAAAACCGATCCACCACAAAAACAGTAAGGGTTGAAACGAATAATCGCGACCAATCGATTGAAATAATCGCCGACTAATTTATCAGCTGTTTAAGTATTAACTAAAGTACACAGATTTAAAAAAAAAATTAATTACTGAAAGAACACCGCACTCAAAGCAATACCTCTAAATTGTACCAAAAAAATATATGCGCTTTGTGTTTAACATAAAAAAACCCTGTCTGTAAATATGTTTTACCTAAAACTCCTCAAATGAGAGTTTCAGCTTCACCTGACTGAGAATGTAAAAAAAATTATCTTATTAAGCACCTTTTGCTATCCATTCATTAAAAGGTTAATCCAAAAAAATATATAATCAACAGAATTGCCCACACTGACATTAAATCAAGAAGAAAGAGCTGAGCTTTTCACAGCTTGATGTTAGAAGCAATTCTTTCTCTGTAGATGCATCCTTTCCTATGAAAAACTAAGTGTCCACTAAAGGAATGCTACATAGTCACAATAAAATGTTTATTTTCTTATTAATTAGAAAAGGAATTAAGTTATTTGCATATTTCTGTGTAATTATAATGTATAAAAAACATGCTTAAATGAAAAATCTGCAGAATGTGCCAATTTTTCTCATCCAATCACTAAATAACTAAAGTAGTCATTAGTTTCAGCTCTAAAAACAAAACAAAACAAAAAAGTCATCAAAAGATTGTTTTCCTTGTTGACTGAACATCATGGCGAGTCGTTCTCTTATAAATCAAACTTAAATCTGTCACAGTCCATTAGCATCAGACTTGGCAGTAACACATGGCGGATGAGATTATAAAACGCCCGTCTCAACGGTGCTCCCAAACTGCATCTGCTGGAACGGTTATTGTTGTGGCTACAGGAGGATTTAGGACACCTGGAGAGAGGAAGAAATACTCCATCTAAAACATAATTAGCAGCCACCAAACTCAGCATTTGCTCTTCCCTGTAAATCAGGCACTGAATTGAATATTTAATCCTTGTGGCTGACTCCACTTTGATAGTATTCTCCTCACGGTAGGAAACGACAGGAAACAAGTGCTGATATAGTGGCTTCCTTATTACTTCCTATTTGTCTACTGAATTACCCCTTCTGCAAATTGGAGAGTTACAACAGGAAAGCAAAGGAACGTTGTTTAAGTCTGGGAACACCAATAAATAAAGCTGGAGTACAGGCTAGTCTCAGGTTAAAAAAATAAATGAAAACAGAAAGAAAGACTCCATTTCACCATTAACTTTTAGATGTGAGGCAGGAATTAAAGCCAAGAAACCAAAAAGTGCCCTGGAAAGGGACACAAAGCTGGAAGCAATAAGAGGCCTTAAGGGAAGGGGATTTTAACACCAAAGCCATGTGGCAGCTGTCACCGACCCAAAGCCACACGCAAGCAGGGTAACCAAGACATGCAGCCTGGTGTGGAACAAACAGCAGGCTTATCTCAAGAGTGAATAAAACAGGGCGAGGGGATTGCAATGGTGACCCCGGCGGGACAACTGCTGATACTCACATCTATGACGAAGAACTCCTGGGAGTCGTCCAGTCCCTGCACACGGATCTGGAGGCCCAGCCCGTGGCTTTTGCTCCCGCCGACCATGTTGCCGCTGAGGCTTTGGCCGGGCTCCAGCGTGCTGATACCGGCGTTGAACTGGGCTCCCAGCCTTGTGCCAGGGGTCTGTAGAACCCGATACGAACCCTCTATCTCCCCCATGATTCCTCTGGACCGCGGACTCCTGTAGGTCACAGAAAAAAAGTCATTGCAAATCATGAAAACAAAAAGCAGTATAAAAATTTCTTTTCAAATTAGACTTCAGATGAAATGCTGAATATTTGCATTTGGCTCGAGCTATAATATTTTACACTTTGGACACATGAGCCGCATTTATAGGAACTTAACAGAACTATTTCGTCCTTTCACAGTCGTGAACCCGACTTTCATTTTCAATGATTAAGTTATTTTCTACGATCAACTTCACAGAACTTGTTTCAAGAAACTTTTTGACTGGCCAAACTCATCTCCTTTAGTGCATTTAAATTTAAACAGTTCTTGAAGCAGGTCCTATGACATGTACCAGTTTTTACAGCTTGACATTTTCCTTTAGCTGTTTATTTTTCCGTGTTGTATTTGTTGCTGCCTCTTGGCCACAACTCCCTTGAAAAAGAAGTTTTAAATCTCAGTTGGGTTTTTTTTTTAGCCTGGTAAAATAAAAATAATAATAACAATAATGTGTTGTATTCAAAAGTAATATCAACCAGGAGCAGATCACTGATTTATTCCAAGTGAAGAAATAAGTGGTCATAATCTTCCATTATCTATTCTTATTTCATAAACGTTAATAGGCCCAATTGGTGCTGATTAGTGGAATCAGCACCAACATAAATGAAAACAGAGTGTACAAAGTTTCTGCTTAACGATATGCAGTTTAATTAACTTCCATCCAAGATGTGAGTATGATGGTGTGATTTTCTCCATAATTAATGGAAATACTTAATTGCAAAGGAAAGTTGACATGTTTAAGTACATAAGGGAAAATCTGGTTTTCTTAAAAGCACAGAATGGAAGTATGAAGGCAACGTGAAAGAGCAGCAGTTGTACTCTAACATCTGACCCATTCAAGATGAGTGTACTTATTTCAGTATTTCTTGAGTTCAAATGTTCAGGTTGTCCAGCCCATTAGATCATTATTAATGAAGTCATCTTGGCTCATCAAATAGATAAGAACAGCCATTCAACTGCAGATCAAACCACTAGCAGTCAGTCTACCCACTGATATAATGTGTAAAATAAATTGATATGTTTAACACAAGGACTTTCATTTGAGTTGAAACAAATAAAATATTGCCTACATACATGTCCTCTTAACATAAAATGCATAGTTTCCTTTGTTATTTTCAGATATAGTTATGTTTTCAATATATTGTTGAAGCAAGTACCATTTATCATACTTTTAATATGATTGCATTTTCTATTTCATTTAACGCAATAAGAAATTATTGGGTACTTTTAGCCCTTGGTACCAGAATAAATGGAAAGAAACAACACACAATTACACCCTGTCTGAGATTTGAGCAAGTTTACGACTACTTTTCACTGAAGCTAGCGAAGTTTAGCAACATGGACAAATAAACTGAGCAGTTTAGGTAAATGTATACAAAATGGAAATAGGCAGAGATGAAATGACAACGTCTGGGCGCTAAATGGGGCTAAGAATTAGCGAAATGACCCGAGGCCAACACACATCTGAGCCAGTCGCAGAGACTTGGATGTGGTGCAGGAGGCTGAAACTGCAAGAACCACTGCCTGGAAAAGAGAAAGAAACCGCGGCGTGCAGCTTTAAAGACGGCGTGAGTGTGGGTGGGTGTTTTTTTTCTTCCGATGTTTATTTTGACCTAGTTGCACTCAACTAGGTCAAAAAGATACATATGTTGCTAAATTGTGAAACGGATGAATTACAACAAATGGCGGAGAAGACGCCAAGAAAGTGCACGAGCGCTGTTGTTTTTCTTTCCTTTTTTTAATTCGTTTTGAAAAAGTTTTGATACACTTCAATACAACAACACCGAAATAGTGGGGACGCGAAGTTAAACCCTGAAGTTTTCGGTTCCGGCTACCGAAACAAAATAAAAGTCACACGTGATTTAAAAAAAAAAGTCTGAACGGCGGTATTGAACTTACCGTATCTTGCTGGAAATGATACAAAACGTTAAAACTTCGCTACACCGAGGAGGACACCGCTCCAGTCCATGGTCGGCGTCGCCTAAACCAGTGTGCACTCACACTCCTCTGTCATTGGCTGAAACCGTCGCGTTCGTCCTGTCATTGGCTCAGATGTGGCCGAGGGTTTGTGGGCTGTGGGACGAAGATTTACCTTCCTTCACTTTAAATAGCTTGCATGGACGGAGAAGAGAAGAAATATGTCGGAGGGAAAAGCACATCGTACTTTCTTCTAGGGCCTACAAGAAACTTTGGAAATGTTTACGGCGGTGGCGTGGCTTTCTTTACCGGAGCGGTCAACCCTGATAGGAAATAAAATGGTTGATCCTCTGAGTACAAGACGAAATCTCCCAACTCCTCAAGTTTGTGTTAGTTTGACATGAATTATTCTGTATAAAGGTGCATTTATCTATCAGAAATGTTCAGTTCAGTCTCGTTTAACCAAAGTCCAACGTCTTCTAGTAGCTTTCAGGTGAAGAAAGAAAAAAAGGTGTTTCTCACATTATAATATAGCTCCCCCTACTGGCCTTTTTAAAACAAATGTTTTAGCATTTATTCCATAAGTTAAATTTAATACATTTGCAGAAATCTAGTGTGTGCAAGCAAAGGCCTTTTAAAAAAACCATATATTTTAGTATATGTATAAATTAGATAGCCATACAAACCTAATCTCTAAAGTTAGATTTAAGACTGTTCTTTTACTTTTACAGCACTTTTAGCTTGAGCAGACTTTGCTCATCCCTCATGCTTAACATCATTTGAACTCAATCTAGACAGATCTACAAGTGCTATGTTTCACGGGAGACGTTCAGAGTATAATTATTTTTGCTACCTTGTTCTGGCTGGGGAAAGTTTTTCGTTTGGACAGATCAGTGAGAATGAACTCAGTATTTGTGACAGCAGACTATTCTCGGTGCAGAAATGTGAAGAGCCATTTGATACTCTCAAATCTCTGACATTTTTCACATAAAATGTCTTATTTTAACTCCTGAGCAGCAAACAAACATCTTTGTCGTGTGAATAACATTTTTAAAGTTTGTGGTTGAATTCTCACCTTGATCCATATTCCAGTTGGAAGTAATCATATAAATAACAATTGTGATTGATTTTGTGATTGATTGTATTACAAAGAAATTAACTTTACACTTTTTAATACGTTATAACACCTCTACCTACAATAAATGGAATGACATAAAATAAAATGTAAACAAAAATAAAAAATTGAAGGGTGATCCTGGTCTATGCATGTTCTTGGTGTTGATTTTAAAAGTAAAAAGAAAAAACATAAAGAAAGTATTGCTTTCAAATTCAAATATGGGTGATTTACCTTGTTTTCATGGGCAAAATGGATGAGGAAAGCTGTACATTTGATTGAACTTTTCTTTCATCAAAACAAAAACAATAAACACACAAACAAAAATGAAAAGAAATATATATATATTTATATTCCTAAACTATTCTAAGACCATTATATGTTGTGAATGTGACGCAAGGAGGCGCTGTTTCCTCTGAACACCTTGACTTCTGTCAAACTGAAATGTGTAAAAGCAGCAGGTTTGTTTAATTTGTTTTTCTGTGTTCAGAGTTGATTCTATTTTTTGTAAATACTATCCACCTTCAGCATGTGAAGTATTAAAATGGTCAACAGATGACTGCAGGGTTCATATATGGCTGTTGTTGGACAATAGATTATGTTCCCTTTTTGTCACTCAGCCATATGTAATTGTGTCTCTTTGGTTTATAAAAACCATAGCTTCTCAGATCTCTCAATATGACTGTCAGTTTTCCAGTTCAGGGGACAGTCAATGTATAGAGAGGAAACAGCGCCCCCTAAAGCCACAATCCACGATGGTCGGAGAAATAGTTTGTGGACTGGTAACAAATACAGACCCATTCAACAAATTAGAAAATTATTGAAAAGTCAATTTTCAGATCAGAAAATGGATGGATGGATGGAATACCTTTTTCAGTTCAAAAACATTTCTAAACTTTGAATGCAATGATAATTTGTGCTTTTGCTTCCTCTCATCATTATTATTGCAAAAGTCTTCTTCTGTGTTTGAATGGGAATTCCCTCAACCATCTCCAGCAAACCTGACACGCAAAGAAAACAGCATATTACTCCTGTTTTAATCTCTACATGAGAGATTAATGTAGGTAATGTTGGTATATTTTAGAATTTATTTTCAAATTTTAGACCTTTTCTAGAGCTCTGCTTGGCCAAGCCCCAGCCAATGTTTGGAACGTTTCAGAACCCTACAGTTCTTCTGGCAGTCTGAGATCTGCTAGTCAAAGACTATTAATGCCTCCAGGAAGACGGGGGATTAATGCTTTGGAGCGCTGACCCCTCGGGTTGTGGAATGTGTTGCCTCCATCTCTGTGCCGTGTCGATTCTGAAATGACTGAAGACTCATTTATTCAGACTGGATTTAACTAGTTGATTGCTGAATGATTTTTTTTTCTGTATAATATGAAATTGGTTTAGTCTTCTGAGCTTTTATTTTGTTCCGGTTTTTATTGAAAAGCACTTTGTGGTCTTTCAACCTGTGACAGGTGCTGTAATATATTTATTTACTAAGCCTCTCTAACAGAGTTTTAATTGGGCTACAGAATTCAGCCCAATCACATATACTTTGATAACTAAAATAATAGATTAAACAGAATAAATATTATTGTTGTGGAGCTCGTATGTCTATTTATTCTATTAATTACAACCAAAAGGGGTTTTGAAATAAAATCTTATTTATTTTGTAAATATATACAGTTTTTGATTATATATAATTATACGATGAATATATATGATTAAATAAATATAATTCTGATTGGTAATAAAAAAATTTAAATTATGGACCGTTTCCAACAAAAGCTTACAATTGGGTGTGTTTTGTGGTGTAAACAAGCACAACATGAAGACACCAGGTCAGACTGTACTGGTAAGATTTGTCCTCCCAGACAAAGGTTTTAAAGGGGCTCTGAAGGAGCACAAAGAAAAGAGTTAAATATTGTAAACTCATGGTGTCACACTCTCAGTTGACTCACTCACACTTTCCTTTGCCTTTAAAAAGTGTTTCAGTCAGTAAACTCCACAACCATGGGGAAGACTGCTGACCCCCCAGTGAGAGTAAGTCACGAAGGTCATTGCCGAATTCAAACACATTCATGGGAAATTAAATGTCAAGTGAAATCGTGGTGTGAAATTTTGCACCAGGGACAGGGATAACCACAGCCAAGCAAAACCCATTCAAGCATCAAGAACTACTACACACAGACGAATGACGTTCCTCATGCCAAGGTTCTGCTGAAACAGACACTGGAGTGTTGCTCAGTGGTCCAAAGTCTTCGTTTCTGAAAGTAAAGTTTGCTTTTGATTTGGAAATCAAGGTTTCAGAGTCTGGAGGAACAGTGGAGAGGCACAGAATCAATGTTACTTGAAGTACAGAGTGAAGTTTCTGCTGTCAGAGATGATTTGGAGTGTCATGTCTCTGGGTTTCCTGAAGATCACAGTCATTGCAGTCATCGTGCAGACCATTTTAGAACATTTTGTTATTCTGACAAACTCTATAACAATGCTGAATTCACTTCCCAACAGGACATGGTACCTGCCGTCATTGCCAAAGGTAGCAGTAGTTGGTTCAGTGACAGTACAATGTTACTGTACTGTCCTTGATTGGTCAGAAACAGACCCGACCATGTCGATGGTCAAGAGGATGATGAGACACCAGTCCAACATGGTCATGTGCTTATGGACCTTAGAAGACCAATATCAATGTTCCTGTAGCTATTTTGTAGGAGGCACTGCGGTATTATGGGATCGCTTTTACCCAATAAAGACATTCCCGTTCCATCACTGGTTTGGACACTGGTATGGCATTTGTCACTGATCCTGTTTAAGATATTCAGAGACAGGATGCTAAGCTATACTTATGAAGAGAAAGGTTTCTGCTTTGGGACCTCGACACCTTTGATCCTGGTTGATTGGGTTCTTCTCATTGACATCTTTGATCCATTACCTTTACCATGCAGCAGGCCAAGTCCAGTTACTTAGGGTGAAGCGTCTAGAATAGAGTTGAGCCTCTCTAAATCTGAAGCCATGTTTCTCAACTGGAAAAAGGGCTACGCCCTCCGGTTTGGGTGTCTTTCTGTGCCTCACACAGTGTTTTTGTGCATGGTTTGGGTCCTTTTATCTTTTTCTTTGCTGTTGTATTTTTGAGAACCTTGGTGGTTTCTGCATGCAGACCGTAGAGCTTGAATGTTAGGAAGGTTCATTCTGGGTGAACTCTTCTAGAGTGTTTTGCTTTTTCCCCCTCCCTTCTAACCTGACTGTTCAGTTTATTGATCAGGGATCTGGATCTATAAGTGTAAAATATGCTTATTATGGTATCCTTCTATTGTTCTACACTTACAAACACTAATTTAAGGTTTTAGATCTGCTACTTTATTCAGATTGTCATGGAGTGAAGTCCCAGCATGCATTGTGAGAGTGTCTGGTCAGCAGCAGAGCTGTGAGTCTGTTTGAGATGCAGGTCCTTGTCCCTGTTTTTAACCAACCCCTGCCTGTGCCTTGTCATCTTTAAAAACGATCAAACACTTCATTTCTGTCTGGCAGGGTACTCACATACTTTTTTCTATCCTAGTTTTTATTTTTAACAAAACGTTTCACTCATATTTCCTAGTTTTAATTTTCAAATATCTAGATGTTTTTAGTGGATGATCATCAAAAATAAAGACGGCCACCAGAGAGCGTATTAATGGAGTCATGGTCGATTGACTTGGCTGTTTTCATGCTCTCTTTTGATCTGTAGTCATTATTCTCAGTGAATCCAGGACCTCCTCACAGTGTCTCTGTAATCAAGTTAGTCGTGATACATGGTCCTGTAATAACGTGAGGCAGTCGGCCATGGTGTTTATGTATTGCACAGATTACAACTTAATACAGAGTGAAAGTGTTTGAAATAATAAGAAGTATATTGTTGCTCATTTATCATTCTCTGTTTAGCACATCATTATCACGGGCACGGGCCTCAGTGCTAAAAAGGAAATCCCACCTGCCTCCCCAGGGTTGAACAACTGATAACAGTTTCAGAAAGAAAACTGCAATACAGAAGAAAAAGGCTGAAAAAAAATATATTAAAGAGAGCAGTAAGAAAGTATTTCTACATTATAAAAGCAATTTACATTTTGTCATGTCACTGCCATTATGTTATTTATATATTTTTTTAAGGTAATTGTATGGGTGTGTCTGCATGACACAGCAATTATAGCTCCATAAACAAAAACATTGCTCTTGAAAAACGTTCCAACTTGTAATATTTAAAGAAGTGATTTGTATTGCTAACCTTCACATAGTTTAGCAACACAAACAGTGGAGAAAATAGCAAAAATAACAATCTGGACATTTTTTAAAAAACATTTTTAACTGGAATTTAACATGTCAGCGATAAATCAAAATTCTTATTATGAAAAGAAATTGATTGCAATAAATTTGTCATATCATTTATCATAATAAATGATACAATAAATGCTTATTACCCTAAAAAAAAGGTCATTTCTGTTTTTAATTTTGCGTGCTCTACTGCACAGAGCAGCCAAATTTCAGTTTCAGTTTCTTAACGTATTCTGTCCTTTGCATTCGCTCCAAAAGCCTTCTGTGGTTATCCAGATGTTACTTTGAATACTTTCTGTTCTGATTCACATTAGAAAACACTGCTGCAGTTTCTTTCTTGTGAACCATTATTTCATCTGGTGCATCTTTTTTTTCCCCAACATGAATTTGAACTCAAATTGTTTTCTTGTGTAGTTTAGGCCAGTGTTTTCATTCCACGCAGGAAGCATTTTAATGTCATTTTAATACAATTTCAGGTTGGAAGGAGCAGTGGCCTTCATTTTCATACCATTTGGGAGCCGCTGATAGACACCATAACAAACGTGTATAGAAAAACATGTACGACTGAAATCTGAAAGATGTGACGAGAAACTTACCAGTAGAAAACTAAATTGCACATTAAATTTACAGGCAAAATGAACTTCCTGTCTACAGTTTAGTATGGTGGGAAATCCCAGACAAGTTGGAAAAGGTGGTTGACATCACTGATGCAGAATAGGATCAAAGAGCAGAGAGAGAAAGAGGAAGTTCACACCATCTTCTCCAGTGATCACAATGGACAAGGATCATATCCCCTACTCCAACATCTCTCTGTCCAGCTTCCAACTACACAACCAGACAGAGATTTATAGGAGGCAGAAGCAAATGAGGTGGATTAGCAGTGCTTCCCAGAAACTGAACATGTAACAGGACATGTCACTGTGGAACATAATCTCTGCTACCCAGGAAATTAGACAGCTTCATTCAGGGGTGTCTTCAGATTTGCTGGAAGACTAACAATTACTACTCCATGGATGATATGAGTCATCACAAAATTTCATTTGGCTTTGTGATAAATAAAGTATTTGTTGACTTTGAATTGAATGTTAAACTTCTAATTACTGATGCACGAATGCCTGTTTCCTTAGGCCATGCCACTTCTGGGAGATATTCGTAGAATATTTTTATCATTATTTATTTTTATTATTATATTATAATAATCGATTAAATTTTCCTTTGGAATCAGTTATTATTATTATATGATGTTGCATGGTGACTCACCTCTATCATAGACGTTTCAAAATGGGACACAGACTCTTTTTCACAACAGCAAACATTTGCAAGTTGCCATGCTTCACTGGTTGTTTCACCTGAAACTGTTTTATATGCTTAGATGAGACCAACATGGAGTTTGTCAGCTAAAACCTCTTCAGGTGGGGTTGGTGTGAAACAGAAAAGTACAACAGCTCAGTATGTTGGAGGTGTTGTGATGCAGTGGGTCTGATTCTCGTCTTGATGTCCTGATGTCCTATCCCATACATCCATCCAACCTACAACCGAAGACTCTGGAGTCGTCTCATTGTATGTTCCAACCTTGTGAAATATGACAAGAAAACAAAAAGTGCAAATGGCAAAAAATAAGGTTGTGTGATAATTGCCAATATTTGTGCCACTATAGGGTTTTAGTAAAAAATAATCCTTGGCATGTAATCCCCCCGCCCCCCAAAGAAATAATGTAGACAAAATAACAAGTGGTACTGAGTGCACCAAATAACTAAACAGAATAGGTTTAGTCATCAATTTATGTGAGATTATTAATTGCTTACAATCTAAAAGTGGAGTTACTGAGAGTGAATGAGCTCAGTGGTGATGAAGAGACTGTAACTTGAATGAAGATGGCTGTCTGGGATGATTTGTGACACCAGGTGGAAGAGACCTGCAATGATGCATGGTTTCAGGATGCCTTCATGCCACACAAATAAAAACGGAAGGCGTAAAAAAGAAGGAAGCAGTTTAATAAGCGTGACCTAGCATGACTCTTACAGTTTGATGCTGTAATAAGAAAGAGAAGGCTGATATTTAAGCATTTTTTAAACCAAATGATAAGCATGTTTTTGAAAAATTGGAAAGAAAAAAAATATTTAGAAGATTAATTTAAAATAAAAACTCAGCATCTTTGAGCTATAATCTCAGTGTCTCTTCTTCATATCCATGCAATTCAATGATTAAACAAAGTTATGAACATTATTTCCTCTGTGGAACACTTCTTTACTTGGTTTATTTGTTTGTTACCTCTGCACTTACAGTACAGTGAATATTATATGTAACTTAAAAATAATAGAAAAAGTTAATTTCTTGATTCTATTGTAAGTTAGCTCATTGTCCCTCACTCTAACTTTTAAATTTCTGAGAAAATAAAATAAATGACAAGACAATGTTTGAGGGGAATGAAAATAAGTTATTTGTAACCGGACTCTTGGACGTGACGTTTTAGGACATGATTGGTGGCGGAGACCTCTATATATCCGTCAGGCTTCACTCCCACCTTCTCGCCAGTGGAATTTCAGCTCAGCTCCTGCACCTTCAGGGCAGACGAACACATAAAAGAAGTAAGTACTGGCTTGTTTTCAGTCCTATACCTCTGTATTCCCGACATCCGTGACTTCTACTGACCACTAATAAACCACCGCGGTACTTGTCCTTTGACCAGTTAAGGGGTAAGCTCTATGTATTACACTATGTTCTGGCCTGACTCCGTGTCATTTCAGCCCTCTCAGCTGTGTGCCTACGTGGACTTAGCTCGCTAGTCGAACGTTATGGAAGCTAACGTTAGCTCGCTAGCTAGGCTATAGTTGGACTTGTACTTTTATTGAGTGTACTGATGTTGTATAACCCGTATAAAACGCCACAATCCCTGTCTAAATGTACAGTTGGGATTATTGTAAAGTTTTCAGCTTTTAATTAGCTGACATTTTAATGTCACCAACTGTGAAACAGACAGACTTAAGTTGTGTTTTCCAAGTGAGAGTGAGGCATGCTAAGTTAAGGCTACCTATTAGCCGAAGGGCTACGTGTCACAGTCGTACACGCCGCAGTCAAAGTTTTTAGCAAGTTTGCTAACAAGCTGTGGTTTCTGGGGTAATATTCAATTATTCAGTATTTGTCCTTGTGGCTCTTACACCTCTACTCAATGGCCCGAGTATCCAACGTTATCTCCGTGTCCTCGTTTGATATTATTAGTTTTGTCTGGCAGACTACATGTTTTATCGGCTAGGCAAGGTTAGCCGATATGAAGGCACCTAGCATTAACTGTGCTGTAAAGTGTCGTTGGCAGCTGTCAGCTAGTTAACATAATATCCTGTTAGCTGCCTTCTTAAGTCTATAAGCTGGGATTTAAACTATAATGTTATCGAGGCTCGAATGTTGGCAGGCTGTAGGAAATATTAATGCAAGTTAACGTGGAGTACAGAGCAACAAGACACTGACTTATTTGTAGCTTTTTATTAAATACCTGGCGTGTTGCTGATCTTTTCTCCTTTGCATCACCATACTGTATTTTTAAGTTTCATAAACTTACAAAATTATGTTGGCTAAATTCTCAAATGAGTATATTTCAGAAGTAGAGTGCAAAACTTAATTCATAAAAAAAACTTTTGGATGCCAAATTCATGTTTACATGGATTTTTTTTTGAAGGTTTTTCTTTTTTGGATGCACATGTTTCTGAGGTAATTAATAATCTTCTGTCCACATTAAAAAATGTCAAAGTTTGGTTTGAAGTATAGATGAAAATGCTATAGTTTAGATTTTCCACATCTTCAGTGTTCAGAATAATTATACTTTGAAAGTGTGAGTTGTCTGAATCAGATTTTGTCAGTCTCATCAAAGCATATGCTGTCCTGTCAACATTTTCTTTCTTCTGTATGTATTTTAAACTCAAAACTCGTCAGTCTATTTTCTAGACAAATGAATCCAATCTATTATCACGCAACGACAACGCTGGTTATAGATTTGTTTTTGTGAATTTTTAAAATTCACCAAGCTAACTTTGATGTACACTGCATTTTTTTTCTCTTTACTTTCTTTTGGGAGCTTAGCCAGTAATTGGTAAAAAGAAGGAACCCATAATAGTACATAATTGGTAACATGCCAAACTAGAAGTCATGTTTTTGCTGCAGGAGTGCAAACGTTTCCCTTCCCCAATGTTTAGTCAAAAGCTTCACCATGTCACTCATGACCTAGAAATTACACTGTTGACTAAAAGGGTTTGACTTTTATGTTAGCAAGAGACAGAAAACTAGTGAAACTTCACACTGGATAAGGTCCGTTGGACATAAAAAGCACAGCATACTGTATGTAAGTAAACTCTTGTTGTGCGGTGGTAGAGCACAGCACTGCCCTCTTTATAGTTTTTAAAATATTTTACCTCGAGTCTAATTCACATCGCTTCTGAGATTCTTTTATGGTCCAATCAGAGTGAATGTTTTGTTTAAAAAAACAATCAAAAAAAAGCAGGAAATGTGAAAATGACGAGGTATTACTGGAAGACATTATTCACAATACTTAAGCCCAAATTGTAGTCTTAAACACGCAAGCACAATGAAATGTAATTAAAACAACTACAACTTGTTTTGCACTTCATACATAAGTTACTCATGACAACTAAACCCATCTTAAACAGTCTCTTATCACTGTTGTGTGTAAAAAGCTGTTTAAATGCAAGTTTACTCTACTATTTTTTTTTTTTTTTCAAAAAATTCTACAACGGCTGTAATCTTGTTTCATAATGCTTTTTGTGGAAAAGTCTCCAAAATTTTCAGTTTTTAGGTTTTAACTTGACAAGACCAGAATCATTTGTTGGGTTTGTTTTAGGAAAATGATAATCAGTCTGTCTGATTTATCATTGAAGAGCAATTAGCTGGTGTATTTATTGCAAATCTGCTTGTTCATCAATAAAACAGTACAGGAATTTAAAGCTTAGTTTTTCATAGACTGGAATAATTCCTTTTGGAGTCCTTACCTTCCTCCTCTTTGTTTTTTAACAGGTAAAAGCTGGCAGGCTGACGGGAACTTGCATTTTACAGGACGGATTATCTGGTAACTGACCATTTAGCTGGTAAGTTGCTTGCACACATGCAGCGTTTTTAAGTCGAATAGAATAAATCTTTTGTTTTTCTTAACAAATGTTGAGTCAGTCCAGTTGTCTACAGAAGATGGGTTCAAAGTCAATAACACACTTTTCAATTTCATCCCAGCTATAAAACGGTGCAGTCAGTTTCAGTTTACTACACTGTTTACTATGTTGAAGCAGCAAAAGATTATAAATGTGGGATAAACTTGGACTAATAGTAAATTACTATTTACTGGGTGATTATTTCTAATAGGTGCATTCCTTTTATTGCACATTTTTATGTCTATGATCCTTTAGCCTTTTTAGCCTTTGGTGGCATTCTTTTTGAACTAGCTTGGTGGAAAGAGGAGACGTGAAGACTCCTGTGCAGTCAGGTGGCCTGGACTTCTACATGGTTCACATATTTTGAGCACACAGCATTCCTCATGTACATACCTGCACACACATGTGGATGGGACTGACACCAGCACATTTCTTTATTATGTTCCCACCTTTAAAGCAGAGGAGTGTGATCATAAATTTATGATGTGAACATAGATTATTACAGCTAACTCTATAGATTATGACTTCAGAAAAAGTTATTAAAACCTCTGGTTGAACGGGTGGGTTGTTGCTACCTCAGTTTACAACAGGTGTCCTCTATGCAGATTTACCATTTCTATTGTAATACACTCAACTGAATGATTTTATATCCTTTTTCTGCTTTTCTTGGAAGAAAATCCATCCTAATATTATTCATTCTTTTCTTTGTTGGCAAGAGTTTCTTGACCAAAACACACAAACTAGAAATTCCCCTGGAGTTTTTGCTTTATACGTGATCAAATTGAAACAAGGTGCATATCCTATTTCCAAGAAAGTATATTCCCTTATTAATGAGGATCACCTGAATGTGTAAAATTCAGGTGAAGGTGAGGACTTCTGAGTTTTACTCTTGGAACTGAACCGCTGGCTCAAAGATCTAAGACACGGACCGCTCATGGACTTTAATCTCCTGCGTTGTGGACATAGAGAGGTCACCGAGTAAAATCCTCTTAGCCTTCACCCTGCTATAATTCTTGGAATAGTGCTGTTTGAAGAGACAGAGAGGGTGCACTGCATTTGGCATTGCTAATAAAGGTGCTCCTGATCTCAGGAACATGGCTTTTTTGTGATAAAAGTAGATTAGATAAAGGGAAAACCAAAGTTCAGTTATAATAAGCTTGCTCATGATCATGTGACTTTATTATTATTTTTTAAACATGTTTAGTTCTTGAGATTAAATGTTTCCTGACATATTTGAATGTAATTGAGCCAAAATTCAAATTGTAATAACATGTGGCTCACATGACTGCTGTTTTTCTGAACTCTGCCATGTTCCAAAAAGTGGTGTTACTTTAACCATTACTTGTTAGCTGCATTGTGGTTGTCACCGTACTAAACCATGCGCTTTGTTTCCAGTGGCACACTCGGACTCTGTGTTTGACGTGGGATCTTAACCATGAGCTCAGTCGCTGTACTTACGCAGGAAAGCTTCATCGAGCACCGCAGTGGGCTTCTGCCAGAGCAAAGTGGTGGTGAGTGATTCTGAATATTAATGTACTTTTAGCACTTTTTGTTTTAATAATTGGGGTAGTTTCATCCTCCCCTCCAGCTGCTGGAGGCCCCAATGCTGGAGAAGATGAGGAGGAACTTCCTACCTACAAGGATGCCTTCCCACCTCTCCCTGAGAAAGCGGCCACGCCTGAGGGGACGCAGGAAACTGCCAATGCCTGGACATCAAAGATTCGGCCTCTCAAGTCCTCCATTATCACCCAGGTGCACCAGTACTACTACTTTAACTTAACATGTGGTCCTTGTCTCCTTTTGCTCGAATTTGTAAAAATTTTACAGAGTTTCCTTGCATCCTGTCTAATGTTTGAAATGCAAGTTGGCCTTAAATGCATTTATCACAAGTCTTAAATTTTGGCATGGGATGACTAAATAATTTTGTGTAATTTGTTGCATGTAATATTCACAAGTAAAAGTTTCAAAATGCAGACACCTTCCTTGTGTTCTGTGACTTAAGGCTACCAATAACTAGCCGCTAATGTACCCTAATTAGCTTTTTTTTTCTTTTTCTTTTTTTTCAAAATAAATCTCAGGTTTTCCATGTGCCGCTGGAGGAGCGCAAGTACAAGGACATTAACCAGTTTGGGGAAGGGGAGCAAGCAAAGGTCTGTGTGGACATCATGCATAAGACCGGAGCCCACCTGGAACTCTCCTTAGCTAAAGACCAGGGTCTCTCCATCATGGTGTCTGGGAAGCTGGATGCTGTGATGAAGGCCCGCAAGGAGATCGTGTCCCGACTGCAGACTCAAGTATGAAGCTTTGCAATTTCAATTGCTCAACATTTATTGTCTGTGACAAAGATGGCTGAAATGTGTTTTGTTTATTTTTCAGGCTTCAGCGACTGTCGCTATCCCAAAGGAACACCATCGCTTTGTCATCGGCAAAAACGGGGAGAAGCTTCAGGAGCTCGAGCTCAAGACTGCCACCAAGATCCAGATCCCACGACCCGACGACCCCAGCAACCAGATCAAGATCTCTGGTACCAAGGAAGGGCTGGAAAAGGCAAAGCATGAGATCCTGTTGATCTCTGCTGAGCAGGTAATGTTAATGTCCTGTGGAAGCATTTCCACATACATTTTTATTTTCTAGTTTTACATTTTTTTAAACTTTTCTTCTGCATTTAAAAAAAAATAGGATAAGCGTGCTGTGGAGAGGGTGAACATTGATAAGGTGTACCATCCCTTTATCACCGGTGCCTACAATAAGATAGTTGGAGAGATGATGCAGGAAACTGGTGCACGCATTAATGTTCCTCCTCCAAGCGTGAATAAGAATGAGATCGTCATCACTGGGGAAAAGGAGCAGGTGGCCCTTGCTGTGGCTTTAATCAAGAAGATCCATGAGGAGAAGGTGAGGAGGAGGCAACAAAAGATTAGATTGTATAGAACAATGTTTAGTTCCTGTCAAAAGGTGCAAACAGCTGGTCTTTGTATCTACTGCAGAAGAAAAGCACAACCACGATTGCAGTGGAGGTGAAGAAGTCTCAGCACAAATATGTCGTCGGCCCCAAGGGAAACACCCTGCAGGAGATCCTGGATAGAACTGGCGTCTCGGTTGAGATCCCACCTTCAGACAACAGCTCAGAAACAGTCATCCTTCGTGGGGAGCCTGACCGCCTGGGACAGGCCCTCACCGAAGTGTACGCCAAGGTACAGGCGTTTTCTGATGCAGAGTGAAAATGCCAACCAGAGGGCATGAAAGTTGGAGGTAAAACTAACTTTTTGTTTTTGTTTTCAGGCAAACAGTTACACTGTTTCCTCGGTGTCAGCTCCTTCTTGGCTTCATCGTTTCATCATTGGCAAAAAGGGACAGAACTTGGCTAAGATCACCCAACAGATGCCCAAGGTGAATGCAGTCAAGATTGGAAGAAGTTTGAGTTTTGAGTGTTCATTAGTCCTAATGATGTCTTTATTGTTTGTGTTCAGGTGCACATTGAGTTCACCGAGGGAGAAGATAAAATCACTTTGGAAGGACCAACCAAAGATGTGCAGATGGTGCAGAGTCAAATTGAAGCCATTGTTACGGATTTGGTGAGGATTCCTTTTCACTAATGAATTATCTTCTGTACATGAAGAAAATCTTTGACTTGCTGATACGAAAAACTTAAGATTTCTTCTCTGACTACTTCTACACCAAAGTGATGTAATTTGGTAGAATTTATAAATAATGCATTCACTCATCTGCAAAAGATAGGATTTTTGACTTTCTGACTTGATGAAGTTGAAAACCAGAGGCCATTCATGGTGCATCTCTACACATGGAAGACACATATCTCATTTTTTTATTTATTAATTTGCCTTTTAACAGGCAAGTCGAATGGATTATGCAGAGATCACTGTGGATCCCAAATTCCATCGTCACCTGATTGGAAAAGGAGGTGTCAACAGTAAGTTTGCTACTGAAACTGTATAATAAAAAAAATTAAAAAAAAGATTTTTGTGATTAAAAACAATCTGTTTTCTGATTTTATTTTTTTTAACATTTAGTCAACCGCATCAAAGAGTTGCACAAGGTGACCGTCCGCATCCCCCCTGACAACGAGAAGAGCAACTTGATTCGCATAGAGGGGGATCCGCAAGGTGTGCAGGAAGCCAAGAAGGAGCTGCTGGAGCTAGCGTCACGCATGGTTGGTACACACCACTGAGACGCTACATGTAGTTCACCATGCAGCCTCGAATCGCTCAATAACTTGTGGGGTTTGCAGGAGAACGAGCGTACAAAGGACTTGATCATCGAACATCGTTTACACAGAGCCATCATCGGGCAAAAAGGGGAGAAGATAAAGGAAGTGCGGGACAAATTTCCAGAGGTCAGTTTTAACTCCTTGTATCGGTTTGCATTTGCTCTGTACTGAAGCTGCTGCCGGTCTCTGAACGACTCCATAACGTTTGTTCAGGTCATCATCAATTTCCCCGACCCAGCACAGAAGAGCGACATCGTTCAACTCAGAGGGCCTCGGAATGAGGTGGAAAAATGCTCCAAGTTCATGCAGAAGATGGTGGCTGAAATGGTAAACTGTCAGTTGTTTTAAAATAAATTTCTCCCTCTTTTATTACTATTGTGATACACATTTTGAGGTGCAGCACAGGGTGTCTGCGCTTCCTTAAAGTATTGCATGCATGGATCTAAAATTAAGGCCATAAAACTTCTTCATTTTACTGATTTTATTTTTTCTAAAAATTTGTGCCACTTAGTACACGGTCCCTGATTATCATTATCTAACGTTGCAGGTCTTAAATTTTCTATTGGCAGGACTGTTTATCTTGTATATTCAGTTTGTTTTTCTTGGTGGGACTTTTGTCAGAAAAACAAAAACTGTCAGGCAAAAGTACTTTATTGTGTTCTGTGACGAGACGGTTGAGGCCAACGGTCCCTCACTAACATACACTTGCTAGCTGTCGCTTTTTTTGCATCAATTATGGGTAAGTGCAATCATCTCCACTTGGCTGGACGAAGTTTGCACATTTCTGTGGAGATATAGGTCTTAAATTTAAGACTTTTGTGATTTGAGTTTGTGAATCCCTTCAGTAACTGTGTGTTCACATTTTCATTTCTACTGGTTTAGTTGGAGAACAGCCAGACTCTGTCTGTCCCCATTTTCAAGCAGTTTCATAGGAACATAATTGGAAAAGGAGGAGCAAACATCAAGAAGGTGCCGTATATTGTACTTTTTTCCTTTCTGTATTGCATCCTCAACCCAAGAACAAGCCTTAAATAAGATCTTTGATGCTGTAGATCCGAGAGGAAACAAACACCAAAATCGACCTCCCTGCCGAAAACAGCAACTCTGAAATGATTGTCATTACGGGGAAGAAAGCAAACTGTGAAGCTGCAAGGAACCGCATTTTGGCTATTCAGAAAGAACTGGTAAACACTCTCTAAACTATGTCCATCTGGTTGTATGATAGTAAAATTACAGTTTAATTATTGTCTCTCAGGCCAACATCACAGAAATGGACGTCTCCATCCCGTCCAAGTTGCACAATTCGCTGATTGGCTCAAAGGGCCGCCTTGTGCGCTCCATCATGGAGGAGTGTGGCGGCGTGCACATCCACTTCCCCACCGAGGGTTCAGGGATCGATAAAGTCACCATCAGAGGGCCAGTGGAGGAGGTGGAGAAAGCAAAGCAGCAACTGCTTGCTTTAGCAGAGGAAAAGGTTCGTACAAGTCATTCAATTTCCTTGCTAAACTTGCAAACATTTTACTTTGGCGTTTGATTATACAATCGGATTGATGTTTGCCAATGAGGAAATGTTTAGCACCTATCCACCAAACAGCCACCTACACATTAGGGTGGTTTCCACCTCTTCAAGATGGCTGTCAACTATCATAAATTTATTCTGAAAAGCCCTACTGAATTCTAAATTTAAAATTTGGTAAACCGTCTTTCACAGCAAATAAAGAGTTTCACTGCTGAGCTGCACGCAAAGCCAGAATACCACAAGTTTCTCATCGGGAAAGGTGGCGGAAACATCCGGAAGGTTCGCGACAGCACCGGCGCCAGAATCATTTTCCCCACGTCTGAGGACAAAGACCAAGAACTCATCACTGTGGTTGGGACTGAGGAGGCGGTTCGGACAGCCCAGAAGGAGCTGGAGGAGCTCATCAAGAGTTTGGTATGCCATTTAAAAAAAATAAAAATTTGAGTCCTTTACAGGAATGGGCTGGTATCTGGGTTCAATGGGAAAACTTTGAGGCCTATTTGATATCTCTAGTGTTTTTTTTTTCTATTGTTGGACTTTTTTGTCTGGCAAAAGTTTGTCACAGTCAAATATCTTTGTCTTCTGGAACTGTGGACTTTTGAGGCTCCTGGTAGCTCTTGCTCGCTACAGTATGTTAGCAGCCACCTTGCTAGCTTTGTTTGCATCCATTATGGGTGACAACAAATTTAATGCCAGTTGTACACTGCAGCAGATATGTAGGTCTTACTTGAATGGGTGTACGGTGCAGATTATTCGGTTTCTGTGTAGCCATTTTGAACTTTATGAGTTAAATAAGCTGATTCATTCAACACTTCTAAAAATGGCCTGATTTAAAAACAAAACAAAAGATGGTACGAAATGTCCCTAAAGGGCCAACCTTAAACATTTGGAATGTTATAACGGGAAACTTATCGCTGACCAGCTCATTCCTGATCCATAACGTAAAAATAAATAAATAGAAGTGCATATCTTGTGGTTTTTAAATAGTGATGTTCACTTTGTGGTTTAAGGACAACATTGTGGAGGACACGATGAACGTCGACCCCAAGCACCATCGCTACTTTGTGGCCCGCCGGGGTCAGGTCCTCAGGGACCTTGCTGATGAGTACGGTGGCGTCATGGTGAGCTTCCCTCGTACTGGCTCCCAGAGCGACAAGGTCACCCTCAAAGGAGCCAAAGAATGTGTGGAGGCAGCCAAGAAGCGCATGCAGGAGATTGTTGAGGACCTGGTAAGTGTTGGTTGTCTTTTTTTTTTTTTTTTCCCCCCTTGTTTTTTCAGATTTTTACTTGATTTTTTTTTGTTTGTTTTCTTTCCCCCCCAGGAGGCTCAGGTGACTGTCGATTGTGTGATCTCTCAAAAGTTCCACCGCTCCATCATGGGTCCCAAGGGCTCACGGATTCAGCAGATCACCAGAGATCACAACGTGCAGATTAAGTTTCCAGAGCGAGAGGACCCACAAGGTAAAAGCAGGCCTTCATTGTGTTTCTGACCAAACTTTAAGCAAAAAGGAGCATTTTTGTCTCAAAACAATTAACGGTGTGTATGCGTTTGTTTAGCAGCACCTCCTGCAGACGCTCCTGTTCAGGAGAATGGAGAGGCCAATGGGGAAGTCAAAGAACCTGTCGACCCAAACGCTCCCAAAAAGTGTGACGTGATTTTGATTTCCGGTCGCAAAGAGCGCTGTGAGGCTGCCTTGGAAGCGCTGAAGGTCGGAGCTGATGCCATGCCTCGGTTTGGACTCAGTCAGTTGCTTTTTCTATATCTAAGCGTGTTCTCCTCTCTGCAGGCCCTGGTTCCCGTCACAATTGAGGTGGAAGTGCCTTTTGAGCTTCATCGATACATTATTGGACAAAAAGGAAGTGGAATTCGTAAGATGATGGATGAATTTGAGGTACACCGTCTTTTAAAATCAGTTAAAATGCAGTGTGGGCTCAGTGCAGCTTCCTCATGACTTCAACCTGCTTCCAGGTTAACATACAAGTGCCTCCTCCTGACCAGCAGTCTGATAAAATTGCCATCACCGGCTTGGCCTCTCACCTTGACCGTGCCAAAGAAGGCCTCTTCGAGCGGGTTAAGGAGCTGCAGGTTGAGCAGGCGGATCGGGTTTGTAGTTCTTTCAAGTCGTTCTGCTTCAGCCTCTTTCACAAGATGAAACACAAAAGTGGGATGATTTTCTTAGTCCTGTAATGTTATCTCAAACATGACCTATTATGCAAAATTTTAATTCTGTACTTCCATTTGGTTCCTACTGCTTTTAAAAACTGGTGTTTTTTTTTTTTTATATTTGGAAATTGAACTGTTTCAAAAACCTCCCAATTGTAAAGTCATGAACGACAGGCACTGCACTGTTAGCAACCCAAGCAGAGCTCCAGCACATTTGGGCGTCTAGTTTTACTGCTGCATGGTCTGAACAATGGCTACTGAAAAAGACAAGTGCTGACTTGCCATCCAAAATGCACTAGCTTACTTCTTGTTGGTTGTACAGGAGGCTCCACTTCTGCTTTTCAGAGACGTAAAGTCATATAATTAAGCATCTGTTTTCAGCTAACAGTGAGTTCAGTGGCATGGCCAGCAGCAGCTTATTTAGATTTAAAGTGACAGAAGCCTTAAAACAGCTCATTGTGAAATGACCTCAATGTACCGAACTGATCAGACTTGAATCTCATCGAAGAATATTGGTACAAAAAAATGTAAACATGTTTTGGCCTGTCTTAACCTGCTCAAGGAATCGTCATAAGTCACCTTTTAAAGGTCATGCACAGCACAAAAGTCTCAGATTAATTTTCAAATGCCAGAAATCGGGCAATAAAACAAGTTTTGTGCAAAAAATCTCCCCTGAACCTGCAGGCACTCAAGAGCTTCAAACTGACCATCACTGTGGACCCAAAGTATCACCCAAAAATTATCGGCCGCAAGGGCGCCATCATCACCAACATCCGCACAGAGCACGATGTGAACATCCAGTTCCCAGAGAAGAATGATGAAAACCAGGTATAGTATGGAAAACAAATGCTTAAAGTTCTTTTTTTCTTAACACATTGATGAAATGGAACGGCTCAAATCTTTTTTTTTTTTTTTTTCTTCAAAGGATCAGATCACGATTACAGGGTACGAGCAGAACGCCATAGCTGCACGGGAGGCTATTCAGGCTATAGTGGACGAGCTGGAGGAGATGATCTCCGAGAACATCACCCTGGACAGCAGGGTCCACGCCCGCATTATTGGGGCTCGGGGCAAGGGCATCCGCAAGATTATGGATGAGTTTAAGGTGAGCTTCCGTAAAGCTGAAATGTTCTCCCTCTGGAACACGCACAAAGGAACTCGACCAAAACCTCACTGCCATTTAAATGTTCATCTAAATGTACAAACTTTTAATCTCAGTAAGGCAGGAGCTAAACATGTAAATTCACAGAGATTTTAAGTCAAAAACATGTTCTAGAAAATTTCTAGCCAGATTTTTCTTTTTTTTTTTTAATCAAACATGTCAATTTTTAAAAAAATAATGACTTAAATATTAAGTTAAATACAACTTCTCAATGTTTTCAGATTGATCTCAGGTTTCCACAGAGTGGCGCTGCAGATCCAAACCTTGTAACCGTAGTAGGTCGTCCTGAACATGTGGATGAAGCCATTGATCATCTCCTGAACCTGGAAGAGGAATATGTAAGCTCCTCTAAACATTTTTTTCCTCCCCCCCTCCCTCGAGTCATGATCAAATGCCAACTGTTTGCTGATGCACTTTTTTTTTTTTTTTTATGTTGTTTTTCAGTTGTCGGATGTTGTGGAAAATGAGGCGAAGATGGCATACATGAGGCCACCTGGTGGCAGCGTTGCTGCTGCGGATGAGCAGCGTGGCCATTCCAAAGGTTTCGTGGTTAGAGAGGCTCCCTGGGCCACCGGCAACGAGAAGGTGAGACCTACCCAAACGGCTGCTATTCCACTCTGCATCACTAGTTTTTCTGAATCCATTTGCTCCTTTTCTTTCAGGCTCCTGACATGAGCAGCTCGGAAGACTTCCCAAGCTTTGGAGCTCCGGTCCAAGCGAAGGCGTCACCCTGGGGACCCAAACGCTTTTAAGCCGTTGGCTTAAACGTAACTAGTCAAATCTTCCCCTCCACCAACTCCATGTGCATCCCTCCCAATCTCCCCCCCAAAAAACCTCTGGAGCTGGACTGACCGCTGACCCTCAAAGTCTTTAGTTCTCAGAATATCATCCTGCATCTCGGTCACCAGTCCACAATAAGAGCTTTCAGATACTGTAATCCATCGTGAGCTTTATGTCTGCGTTGACTCGTACCGTCTCGAGCCTAAATGTTCCGGCCATTTTGCCGTCTCGTCTACACCGATGTTTTAAATGTTTTAGACCAGATGCCTCATTGTGGTTTGAACTGTTCTACCAAATCGTGATGACGAAGACATCACTACTTTTTACGTGAGCTGCCCTTATCTTAGTTGCCTTTTGCAGGAACAAGGGGTGGGGAGATACTGATTTTAATGTTCAAACTTAAACGTCAGTCGTAGAAGGTTCCCACACCCCTTCCTGCTTCATCCATGTAGCCCAGTGAAAATAACATAGTCGTCCGTTTCCAAGCACACTATAGTGATCGTCCAATCATGTCCTTCCATGTGCTCGTACCTGTGCTGCTGTGCGAACGATCAAACTTCGGCTCCCACCTTGTAGCCTTATGAATTGGTGAGCTGTGATGGAAGGTGTTGGGGAGGTAAAGAAGGGGAGGGTGGTGGCTGAGTTTCAGCCACCACAGAATGGCACCAACTCAAACTGCCAGATGCTTGGAGATCATGCCACACCTAAACTTTGTACAACACTAGGCTAGAGCTCCACAGCATCAAAACCTCACACTAACTGTTTTAAATAGATTCGCTACATTATAAAGTAGATCACTCTGCGGAAGTCGACCATCTTGTGCCAACTTTAACGACGTCCCGCGTTCTTCGCCCTCTGTAACGGGTCAGTGTCCAGTCCCTTTGTCTTCCAGTTGCTATGCAGATCCCCTCTGTTATATAGCAATGGCCCCTCCCTTTTTTATTTTTCATTTTTATTTCAGCCTTACAACTAGAAAGATACAAACCAGGTAGAGATGAGTTGCTTTCAGTAGACAACTGCAAGGTGTTTCCTCATTCTTTCAAAAACATTTTCTTCCCAGTTGTGTGTTTTACTTGGCGTGTACGTTTAGCCTACTAGCTGCTAAGTAAATGTCTAGCATCTACCTACCTTGGTTTATATCCTCCTTGTATTGAACGAAAGATTATGCAAATACCATGAAGTGAACGGTTATGGACGACACTGGAAAAAATTGTCCAGAAGCCAATAAAAAAATTGAAAACATTTTTCATCTCCGGCATCCTTTTTGGGTTCATCACAAATTAATACATTTCATGTCATAAGATGGATTTTTGAGAATTTAGCGGTTCATGAGTATATCTAAAAATAGAAAATTGTGGAAGGTCACTATAAAAATTAAATGACAAAATTTGGGTGCAAATTTTGATCATATATTGAACCAAGATTCTATTCAGTAAAACATTAAGCATAATAAATTATTTTCACCACTTCAGCCCAGACAACAGAGTGATCTGTGGCTATGCGGTGATCTCCATTGCTCGGCTCAAAGCAACGTTCAGCAAAAGCTCGTTCTGATGTGGTAGATGAGCTGAAGTCAAGCTGATGGATTTTTTTACAGTACAGCGGTAAATCCAGTATGAATTCATCATATACTGCCACACCGCGGTATCACTGAGAAAACTGAATGCTTCCAACTGTTGATGTAATAATGTTTGCCACTGGACGCGCTGGAGAGCGCTGGTTGGCTCAGCCAGGCAGAGGAACAAACTGTTGGCTAGTCAAGTTGGAATAACAATAAAAAAACAAATGGAAGATAAAGAAAGAGATATAAAAAGAAAAACGTGAGGCCAAGATTCGAGACTACACAATTCAATAACAAAGTATGTTGGGTTTTTAAAGATTCTGACTGCCTGTATAGGCCACTCAGTAAAAAAAAAAATCTCAGAGATTCTGTCATGAGATGGTATCTCAAAATAATGAGATTTTATCTCAAAAATAATGAGATTGTATTTCAAAAATAATGAGATTCTATCTAGAAATGAGATTTACTCAAGATAATGAGACAGTAATTCAAAATAATGCGATTCTATCAAAATGAGATATTAACTCAAAATGAGATATTAACTCAGAATAATGAGATTATCTCAAAATAATGACATAGTAACTCAAAATAAATAGTTGTTTATAACATATTCCAAATTTGTGTACTGAAAACAAGAAGTAAAGTTATAGTACCTGTATTGTTTGCAGGAAGCAAAACTGGATCAGTGATTTGTCCAGAAAGCTGTTAACAAAATAGGCAGTCGGCTTTAAGCTGGTCGAAATGATCAATCCAAAACTTCTGAAAGTGCACCACCATTGCTCTATTCTTGGATTTCCTGTACTTCCTGTATCTCATTATTATGAGATACAGGATATATTCCTGTATCTCATAATATATATCAGATATTATGAGAGACTATATGATAGTCTCTCATAATAATGGCATACTATCTCATTATAATGAGATTTTTTTAACAGAGTGGCGGAAAAGGGCTTCCATAGAAAAGCAAGCGGTGGAGTGACATTATCAATCAGCCAAATAAAGGAATATGTTGTGGCAACGAGATGTTTTTTACAAGAGGAAGCAACTGATTAACATCTGAAATGCTCCAATGACACATGGACTATGACCCCAGAGGAGCTGAGAAGGCTTCACACTAACAGTGTCACCAGCCACAATGAGGTACTTGATGAAATGAGTTGCATTTCATTTTCCTTTGGGTCAAATTTGAATTGATTTTTTTATGTATTTATTTATTTTTGTTAATATATTATCAGCTTCTCACATAAATTCCCAATAAAATACACAGAGGTTCATATTTGGAGCGTGTCAAAATGTGGGAAAAGTTGACTTCACTGCAGTTGACTTCTCCTTTGTGAGATTTTAACACAGAAATGGGGTTAATTTTATTTCTCCAAGCAGCCTTTCTGTTAAAATCCACCTTCTTCTTTCATGTTCGTTGTGCACTTTGGTCAGAATTATGAACCGAGAGCAGACGACTCTTTATTCCCCCCCCTTTTCATCCCTTCTCCTGAGAGTTGACAGAGGTGCATTTTCAACACTTCCAAAGTGCTCCTGTGTTCGAAGGGAGCATCGGAGAAGCTCTCAACCGGAGCTCTGAGGCATAATCACCAAACAATTAAGATAATTTCCCAACGACTGCTGGTGGCAAGGAAAGCAATTTTTCTGTCTTGTAATCGAGTCGGGCTGTCAGATTAAGATAGCAGGTGATTTAAGAGAAAGTGTCTCTGCTAAGTGTTTGGAGAGCGATCTAGGTGGCCTCAGGATTCCCTCTGCCCACTGAGATTGCCTTGAAAGCCAAGGCGCTTCTAAATCTGAAAAGAGAAAGTAACATTCGAGAGTTGGATTCGTGTCTCTGGGCGTTTTGGGGTTTTTTTGTCACTGTATTACTCGCCTTCTGCTGCAGATCTGCTCCTGCATCTTGCAACATGAAAGAGTCGAGTGGCTTCTTATCTTCTCTCCCTTACTTTCTCGTATCTCCTCTTTCTGTCTTTTACTTGCACACCAACAACAAACTTCAAATTCAGTACGTACTGTATGAGATTATTATTGGTACATGACCAGAAGACAGATTCCTTTATACAAGTTGTATGTGTGTGTATGTATGTGTGTATATGTATATATATATATATATATATATATATATATATATATATATATATATATACATTTGTTTTTTTCTTATTTTGATAAGCAGGTTTTTTTTTTCTCAGTATTAGACATGTGTTTCTATCCTTAGAGCCTTTGAGCCTCACCAGATGAAAATTGGAGAAAAAAATAAATAAAAAACATCGTTATTGGGGTTATGTATAGATGGAACAGTGTTATGGAATATTCTAGTTTCTGTTTTCATTCCACATCACAATTCTTTAAAAAAAAGAGCACTACTGCCTCAAACGTACCCTTCTTTTTAAGAGATAAGGACTTTCAAAGACATAATTCTAGACAGCTAACTATTCATAATGCTGCACCAGTTGGTTAGATAGTGCTTACATAAAAAAAGCTGTGTAATATCAGAAATTTTCCAGCCAGACAGTGCAATTTAATATAGCACAACCGAGTAATTGTGACTTTCTGTTGTTATAAAAATGTTGTGCATGTCAAACACGACTTAAAAGAATCGTGACTTTGCAATTTAACGTCTGAAATGGGACCTCTGTCGCTTTAAGAGGCTCACGCTCTTTCTGACAGCCCGCTTTCAACACGCCGTCGCAACAGCATTCCTCTACTGACGATTATGTTTTTTTTTTTTTTTACCAGCGTTTCACAGAGAAGTAGCTCGAATGATGTGTTAAGCAGACCCACATTTCCACCATGTGTTTGCTAGTAGTTGCTGCCGCTTGTCTGAAGGAGCCGAGTGGCGGAGGCATGGGCGGAGGCGTGGGCGGAGGCGGCGGAGGAGCTTCGTGGCAAAGGCGGCGCTCAGTTATGGCGCACTCTTTCTGCAAACTGAACGGCTATCAGGGGAGACTAAGGGGGTACTCGAATATGAATCAAAGCAACATCAGGTATGTTTTTGATGACATTGCAATATAAGCTAAAGCTAATAAAAGTTTATTTTACATAACAGTGCCCCTTTAAACTGCAGCCAGAACCTGTAAACATGCAGATGGGAGAGAGCTTGCAGAACTCTCAAATCCTCTGCATGTTTGGTAGAACCATGGTGGCGTATTTTTAAGACATTGCAGAGAGAAAAAAATGAGTAAATTTCCATATTAACATCAGATATTTTCTAGGAAATAAAGAACAAACAGGAAATCTTATGAGCGCCAAAAGTTTAAAGTTTGCTAGAAATTTTTATTTTTTATTTTTAGATTAATCTTAGAAATTTTCTACAGAAATGTTGAAGCTTTCTGAGTTTCAAATGTCAGATTTTTGACATTGGAAACTCAGAGATTTTCTTTTTTTCTTTTTTGTTTTTAACTTTCTGAGATTCATCTCAGAATTTCAGAGATTTTGGCAGAAATTTACTCTGGAAATTGATGCTGAACTGGCTGCTCTGTGACAAAAAGGCAGTTAGAACAAGACATGGTTTTGCTGAAATGGTGTTACTGTTGAAATGAGACAAGTTTGTATTTTTCCTGCAAGAGAAAAACGGCTTTGGAGTCCTCTGACTTGATGGAGTGCTATACAATGGTAGGCCATTTTTCAGGTTGTTGCAGCTTGTTCTTAACAGGAATCCATGACTTTTCACTTTCTGTAGGGTATAAAAATGATGTAACTGTAAATATTTTCTTTATGTTAGTCGATATCATTTCCATCCTAGAGTTGTCTAAACTCTTCTAGGAATTCAGATTGAACTGACCTTTCACTCAGATTAGTGGAAAGTTGAGCTTCTTGTCACCAAACCCTCCAGCTGACTGGCAAACCTGATCTCAGAAAGACGAGGTAGTTGCCTTATAAAACTCCAAATTCATTGGACACCTGACTTAACATGACACTGGGATACTTGCAAAATAGTAAGAGGCAGGACTTTCTGTGGATTTAGAGGTTATTTTCTGACATTTTCTTGAAACTTTCCAGGCACTTTTCTGAAAGTTTCAGGGTAAAATCTCTGAAGTTCAAAAAAAAAAAAAAAAAAAAATTAAAAACACGCTATAACTCCTGGGGCAGTACCCTGCAAGCCTTATCTATAGGTGACAAAGTGTTGCTTTAATTTATTCAAAATATTTTATTTAGAAACATAGATCAAGTGAAAATATATATCATCATTTGTGATGATGATTTAATTGTTTATATATTTTAAGGAAGAAAGCCAAGAAAGTAAAAGTTATGCTCCACACTCTCAGATGGTGCAACAGTTACACACCTTTGTCCACTAGATGGCGTTGGCAGACTGGAATTTCTTCCTCATTGATTTGTGCAGGGAGTCTAAAAACTGAACAACTCAAATTCTACACACGTCACAAAAATTGGCTGCCATCTCTTACATAGAGAAATACTGTTATTTGGACATGTTTGTTACATAATCATTATTGTATCCAAACTGGCATTTTGATGATTTTCACTGATCATAAATTATTGAAGAACAGAAAAAAAAATCCTTTTTAAAACATATTCTGAAGTAAACACAAATGACCAAACAAAGATTGCTTTTAAGCCCAGTCAGCGACTTTGTTAAGAGCATCAAAACCTCAAACGTATCATAAAATAGATTTAATCAGTAAATTACCTCTATTTTGGAAAAGTTGTGTTTTTCTTCTGTTATGTCAAATGTTGATTGCAAGTTGTAAAAGGTAAATATAGCCATTTCCTAAGACAATCACCAGAGTGAGAAGTGGTTTAAACCAGATATTGAGTTTATTCAGTGTTAGATTTCTGACTGAATATTCTCAGAATTAACCAGACATTGGTAATTCACTGTTATCTTGAATGAGTCTGAATTGGTTGTAAATGTAATCCATGTATGATAATAAAGTAACAACATTTAATGTCTATCTTCTATCCTCCCTCCCAGAAAGAGCTCTTTGGTCTAATTACCAACATTGTCAACTCTCAAGTACGGTAGTGGCAGCATCAAGCTGATGATCTCTTTTGCTGCCAGTGGAACCGGTCCACTGCATTCCACCAGATCTGATGAAAGAAGTTGTAAAACTTACCATGATGTCTTTGGCAGAATCATTTCAAAACATTGCTTTTCTTCTTTGTTGCTTTGGATGTTTGGGAGAAGTTGTGAATGATGATGATGTTTTTTGTTTCAGAATTGTAGTCTGCCTGTAGATACTATCAGGCTCTTTGCAGCCTCCCTAACTGGTTTCTGTCTTGTGTTCACATTGGTTTCTACTGACTGATACCTTTGTATAATAACTTCCTTTCAATCATTTTAAACCTGCCTTCCAAAAGTAGCTTTAACAAAATTATGCAAGTCATTTTAGTCTAGTTTCTGGTGCAAGTATCTTAGTACACTTGAAATAAGACAAACCTAAATTATAAGTAACTTTTCAGCAAGATACAGAACCTTTAAGTCAACAATTCCTTCATGTTGACGAAAAAGTATTATTTCCATTGGTAGATTATTTCATCTATAAGAAATATTTTATGTGTACGGAACTAATAATTTGTCATCAATACTAAGGAATTATTGACTTAAAACAAGCTCCTGTTTATTGTTGTGGAAAAGTTACTCATAAATTGGCTTTGTCTTGTTTGAAGTGCACTGAGATACTTCCACTAGAAACTAGACCAAAATTGCTTGGTGAGATTTTGTGTTTTTGCAGTGTAAAATCTCTTTACCTTGATGTAGATGTGTTCACATTCAGTGAATCTGCTTTACTGCCGCCTTGACATTAGCTGTAACTGATCTCATCGGTGACTGTGATCGCTGTGTGCTTGTTGCCAGTGATGTCAACAATCCCTGGCAAACATAATTAGACTAAGTGTTAAGAAACTATTTAATAACAAAAGGCTGCTGTGAACATTTTTTCCTGAATCACTCTGCAACCTTGTTTTCCACTTTTAGATCTAATTTAATCAGTGATGTAGCAAACACTCACACATTGCCACAGCCTCTTACGCATCATTATTACAGTAAAGTCATGCATTTAATCACAGCACAATGGGCTGATGACACAATTCACCTCTAATTACTTCCAAAATTACAACACTTGACATGTTACAGAGTAAAATGCCGACTGCCCCGGGTTTCCAGCACCATAGGGAGAATCTTTGCCCCCACGTTGCTGTAGCAATCTTTTGACTTTGTCAGCACCTGAGGTTTTAAAAAGGAGCAGAGAAATCCAGCCGAGTGACCAGCAGGGGTCACATATGGCCAAAAATGTATTCCATTCCCCTTCTTATAGCTCATTCTTACAAGAAAAATGTCAACAAAAAGTTTCCCATCGACTCAATCAAAATTCCTCATGCTCGGCTCACCGTTATTTTGACGGTTTGTCTACATTATCATTCAGTTTCTGTGGAGCATGCAGACCAGATGGCAATCACATACACGAATCAGTCCCTGTGATATTTACTCCTTTAAGAGATGCAAAGCGGGTGCTAAACATCAAGCCCTCCGGATCAGTAATTAAAGCATCAGGACCACAGGGTTGAAGGCAGAATTTTGCTTCTGGCTGCTGCGTCATCTAAAGCAATCTCTAGATCTCAAACACGTCTAGCTTTTTGTTTTATCTCTTAAAAACACAAATGTGGGAAAGCCTCCAGTTGAGTTCCTGCTTGGAGAGGCGTTCGATGACACGCAGAGCCTTGTGTTCCTGCACGCTCCGGCCACTGCCCGCTAGCTAGCTAGCTGCTATCTCTCGTTGTTTAGCTTTGTTTTTTATCCGACGTACAGTTTTCACCCAAAACTTTTAAATCTAAATGTCCTTCGCTTGTTGCGTGAACTTAATTAGCTGGAGTGGAATTATTGCTTTGTATGTCAACGTATTGAAAGATTTAAGCGAGCAAAAAACTGCTGAGAAAAAAAAAAACTATATATATCTTCATATAACTCCATGTGTGTCACAAACCAAGTATTGGTTCTGTACTTTATCAGATCTCTCCAGCGTCTCTTCCTCTGGAACTGCAGAGGTTTCATGCTAGGTGGCGATGGGGATGGGGGGTAGTCCGGGGAAAAAGGAAGGGATCTGCTGAGGCGCTCTCGCACAATGACATTGTCTGAACTACAGCCTCCACGACTTGCCGTGCCGCAGCGACAGCCCTTTAGTGTTTCCTGTCAAACGGAGCATTGTTGCTTTTAGTTCACTTTAAGTGTCTAGACAGTGGTTTTGCTGCTCCGTTGGTTCCCCTTGGATTGAGGCCAAATCTTCACTCCTGGCGGTGATAAGAGTCTTATCTCGCTGTTAGAGGGCCTGGAAACTGGAGCAGAGCTCAAGAGAGTGTCACTCAGGTGGGGGGGAGTGCGGGCACCTAGAAGAGCAAGCCGGGGTTAGTCAGCCGACTCACACATCACACCTGCATATTCACTTTGAAGCCTCTTCTGAAAGATTATTTGATTTTACTGGCTGGATGTTTTGTATCGCCACCTCTGATTTTCTGTCGCCCCAACAGTAAGATGTGCGTGCGTGTTGATTTCTGCGATTCTCAGCATTGTTTCAATGGGTTCAATCGGTGTTCAACAGAGAAGGGCGCATGAAGGAGCTTATAGCTCCCAAGATATGCGGGAAAACTTTCTGCATTATAAACCTCACCTAAACAGCTCTCCAAAAACAACAGCCTCCGAAGGCAGCTGTTTACTCCGCAGCTCCGCACCGACAAATTATGAGGCTGGGGGTCACCCATTGACGCACAATGAATGGCCCGCATTCTTCCCGACAAAGGCCAGGAGGGTAATACAACTATTCAGACGCTCTCTTTTATGCTCGTCGTTGCTGGAAACTGTTTGTTGTAGAAAAAAAAAAGTCCAAGGTCCCTCAGGTAAAAAATCAGTCGGCAGATTGTGCGCTGGTTTCTTGTTTGAAGTCCATTGTGGCTTTATTCCCCAGCCAGGTAACACAAGAATGCCGCTTTTCTTCCCCACATAGTTGATCCACAATATTGGCAAATGGTCCTTAATTCCCCTCTATGCAAGGTAACTCTCCAGCTTGAAGTAATTCAGAGTCCTTTTCTTTTCACTCTGAATGGTGGGGCCTGTGTAGGAGAATGAAAAGGATTCAATAGAGGTGGATGATTTATTCAAGGAAAAAGCACTAAGACTTTGGAATGAGAAGCATGACTGTATTCTCCCGCGAAGGACACCTTGTTTTGTGCGACATAAGGCGAAATCTATGGCTGCTCAATTCATTCGTCACCGTATAAAAGAGATTGAACTGATAAATATATATATATATAAAGTGGGGGACAGTGAGGAAAGGGTGGGAGGAAAAAGTTAGCCTCCCCCCCCACTCCCATGTTTGGTTGGTTGCGGACGTAATGGAGACCGTAGAGCTTATAGCTTCGTAGCGTCGACTCTGACTCAGAGTCAGTGATGAATACAATGGCATGCTGGACAAAAGAACTAGTTCAATTGTTCACCAGTGGTGCTACTTTGGGTGTTGCTAGTCGTCGTACATATTTGTCAGGGGTCTCAAACTCCAGTTCTCGAGAGCCGGTGTCCAGCAACTTTTAAACATCTCTCTGCTTCGGCACACATGGCTCCAGTATTAACTCATTAGCAGAGCTCCGTAGAGCTTGGCAGCATGCTAGGAACACACTGTCACCTTTTTATTCCAGTGTGTAGAACAAGGGACACATCGAAGAGTTGAAGGACTGGTTCTCAAGGATTGGAGTTTGAGACCACTGCTTTAAAGGGCCAGTATTAAGTACTTTCCAGGCAAATAGTGTCATTTTATAACACAATTAAGAGACTCTGTTTACTTAAGTTGTTATAAAAATGCTATTTATGTCATATATGACTTAAAAGGAATTTGACTTTGCAATTTAATGCCTTGAAATTGGGTTTCTGTCTCTTTAAACAAAAACAACTCCCACTCTTCCTGAAACTCCGCCTTCAGGAAGTCAGCACAACATGGTTCCTCTATTAACCCTTTAACAACGTTTTTACGAGCGTCTCACTGCGAAGTAGCTCACATAATGAGCTCAGCAGATGTTCAGTTCCTCCAGATGTTTGCTAATTGCTGCTGGCTAGTTTGAAGGAGCTGAGTGGGTGGGTCGCGGTAAAATCAATATTTTAACAGTACATAAAATGCAGTTTTCAAGTTTATTGCTTATTAATGTTGTCTTGATGGCAAAAAAGCAAAGAAAATCAAGACTGTTTATACTTTTACAAACTACTATCATGAATCTCAAAAGGTTTTTGAAAAATCTGTTTTCTGTGAAATGATTCAATTCTGGGTTGATGGATTTAAATAAGCATCAAATAGGAATCTTGAATCAGCTTCATTGACCGTGGTGCACATAGGTTCAAACTGAACATGTGCAGTTCTCTTTGAGAACAGAAAACGTCTTTGGTTTTGAGAGGGTAGCGGTATAGTTGTCTGCAGCAAACTTCCAGAAAACTTCCAAACAGCTGAAACACCGAGTTCCTTTAAACCCAGAATTAAACCTGGCTGTTTCTAGAGTTGCTTTAAAAAATGTAACATTGACCAACATATTTGAAGTGTTAATGATTTTAATGATGGCTCTTGTCAAAATGTAACATCAGTTATTGGTTTTCACGACTGTTAATTGTGTGATGTGTTCACCAGATGTTTGTTTTCATGATAACGAAGCACTTTGAACTGCCATGTTGCTGAAATGTGCTAAACAAATAAACTTAAGTGATTGACATATACGATATCAATAAATACCGGTTTTTGCAGTACTAATATCAAATATTTACATTTTTCCAAAAATTTACATCAGTGCATCCCTGATTGTGGGTCAGTTCACAGCGTTTTGAATTAGTTATTGAAAACACAGAGAGATTGTTACTTTTAGCATTTATTAAAGGACGCTAACACATAATGTCCTAGTTGCTCCATCATTAATTTACTTTTATGCATATTTGTAGGTGACTGGTGTCTCCAGTGGTCAATGGGGAAAGTGGGTGGTCCACCCAAAAACCAGGTCGCAGACTCAGAACCTGGTTCTCGAGAGTTTTCTGTGAAATTTTACGTCTTTAAAAATAGGAAATTTCCACTTTCGATTGAAAAAACGGAGCATTCCAATCACCCATTCAATGCTGCGCCGGCCCGTTTATGCTTTCTGCCAGGCGTGGCATGCTGGAAAAGTCCAAGTGTTTCGGTGCAGCTGTTTACTGGGAACACACGCTGCGTCAAGTTTTCACATCCACTGAACTACTGCGTATTAATCACAATTTTTTTTTCTCATTTTTAAGAAAGAGCATGGAACTGGCAAGATTATTAACATTTAATGGAGAATTATTTTAGATATAAAATTCACATTTATATCATATCCTAATATAGAGGGACTCCCTCCCACCCATCCCCACTGAATAGGCTATTTTTATTTCTCTCATATGTGTTGTATAATCACTGTGTTTTGATGCTTCAGGCGCTCTGACATTTGATGGTGCCGGCTGTCAGGCCTTGTCTTGGATTAAGGGCAGCATCAGGCAGACATATGTCCTTTCTACTTTTGTAATGGTTTGAGATTTTTTTTTTTTTATCTGGGAGAAATATAATTTTTATCTCACTTCATTCAGAATGACAGTTCCTCAAAATCGCTCCACACCGAGGGATATTCATTACTTTTTGTAGACCTGCCCGGGTAGCTCGTCAACTTTTCATCTCCCTTCATCTCTCGTCTATTTCACTCTCTCAGAAAGCCTGTTTTTTTTCTTCTTCTTCTTCTTCTGGCAATTTTCCTGCTTTACTTTGCTATGACCTTCCTGCTTAAATTGCTTGGCTTGTGTTATTCACAGTCTGAGATTTACAGAGAATAATATTGCACCACAGGATTTCCCACACTCTTAGGTGCCCAATAACTTGTGACAGAATTTCTGTGACCTGGTTGTCTGTATTTTCTCAGCTTAGGTTGAGGTGATGGGGGGCTGTAGTTCTCATCTCGCCCCCCCACACGCCCCAACCCCATCTGTACATAATGCTCAAGCTGTCATGTGCACCTTAAACTGCGCCCACAGTTCAAACGAATTGATTGGTTCCAGAAAAACGTAATAAAAACAGTTAATAAAGAATATTTTTGGGGCTTTTGATAAGCCAATCAGGGGCCAGCGGGTAATGAATGAGCAGGTGCATGTGTTTGTTTGTGCTAGAGGCACTTTTTTTTTTTTTTTCTCCGTTGGGCGAAACAGAAAAGTTGAGGTCAGAATGGCAAGTCTAGGTGGAGCTAACACACTTGCAAATGCGTCGTGTAATAACAGTCATAATGGAGGATGTAAAAAGCCCTCTATCCTTTTTTTTTTTTTTCTGCTTCATTTAAGACAGTGTGAGTGCTTATCTCCCGTCTTGTCGCGCCACAACAGAAAAAATACATGGAGAAACTACAAAAGGAGATGTGCACAAGTACGCCACATTCAACTTTCCTTCCCTCTATCTCCTGCAAAGAGGCTTTTACATTGTCACTCTCTCATTTGTGGCACATAATAGTGTCTGGAACTCTCCGCGGCCCATTGTCAACTACAGGACTAGTTGTCCATTTGGGAAGTGCAAAAAATACTGGGAGGGCTTTAATCTTTCTTCATTATTTTCCAATTTTGGATAAATGTGCTCATAATACCCCCCTCCTCCTCTAAATGAAACTCTTTGACACTCTCTCTCTCATTTTTTTCTTTTTTCTTTTTGCTCCACACTGCACTTTTCACCTGCTTTCATCTTTTACACAGGACAAATAAGTAGTCCAAGTGTACGGTCAAAATGTGGAGATAGAAGGATAATTGAGTCAATAAATATTAGGGTCATGGTGTGATCATTGTTGGAGCCTGTTCAGGAGGTCTTTAGAGCAATACCAATACGCATATTACCATATTTTTGTTATTTGCCACAACAGAGCAAATTGACCCAGCGAGGGCTACTTTGCAAAACTGTGATTGTGTGGATAGCTAACAGCACAGACCGGGTCCCTCTCTGTTGCTGCCTTTGCCACTGTAGCATTTTCTGTATCGCCGCGTTTATAATGGGTCGTCCGGCCGCCGCGCAATTTATTTTGATATCTGAGATGAGAAATTGTAGAAATGTGACTGCTCTAATTCTGCCATAGACTACACTTATGATGTGAAAATTTCTCTAATTTGCAACATGCTCAGTAGAAATGGGCCGCGTGAAATATCAGCGCGTCTCGATCTGACCCCCAGAGAATGCCGCGACTGTGACAGATGTGATTGGACGCAAGCACGCACATCAGCCCGAGCGCCCCGGAGCTCTTTGCTGTTGGTCACCCGCACTCGGCAGGCAGCCATGACAGTATATGCAAAACACTTGAGCGATAGTGCTGACAGAGAAATTGTTCCACAGTTTAACCCCCACTTCCGCCCCCCTCCGAAATGAAAGGTTAAACAGCGAACATACTGTAGCTACGAAGTGTTGTTTTGCACGCTTCGGTGCAATAAATGCATGAATAAATTGTCCAAATTGAAGTGGGCGTGTGTGGATGGGTGACGGTGACATGCTAATTGCTGTTTCATGTCCTGGAAGTGTGTGTGTGATTTTTTTTTTCTTTAGAAATATTTAGCAACACAACCCTCGGCAGATGCTCTCTCAACAGCCATGTCCTCCATGTTGATGGAGTAGCTGTGGGTTTTGACCGAGACATGCGAAAATGTCATGCTATCATATCATTAGTATGTAATGAAATCTAATTTCTACCCCTTCAGCATGTGTTTACTTAAATTGGAAATGATCGCTACGTGAAAAATTGAACTTACTTTTGAAAGTGATATCAGTCAAGTGGTAAAATTTGTTGTAAACTCTTGGAGTTGCATGGTCAGAAGGGCTCAACGTGAGCCTGCGTAGTTTTTAATAGAACAAACTCTTGATTTTGAAATAGTTTCTACTCAAAATTGTACTCATTTACTCACATTATGTAGCCTACATTAAACAACAATCATACAAGTGTTTTAAGGATATCGTGGCTCAACTCAATGTGGACGCAGGTTGTCGTTGAGTATGTTTAAACATTGCTGGTGTTTTTCAGGGTTTGTTGACTGAACCTGAGCTCACCAGTTTGATAACCTCAGACTCCTGTGGTCTTCATCTGAATGGAGCTCAAAATTACAGTCTTTCATGGAACACGTTTCATTACTGAACCTTTTACCGAGGCCAAGACAGGTAGAAAATCCCCCCCTCCGCCACATCCAGTGGAGTCCTCTGACGATGCGTTAAATATTTATTATATATACCCAATATCTGGAGAACTGTGAAGAATAAGCAGGCCTCTTTCCTGGGCTAACGATAAAGACAATAACTGCAAGCATAACAGCATTTCCATGCTGATTCTTTAAATATAGTTTGCTAATGATATATTATTAACAGGGGGCTTAGTTGATTTTTTACACCCATGGTTCATTTCTGCTCTGATTAGCATGGTTGTTTTTGTGTCGGCTTTGGTGCCGTTATCAGTGCTGTTGCTGCTGTTTCTACCTGGAATGTGTGTCGAGTTAGCTAGCCAGCGCTGAATCCAGTCAAAGGCAGCATCAGGTAAATATTCTTGCATGTTGTTTTGGAATAAAAGGATTAGTGTTACAGAGGTCCTTCTTCATATTTATGCGTTGCATTTGTTTTTGCCAGCTTGTGGTACTTAGCTTTAGTTTGAAGTACTAAAAATGACTTTAAGGTGATGCTCTGCTGAACCTGCGATGACAATGTAGCATATAGCTGTAGTTGATAACATGTTAGCTGTCATTAGCCCACCTTGCTAGAAACTTGTGGAAGTAACACTACAGGCTTTTAGACTATGCTAATGTTACAGTGTTTATGTTTCTTCAATAATATGAGTAAATGGTGGGATTTTTCTAAAAAAAAAAAAGTTACATTTTACATTAATATATTATTGTAAACTTGATAACATTTCCGATGATAGTTTGCATTTTTAAGTTGGACAGAAATACAAAAGATATGAAATACATTTCCAAAATTGTTTAGCACTATTTTACATTCAGACTGCCTACAGTTGTCACCTTTCTGTCTAATAACCTTCTCATTAGTTTTGCTACCCATACAAGAGAATTGTCCCTGGAAAGTTGTTCTTCTGCCTGTTCCCGTGCTACAAAACATTTAGTTCTTGATTCATGTACATGTTCAACATTGCTACCTTGTCAAGCATTGCTCTGTCTGGCTTGTTCTATAAGATTGAAACCTCATATGGATTTTCACCTGAAAAATGATCTTCAGCATAATAAAAATTACAGAATGATTCTGCTGCTTTGTTCAAGCAGAGTTACATCCGCTCACTACCATCAACGGTGCTGACTGGGACCAGCACTTTCTGCCCACACACGTCTTATAAAAGTTCACACTAACAATATGAATGCTCACTTTCTACTCCTATGCTGTTGTGAGATTTGGATAAAGCACATTAGAACGAAGGACATCAGTAAGTAAAGCGATTAAGCTGCTGTCAGTGTTTCTTATGGTGCAGGCTGGCCTGTCTAAAAACAGTTTCACGTAGGTGTGAATGTGAAGAAAGGAATCACATTTTGTGAAACATGAAGTCCTGTCATGTCCATAAAGTATGGGTGTCCTTTGTGATGGGCTCTGTTTCATACAGCCACACAAACACTTGGCTTGTGTCAGATAGCCAACGTGTCGAAAAATGGATTCTGATCCACCTTCCTGTTTGGAGTTACTTAACAGAACTCAGCATGCTGAGGTGAGTAAATCTCAGCATGCTGAGATGTTAGCCAGCTAAATGTTTAGCTCAGAGCTAAATATTTAGCTGATATGCAAATTCACTTGCCAATAACTGGAAGTGGACTATCCAAATGAAAGATGGGCTTTCATACCTCTAGATAAGCTCCTGCTGGTGAGACTGGGTAACTGCTACAGTCACTGGTAAACTTCTGTATTGTCGCTAAAACGGCTCATTCTATGAAACTGAAATGTTGTACATGTCGGGAGAAAAATTGAAGCCAACCACTCTCGCCAGCAGGAGTTCATTTGGAAGTTTGCTAAACCTAGCTCTTATTTTTATAGTCCACTTCCAGCTATTAGCAAGTGAATTTGGATATTGGCTAAAATGTACCTCTGAACTAAATATTCTCTAAGGGCAATACATAAGTCAGGCTATGCATGTATGAAGCAAAAATAATTAGCTTGGAGGCTAAGTATTTAGCTTGCAAGATACATATTTAGCTTTGTAATGTTTAGTTTGAAATTGAGATATTTATAAATTAATGAATAACTTGGTGAAAAGGTCTGAAAAATGACTTTTTATGCTACGACAGAAAAAGTGAGTGTTAACCCAAAAAATCCAAATTATTGCTGTTAATTTTCAACTGTGTAATTTTACAAATGCATCCCCGTAGTTGAACACATTGAGGATGTAAATTTCATTCTGAGGTGGTCAGACGAACTTTAATTTTGGAAAAGTAGAAGGCGACATTCTTCTCACCATACATGTGCTATTCACAACAGGAAGATGTTAAAAGCGATGCGCGTATTTCAAAGCGTTGACAGGACTTGATTTTCCACAAATTCCCTTCATTCACGTAACACTTTTTTTTTTTTTTAAATTTCAGCCTGTAAGGCAAGATAAAGGGAGCAGCAGCAGCTTCAGCTTCAGAATAACACGCAAAAATGTTACAGATAGGCTTATTTAAAACCATGGTTTAATGCTGTTATTTCTTGGGAGACAGCGAGTGTTTTAAATGTTATTTTGAAGACAACTTAAATATGCAATTCTCAGTTAGGCAGGAATATCTTCTGGAAGTAATAGATTGTGCAAGACAGTCTATTATAAACTGTTTTTCATTTTAAATGCCGCCGACATATTTACTACATTTACGCCAGTAATTTAACTGAATCCAAATGTCCAATTACATTGAAATATGTTGTTTTTTTGCAATTATTTATTTACAGTATTTAAGATTACAGCAGAGAGCAGAATTTCTTACTTAGATTTGCACTGACCCACTTAGTGCAGCGCTGCAAATGTATCACTTTATATGGTGCTTCCAGCAAGGACTGTTAATGTGATGCTTTTGTTTGTTTTTTTAACACCAATGCCATCATTAATGTTATGATGAATTATGAATCTTATGAGTAATGCAGTGACTTCACAGTATAAATGTGCTTTACAATAACTATAAATGAAAGGAAATATAGATTACTCAGTCTAAAAATTGGATTTTTCACACTCTTTCTTAAAAAAATAAACAAAAAACAACCCAAATACAGTATTCGGGAAGAGTCCACTTGTTTTTATTTCCTCTTGTATGTGCTGAGGAGCGAGTTTGAAGGGGGGGGAGACACAACACAGTCTTTGAGTCATTGGCACTGACCAATAATCCCACCAATCCATCACAGATATCTTCTCACTGGAGCAGTAAATCTGACTTATTGACCCTCAAAGCCCCTCAAAGGGATCATTTTACAGAAACACACTCATTTTAGAAAAAAACAAAAACTTCTACTTCTTAGCTTTTTGAAAATATTTCAACCTTTTGCGTTTATGGTGTTCAATTTGAAAGCAAAATTGCATTCATCTATTTCTTTTCTTTTTTTTGTATTTTTTAAAGCTGATATCGAGTTTATTTTCACACGTTGAACCTTACAAGCCCTTGACTTATGTGTTGCCCTTCATGCTTGGCTGCTCACCAGGTCCATGGAGCGTTTCGAAGACCTGAGCACAGAAAAACAGCTTTATATCAAATTCTACTGCCCTATTTTCTCTTTATAAATATATATATATATTTATGTATAAATATATATATATATATATATATATATATATTTACATCTATAGATGTAAATATATTTCAATTAACGTGTGCCGGTTGTTTCTGCAATCACACAGCGCATCAGTAATTGTTGGATTTGTTTTTAATGCCCCTCAGCAGATTATTTTCTTGTTGTATTGATTTATTGATTTTTTCAGTGTTAATTTTGAACACATTGCATATTTTTAAGCAGAGTAAGCAGATTTCTCCCAGTTCGTTTGGTGACGCCTTCAAACATGCATCTAAGAAAAAAATAAAAGGGCTTAGAAAGCAGTCATAAGACACACAGCAAAAGGCCTTTATGTTCAATATAATATGAGAGCAAATAAAATGAAAGCTGATGTTAGGCAAGAGGAAGGAGCAAAGGGAGGGGAAGAAAAAAAAAAGCACTTTTGACTTAAGCATTCATAGAAAAAAAAAAAAAATCTGAATTTCTGGGTCCTAATCTTTCGCTCCGAGCGCTGCCGTGCTAAGCTCTGGTTCGGGATGACAGGTCCCCCACCTGGACAAGCTTGGACAATGTCTCCGCTGTGTCTCATTTCTGTGGGAACAGTGCGGCGCAGACAGCTAATCACGTCCGGAACCAAAGGCACCTGCCCTATCTGCCTCTACATTTGGTCGGGAATCTTTAAAGAGGCTAAACCTCACTTTCATGCTTGTCTTTTATTCACGGTAAGTGCTTATCGAGAGCGAGCTGTTGCCACTGCCCCATCTTCCCTCCCACAAGCTTCTGAGAATGCTTGACGTAAGTACAGCCAATCTGGGTAAATACGAATCTCTCCTTGCTGTCACTGCTGGCATATTATGCCCCTGAGGGAACATTCTTTTCATAATATCATAAGCTGCTTAGCGGTGTGCTTCTATTTAAGGCATACATATTAATAGCTATAAGGAAATCATATTTGAACTGTTCCCTGCAATCAATGTCTTTGGGTTTGCTGTTATACTTTGTATAAGAAGGTGTTAATAACTTGAAGGCACTTAGACTGGGCAATCTAATCCCTTTGTGTGATAGAGACTCATCTTGGCAGGAGAGTGCGGCAGATCACAGGACAAGGTGCCACCGAGGTTTAGTCCCCTAAATCACGACTAGGCTCTTGCTCTCCCTCGTCAGAGTGAGATCCGGCACCGGCGCGCGAAGTTGGTGCGAAGAACACGACAGCAGCTGGTTTCAGCCCTTTTCTTCTGGCCTGGAGAGAAAAGGTGACATTACTCTGGGCCTCCTTAATGCTGGCATAGAGGATTACACAATGATTACACAATAAATAAGGGAGAATTACAGGATTTTCTTTTATTTTAACAATGAACCTAAAAAAAAAAACCCCAAAACTCCCAAAACATTTGGAATCTTCATTCATCTGTCAGAAGAATAATAATAAAAATGCTTGGATCTTTATTTAAGGTGTGTTACCTTATCAACATAAAAAAATAAAAAATAATTCTTTAAGCAAAGCAGATAAAACTGTAAGTTCTCAAATCAGCAGGACACAGAGAAAATGAATGCATGAACCAAAATCTGACCAACATTACTGCTAGACAGGTTAGATGCAGAATCAGCAATAAAGGCTCAAGCTGGTGAATTGTAAGAGTTGTTTTTCTTCAAATGATTTTACTGCAGTTTTTTTTTCCTGTAGAGAACTGTGCATAAAATAAACCACAGCAGAAGTGTGCAAAAACTAGGGCTATAATACCAACATGTGTTGGTACTACAGTCACATTGTCAAAATGTTCTTTATTATTAGAGATTGACATAAGTAGATTATTTTATTTTATTTTTTTTACCAGTTTGTCACATTCCACACATTTTTATCTACTTTGCTGGGATTTATGTGGCAGTACAGCATGAAGCGAAATGGCTTTCAACATTTTTAGGGAAAATAAAACTAAGTTCTGTAAACTGTGGCGTGCATTTACCTCCAACCCACTTTCCTCTGACACTCTGATAAAATCCAGGACAACCAACAAGTTGTCCCTCACAGGTTATTTTTTTTTCTGTCGTTTTTTTCCCCCTTCATGACTACATGTTACTTTCTGTCCTGTTCTGTTCTGTCATATAAAACTCCAGACTGAAGTTTCTGCTTGCAGTGTGACAGAGCAGCAGAGAAAACTCTGGGCTCGAGTGGCTTTGGTATTGGAACTGCATGTTCAGAAACTCCACAGCTGTCTCTTATACAGATGCATTCATAGACACATTCGGGCCGAAGCCTTGTGCTAGGAATTCATTCTCGTAACATTTACATTTTTCTCGCAATCACAAACTTTCACTTACTCTTTTGGGGGGGATTCTTTGAAATAGGCCAATAAAGTAGAACAAAATAGATGTGACATGCTTTTAGTTTAATTTATTTAATAAAAAAACTTTAATAACTTTGTTTGAAGCGGATGGAGGCAGAAATGTAAACTTATTTCAAACCTGCCCCCCTTTTTTTTTTCTTTGCTAATCGTCCTCTACAAATCCAAAAAGTGACATTCACTTGTGCTAAGCCTTTTTTACTGAATGCCCCTAAATAAAATCAAGACACAACCAATTGCCAACAGAAGGAAAGACTTATGTTTGTAACAATATTCTGAAAACCACACACTGAAACTCTTTCCACAACACAACTATGAGCTACTTTGTGTTGGTCGATCACAAGCTCACGGCTGAAATGTGGAAAGCAAATACACTCTATATATTAATAAATACAAATTCATTCATGCATTGGTTTGGTTCAACAGCTTCTTCTGCTTGGTGACTCCTGTTCTAGTTCTCTGGAAACACATTGGACAATATTATGAATGTTTGCTACGGAGGAAAAGTGGAAAGAGGGAAGCTGATTCAAGGTTTCTTCGTTGCCTCCGAGAACAGAGCCTTTATTCTTCCTTCGCTTCTCCGCTCAACAAATGGGAAGACGTGACTCTAAGAGTCCATCAACAAGAGTCTTTCCCCAGTCGTTACACGTGTGGACGCCGATTTTAAATGTGTGATGACACAGAAAATTACAGCCAACTGCTCGAATAAGAGTGGTGGGAAAGGGATTCGTTTGCCCAGCAGGGGGTGCTGAGGGTCCAAGCAGGGCTGTGGAGTGTGAGAGCAGGAGGAAAGGCTCCGGCTCTGGTTGCCGGGGCACAGCTCTCTGAGCTCAGATGAGTGCTTCAATTGTGGGGATATTTTCCTCTAAGCCCGTGGTTGACAGCAACACAGTGCACTTATTTAAAGCAATTTCAAACATGTCTTGTCTGACAAGTTTTAAATCCTACTTAACACCCCGTAACCGCCACGAGTTTACTGTCAGAATTAAAGAAGAGAATTCTCAAAGGCAGAAGAAATTATCACTTTCATTTTGTTCGTCGCCATTGTTTAGAAAGGACACGGGAGGGATGTTTACCTACGGATGAATGCGTTATTAGCGCCTTTACAACTCTGGAGGTTTTCACGCCGGAGAAAAGGGGTTTCAAAAGTTGAACTTCGATTTTTCTTTTTGCATTTTTTTTTAAATTACCGACATCACAACTGAGAGAATAAATGGGAGTCTGGGACGAAGCAGGACGGAGACATTTTTATGGAAATAAATCGTGACACTACAAATATTTCACTTCGTACTCCTCGTGAGAGCTTGCAATTGAAAAGCAGAATTAAAATATTTTCTTTAAAAACGTTTCACGTCCAACATATAATATTTATCCACATTAAGACACATGGGAGCAAATCTGGGCCTGCCTCAGCGTTGGCTCATGTCATTCCTGCAAAGAAAAAAAAAAAAGATTTTTTTTTTGCTCAGATTCCACATTCTCTATCAGCCAAAGAAGAAGAAGAAGGGAAAGAAAAAAAAAAAAAAACAAATCAACAAATGTAACAATCTTCCTCCTGTCCTCCTTGTGATTGCATGTTAGGGACTGAGGCGATAAGCACACTGGTACGTGTTGTTGCTGTGTGAAAGACACCCTTTATCGGCTCATACCTCTGACTTGTGCTTAGTCTAGTCAGCCGGTGAAATATGACGGAAATCTGATGTGGGTACGGTCCCATCTTAACATCAGCGCGAGAGCACGCCTTGCAAGCCAATGTTTATGCTTCCCCGGCCTTATGTTCGCAGGGCAAAAATGTCAATAGTGTCAAAAGGAACATCCTGCCAAAGAGAGGAGGTTTTTCTTCTTCTCCTTACCTTTGCAGCGGTTTTATTGTGTTTGCAGAGCATCATGTAATCAGTGCAAAAAGTGAGCAAAATGTTGCTGGAGGTTGATTTAAGCCCAACCTTTGTTTGATTATGTAAACTGTGCATGAAAAATGGCCCGGATTTGATAATTTTGCAGGAAGCTGAGTTTGTCTTTGAATGCAGAAAAAAAGAACAAATATTTTTCTCTATTTATTGTTTCAGAGATATGATGGGGGCTTGGGGGGGGGGGGGGGGGGGGTCAGCTTGCAGGAATGAGTAGATTCTCATGCATTTACTTCACAAAAGCAGGAGGATTTCAAGACAAGACATTCTGAAGCGAAACCTTTCTTCCACTGTAAAAAGGAATTTTGAAAAAGCATGCTAGTTGGTAAATGTTCTTGAAGAGCTACAGCTGCAGCCAACTGAGCTGCTTTTATAGTAATTAGCCGGTTTTCAGGCCCTTTAGCAACTCCTTTTTCAAAAGTATACATGTAGTAATTTTTTTTTCTATTGTCAGAGATTTAAACAGCAGTCCCTCCATGGTGGAGCCAGACTATCTCCCTCAGCACGAGGACTGCTAATAAATCATGTACGAAGCGGCAATGAGCCGATTCCCTTACAGGTAGGGAAGGAATTAAAATATACAAATATTCTTTGACTATTATAAATGATTGCCTAAAAATGACCTCTGGATTTCTGTTGTCTCCTTTTGGTACGTTGGACACAGGAGCTTTTATCCCCCGAAAAATATCCAAAGAGTTTCGTAGTAATTAACTGTGACTTGTGGTATGTTTATAAATGGACGACTGGGATAAAAAGTAAATGTAATCAAATATAAATGAGAAACTACTTTTAAAAACCCTCTAAAAGTAGATTTTTGGTTCAAAGCATATTTGGTGTTTTTTCCCCTCACTTATTCTTATTTCTCGTTCATCATCCATTACAATCACATAATGGATATAACTTAGGGTGGCTTTATTCAGGGACTTCTAGCAAACTTTGAGTCAACCAGTAGATGCCTTTCTTCTTGAGGAGTTGGCAACAGCAGCTGTTATGCCTGTTATTTTGGATCTGTGGTCTGGTTTTCAGCAGAAATGCTATGGCTGGTAGTTTAAATCAATCTGTAAACGTAGTGAAAGTTAAGATCAGTCAAATGATTTAAGGCTTAGAACGTGTGTGATGGATTAAGAATGTAAGTTTGCATCCAGTTTATTGAAAGCTAATGCAGAAGTCAAACTATAAGAATGATGTTTTTTTTTTGTTTTTTTTTAATGTGTAGTGTCCAACAGAATTACTGACCATTTTTCTTGCGTCTAGAGACAACTCTCATCAGCCCGGTGCTTTCTCTGGCATCTCTGTGATGCGACTTTAAAAAGATGAAATGGCTGGACGGAGGAGAGCTTTCTGAAACTGTAACTTTTTAAACGTTGATGCTGGTTTCCGGCCCATTACAGTCCTGATTATGCAGCCAAGAGGGTCTCAGCAAAGATGACAGAGGGGATCCTCAGTCTCCATAAATCTTGTTTGAATGCTCCAATGATTGCAGCTGTCAAACCGTGTCCTTCAGTGTGTCTGACATTCATCAACCAGAGTTTAGAGATTTCAAATGTACAATAAAGAAGATCATTCTGAGTTATGAAAGTACAAGCCATTTCCCCGTCGGTTCTGAAATGTCTATGTAAAAGTGGATAAACACTTAAGCTAATAGGACAAACAGTCCAGATGTGCAGCTAGTTTAACTTACTAAACAACTGGAGCGTAAGTTGTTACATTAAATAAATTATTTAATTTAAGTGAACCTATTCTAAACATTAAAATTGAACAACATGTTGTTGAGTAAGCACAGTCTAAACACTGCTTGGAATTTGACCTATTTAAGTCACTTGGACGCTGAGTTAGTTTTGAGTCAGAAATCTGAATTAAAATCTACCCAAATATCATCTGGCAGCGTGTCATACATCATCCGCATTTACATCCCAGAAACATCGGGTCGTTTAGGGATCCGGCGTTCTAAAGTAAAATTTAAACTTATAAGACAGAACACTTTAAAACAGTTCAGAATATTCTACCACCTATTGTGTGTGTGTTTTTTTCTTCTTTTCTAAAAGTCCTGAAGGTTATCTCGACGTCATATCTGCCGGTGGTCTTTGCACCGCTTCTTCTCATCGGGTTTTGTATCGTCTATTGGAACACCTTTTGATTTTTTTTTTTTTTTGGGCGGTGGGGGCAGGGGGATACTTTCGAGGTTTGCTAAAAGAAGGATGAAACACACACACACACACACACAACCATGGGGGTCTCAGACAAAGAGTGAACAAAGACATTTGTTTCCTGCTACATTGCCACCATCAACAGTAGCATCTTGCTTGTTAGCTGTGCAGAGCGAATGGGAATGTGGATAGGGGTATTTGGAGGTGGAAGAAAGGAGATGCTATCCGGACTAAATGAGGGAAGATTCACACAGCATAATGAAGGCTGGACCCATGGCTTCACAGCTGATGTGTATCTAAAAAGGCCTGGTAAATACTGTTTCGGAACAGAAGGCTTTATCTGCAGATATACATATCCCCTGCAACCACTGCCCCCCACATGAGGGCAAGATCTATCTTTTGGATCACCTTTATTCTTGTTTTTTCTTCTTCTTCTTCTGCCTTTTTTATCTGCAAAGGTGAAAATATGTGAGACTTCGGTTTAACTCTTTTAGGAATCTGTGCACTCTCCCTACAGTTAGAGAAAGATATATTGGAGAAGAAGTTTCAAGAAAATTCTACATTGTTGAACAAAAAATGTAGATAAAAAGGAATATTTCTAAACAATCCCCTTGTAAATACTTGGACAATATATTAAGTAAAACGTTATGCAATGACTTGCCATTTTAGACAGTTTTTCCAAGGTTTGACAGCTACAGCTTGTATAATATAGTGGTGGGTCTCAATAAAAAAAAAAAAATTAAGCAATTTTAATTGCAGGGTCTGTGATTAATTGCAATTGATCTCATTTTCATAAAGAACCATATATTGACAAAAGGCCTTTTTTGCTGCCAAATTACACATCAGCTGAACAACAAACATGTCTGTTTTTTAATCTGTCGTTCAGATCAACCATCAGATTGTTGCAGAGAGCTGTCATTGGGACGTTCACCGGGTGAACCCCAACCTACAGGCGCTGAGATGGGGAGCAACAAGTACACCCGCTCCTGCCCGATGCCTCTCACCGTGGCATAACTCCAGAGTGGAAGTATGTCCAGCCCCTCTCAAGGAGGCCGGTTCCAGAACCGGAGCCGTGCGTTGAGGTGAGATTGACTATTTCCGGCCAGAACCTCTGAACCTCAGACGCTCGTCTGGCTCCATCCCCACCAGAGAGGTGACATTCCACGTCCCAAGAACCGGCTTCTGCAACCAAGGATCGAAACGCCAGTGACCCCTCCCTTGGCCGCCACCCATCACAAATTTCACCCAACCCCTTTGGCCCTTCTCATAGGTGGTGGGCCCACCTTCTCATAGGTGATGGGCCCACCTATGAGAAGAAGGATGAAACACGTGGTGGGCCCACCTATGAGAAGGGCTCTATGGGTAAAAGCCCGGCCACCAGTCGCTCCTCCACTCCTGAAGCCAGGCCTGGAGGGGGGCACCACGATACGGTGGCAGCCCAAGGAGAGGAAAAACACAAAAGGGTCAATAGATGAGCCATGTTGTGACTTCCTGAAGTTTCAGAAAGAGCAGGAGTTTTTTTAAAGAGACAGGAGCACTCTTTCAAGACATTCAATTATGATGTCAAATGTCTTTTTCAGTCATGTTTGATATGTATAACATTTTTATAATAACTGAAGGCAAAATAGCTTAATGATTGTGCTATTAAATGGCACTGTGTGACTGGAAATACATAGAACTGCTCCTTCAATGCACTGAAAGAATGATTTAATTAGAGATGGACTTCGCTGGTCATGACTTTGAATCTGATGATTTAGATTTGATTCCAGTTCCAGTTCTAGTTAATGACTAGAACTGGAATGTCTTTATTGGAACCTCAAAGGTTGAGGTCATGTTATGTTCTTCATCCGTCCATCCTGTGTTCGGTTCCCCCTCAAAAAAAAAAACAAAAAAAAAAACGCTTTTTGCTGGACGAAAACGTCCTTTATGTCGCAGCACATGATGACACTTTATCCAGTTTTGTTACATCAGCACTCGCTGTTAGAGACGCTGTGGAAATTTCTTATTATTAGAGTGAAAAGTGTCGAGTTGCGGCCAGAAGCTGCAGCTCCTGAGATCATTCACCTTCTGACCAAGCGGCATAAAAGGAGCTCATTCTTTGAGGGACAATTGAACAGAAACAGAATGAAAGTCTGCTAGGAACACATCATGCTTCCAAACAAGGGGATAGATTCATGGTCACACAAGAAAAGGAGAAGAGTGTTTTCGTTCCAAACAACAAAAACATCTCCTTCTGTCAAGCGAAATTAAAAAAACAAACTAAAGAAAAATGGAAAACGAGAAAACACTGATCTATTTAATTGCCAATAGCTCACAGCTACAGTATGAAACGACATGCAAACGGATTGAACAGCTTGAACCATTTTAACTTTAATGTTCTTTATGTGTATTTTGATCTGTTTATAAAACAGCTATTCTGTAAAGACTTTAGATGTTTGATCTGGAAAAACCTGATGACTGGACAGATTTTGGCTTTGAACTTGACAAACATGGCATATGATGTGATAGTCACTGGAAAGAAGAAAGCCACTAGAAGTCTATTTGTACTTTTGTCAATAACATGGTCACACACACCCAGAGCTACAGGCGAAGGGTTTCAGAGCCACACAGCATGTGTTACAATGGCCTAGTCAAAGTCCTGACCTTATTCAACTGGGACTGTGTGGTGATTTGTATTTCTAAAAAACTTTCACAACCATTTATAGCTTTTACTTCTTTGGTTTTTTTTTCTCTCTCTCTCTTGCTCAATATCATCAAAATATAATGAGACTATATATATATATATGGACATAAACTAATAATAATAATTGAAGGGCAATTATTCTGTTTAGAATTTGTTTGGTCTTAAACTCTATCCTATTTCACAATACTTTTGGACAACAGAGAATTATAGTCACGGCAAAACAATTAAAATAATAATAATAAATTATGAGAATACAAGAAAGTTGTACAAGAAGAAAGTAAAAAAAATGGAACACCCTCATACTACTGTGATGTTATTCTAATAATTTTATTGTCATTTCATCAATATTCCCTAATGCATTAGGCCATAAGAAGCACCTGCATGTGAACCTAATGGATCCAAATAATCTGTAAGACTCGAGTGAAACCTCAGAGTTACATGTGAGGAGTGAAGACCTTGTCATTTTCCATCCCTGCTCCACACTTCAGATGATGCGTTTGGGGGGGAAAAAAAAAAAAAAAGATTTCCTTTCCTCCTGTCAATGCAATTGAGCTATTGCAAAGGAGGTGTGTGGGGAAAATAAAAGTAAGAAAAAGGTCAGCTGGATGTGAAGCTCCTATTATCAGCAATCTTCCCTTAGCTTCCATAAGCAGCTTGTTTCTAAGCTGCAACCTAGCCAAGCATGAAGAGAATATAATTTCAGCCAATCTCCCGGTAGCATGGATGCACGGAAAACCATTGTAAGGCTAGTAAAATAGCCACAATGGAGTCCGTGGCCTTTCTGATAAAGATCTGCATGGGTAATGCCAGGGCAGCAATGAAAGCAATTTTGCTTCTTCGCAGTTAACCCGGCTCCCTCCATCTGACCGCTGTCCCCCGGGCAAAGAAAGAGGTGGGTGGCAGGTTTTTATTGTGTATGATTATGAGCGGCAAAGCGCGGCGAAGTTTCAGGCTTTAATTCTCGCCTTACTGGCAGCTTGTGCTGAGCTTTGCTGCTTTTTGTACGCTCACTGTTTTTAGATCTTTTAAATGCCTGCCAGGGCTACAAAGGGAAATGCTGCAAATGCTCTTAGTAATCAAAGTGTTAACGCATTACGGGGAGAGCACACACAAAGAGTCTGTTGCAGTTCAAAACTGTAAAGGTCATTTTGTTGCATTTTGGGGGTGATCTTGATCAGTGTTAGAAATAATTAAATAAATCTACGCAGTCCCTCTGAAAAGTCTGCACAGCCCTGCTAAAGGTCTGGTTTCCTAAGAAATAAGATCACAGTACGTAATATCCAAACTTTGATTGCCTTTAATCTCTACAATACAAAGGGAAAACATGTAAAACTGCATATCTTTGTACTGTTACAGTTTGATTTGATTTTTTGCTCATTTACAGTCTGTAGCTAAAACCATAGTTTGCAGAGAGGTGAGAAAGGATCAAGGAGCTCATTATACGAAGGTACTAGTCAGGAGAAGGGGGGACAAAAAACTCCAGCAGCACATGTGCAGGCAACACTGTAGTGTTGCCTGTAGAGTTGCCTGCAGGCAACATTCAGACTATCAGTGCCAATTGACTGGACCTCTGTTGAATTAGGTCAGTCACTATGCTGGCAGTTTTTTATGTCACGTTTTTTTATTTATGATTATTTTTGAAGAAATCAGTCTCCACATTGACATTAAATGTGTTTTTTGAAAAAAAAAAAAATAAAAAAATAAAAAAGGAAAACTCTTGTTTTGTAATAGTATTTTTTTTTTCTTGCCTGAATTATTTTTTGAAAGATGGCTAAAAATAAAGTGTTGCCTCAGTGCATGAGGAATAACAAAACCAGACTGCAGCTCTTCGCTCACTTGGCTCCTCCACCTGAAGAAGTGAATCACTGGTCATGACTGCATGTTGTCATGTGAACACAAAGGATGAGACCATGCTAACTTCATCTGGTGAATGTGGCTCTGGCAGACTGTCACCCTGTGCCTCAAAAGAATGACCTGCACTTCACTCCTGGAGTTTCCTGGTTTCTTTTTTGTTCTTTTCTTTTTTAATTACTCGGGCACAAACTGGAACGCCTCACATGGGTCTTTCCAGCCCTGTCTTTAATGAAGTCACGTACCAGTAAGGTCTTACTCTGTAACTGGGACAGTGATGCTGGTCTTTGTGTAAACTCTTCCCACCCCATATGGTAGCTTTTCTAACATATGCTCTTATATGTAAGTGTAATCAATCAGTTTCTGTATGTTCATTGTGACGAGATGGACAGAAACTCATCCAGCGAGTGTTTGTGCAGTGAATACATTTATGCCTAAGCAGGGTTTTAACTTTAAACATGGCCGACCTTGGTAGTCAGATGCCACTTTTTGGCCTTGTTTTAGACTTTATTAAAGTTTGCTTTGGTTTTAATGAACACATAGATGGAAAAGAAATGAAAAATAGAGAAAGGTTTAAAGGAAAAGAAGGAGAGAAAGAAAGATGAAGAGAATAGAAATTATTCTGTTATTCTGCTTCTACACCTGCAGAAAGAGAGAAATAAACGGCACCAAATAACATATGGATATATGACAATAACATCATCACCGAAAAGGTACAAATAAAAAAAGTTCATTTAGTGGCAACCACCCAACATAAGTTGCATGTTCATTGGCCTTAAAATTATGCAAAGTGGAATTACAAAATAAATTTGCAACATGGCAATATATATATATATTTTTTTGCGTACTTCGTTAATTTCATGACTCTCATCCCATGAGTCACGTGATCAAATGACAAACGTTCCAGATACAAATGTGGAACATTTTCAATCACCTATTCTTTCATTTCCTACAAAAAAAAATCTCACTTCTTTATTGGTTTAATTAAAGCGTTGCATAATATTGCTGAACAAGTAAAATTTAATCGCCATAAAAGGTTTGTGTTTTTGTATTAAAAAAGTACTTTCCGTATGATTTTGGTCTAATGGTTTGGACACCAACTTGTGTAGAGTCACCAGAGCTTCAACCATTCATAATAAGTTTTAATCATGTATAAAAAAGCTGAAGCTGTTTAAACAGCTTTTGGAATTATTAAAAAGAATAATATGAACACTGGATGCACTCTGTGCACAAGCTGCAGATTGTAATTCAGCCCAGATATTGTTTAATTACAAGCAGATATCAAGTTTATTAATATTGACAATCAATCTTATGTACCATGAATGCTTGCATTTTTCTCAGAATTTGTTTTATTTTTCTTTTTGGGAGATATAGGGCTTATTTTTTTAAGTTTAAACAAACATATAATATAATATAATAAAACAAAACCATTGGTGACTTTCTTACCAGTATACACAGAAAACTATCCATGAGTGATTCATTATTAATGGTGAATTTATCCTTTTTGCACATTTTCAGATTTTATTGAAAAAAAATAGTCATAATATTGAGGCAATTGCACATAATTTTCTTCAATTTTTTTAACTCACCCAATATTTTGTGTCACAGTCACAGAATAAAATAAAATACATAAGTAAGAGAGTATGAACAGTGTTTTATATCAATACAAAAATATTCATTCTTTTTTGTTGCTGAATTGAAGAACACATAAATAGTTCCAAAAAACATATTCAATGTAAAAAATGATGAGATACACTTTAGAATATTTGTAGTTGAAGTTTTTAAGAAGTTTATTCCTGAAATGAAATGACAGAGAGCCAAACAATATAAAAGGACTACCACTTTTGACATAATCAGACTCTCGTTGTAACTTATAACCAGCTTTATTTTCCTTTTTTTTAATCTCATATTTTGATGACTATTACAGGGAGGAGCTCCGGGTTTTATTTGGAAATCCTCATTTTCATCACCTTGATCTTTAGCTCCTTCCACAAATTCTCTATCAGATTCAAGCGGAAATATCACTTCTGATTGTGGTATGAATACTTTTTGGTTTAAATGCTCAACGAGTTTCCGGGGTTTTATTGACAGCTTGTTTGACGTGTCCTGGACCGTTAAACTCCGTCACCCTACAGGTTTATCTATTTATAGAAGAACATCTATGGCCCGTTTTTAGATTTCTCAAAGAGTGGCGAGCTTTTGAAGCCCTCTCCCAGACAAAACACGGGCCCACGTCGAGGTTCGGAAGATAAAATTCCTGCAACCTTAAAAGTATCACTTGCAGCTGTTGCTGAACCCATCAGAGCCGTCTGTGGTCAAATCGCCGTGTTGTCTGAGCAGGTTATAATGGAGGCCGGTGACCATAGCCACAATACAGATTCCATCTCGTCTGTGATCAACCGCAAAACCTTTCAACGCCACCCGCAGAGGCTTGAAGAAGCGGGATGAAGAAAAAGACGAAGATTACTTTTGTTTTTTGTAATCTCCTCTCTCTGTTTAAGGAAAACGAGGCCGGCTTCCAAGATGTCCATTAATATCTGTTGTCTCCTGCTTGAATGCATCTGAAGTTCAACGTTCCATGCAAAACCACACGACAATGAGGTTGTTTCAACTCGACCTTTGACACAGGAAATCTGTTTTGTGCTTCTGTATTTGTAGTTTTCGCAAGGACGCGGCAAAGTGAAAATAAGGCCCGTTTTTTTCCCTCAACGTGACGTACAGTCTGCCGTTTAACAGAAAGAAAGTTAATTATCTGAAATGAGTCTGATGATGGCGAGACGTGACACACACTCACACGCACGCACACACCCACACGCACACACACACACTCACGCACACATACAAAAGGCAATACGTTATTTGAATGTTTAGCCATTATCTCCAGAGCACTTTTCAGATGATTTGTCCTTAACCGCGCCAAACACAGGGGTCCGACACCGCCTTTTGTTTTCTTAGTTTTACTGCATTGCACAGTTCACGGGGAGAGGTCACACTTTTGTATCGGTTTTATGGAAGGAGAAAAAATATTATTTGAAAGATAAACCTTTTTTTCCTTACTCCTTTTCATTAGAGCAAAAGAGAGAGGGAGAGAGAGAAAGTGTGCATGCTCACACATCTTGAATAGAATGAAGGAAAAAAAAAGCTGCAGTCTCACGTATTGGCCCCCCGTCTCGGCTGGAAGAATGCCGCTTCGCTTGAGGTAAGGAGAAGCAATGGTCATTTAATTAACCTTTCCCGCTTCAATCTGCTCACAACAATTTTGCCTGTGACTCCCTTTAATAGTTTAATGACCTTGCTGTCAGTAAGACTGAGGAGAACTGAGTCAAAGTATGATTTAATTAAGAGTCCATATGTTTAAGACTGTTCCCGCGGAGATGTGGAAACATTGGGGTTGTTGGCAGCGACAGGACTGACCTTGCTATTGAGTGTCAAAATGACAGCATGAGCCTCAGAGTAAATAATTAGCCGAGAGAAGTAAAAGAAAAGCAGTCTTTGAATAAGGCGTGTGTGTGTGTGTGTGTTTCTTCTTTTCTTTTCTTCACCTGGGTGGTTGTAATCAGTGTCCAGTAATGCTGAGTCCTTCCACAATATGGTGCTAGTGTCCCTTCAAGGGAAGACACGGCTGTTATATGCAAACCAGGTGCTGTAAAGAAAGGAAGCTCAGCTGTTTAAGTTTCAGAGGCTACAGGAAATAGATTCCTCCAAACGTTTCGGAACGTTTCAGATTTCGACACGACGGACAGCAGACATAGAGTGAAGATTGTAGAAATATTCTTAGGGAAATCAAGAGAGAGGCACCGATCAGATATTGATATCCGTATCGGCTCCGATATTGACAAAAAGGTATCGGTGAAAATGAGCCTGATCTTTAAGGGCAGATCTAATCAGTCTAATTCTATGCTTTGCTTGTTTTACATTATATTTAGTAATATAACTAATGGCACTTTCTGAACCATTTGAAAGGTTTGTTGTAGTTTCTTTTTTACATATTTGACCAACCCATTGTTTTTGTCAGTTTCATTAACTAGTTCACCTTGCTATGCTCCTAATTCACTGAACAAATGAAAGTTGTTTTTGCATGTTTGACCAAGCCTGTGCAGCTTTTGGTTTATTTTAAATGTGCCGCACTGGTGCAGTTATCAACTAAATGTATAATTAAGTGGTGATGCTTTTTAGTTTGACTCCTATATGACTTTAAATCCATTAACTGTTCTCACAACCTCTTGGATCTCGTCTTCCTCCCTCTGTTTCTGTACCAGGTATGCTAAACGCCGCCACAGAACCAGTTCATAATGTGGTAGATGCTTGCTCAGTGCGTCTGTGAGCGAGTGATGTCAGCCTGCCACAGCAGACAGCCTTTATTAAGTGACGCTGTCAAAGCAACGGGACAACTCAAAAACTACTTCCTGTCATACTTCCATCCTGACAGCATCCGGATCGGATTCATGTTGACAAGAAACATTGTAGCCTGTGTGATGTTCATCACGTCTTCTATGCGTTAAGAACTAACTGTAAAAAACAAAGAAAAATTTCAATTTACAATCAAAGTGTGAAGCTTGCAGTGTTATTTCTTTTTAACATTTTTTTTACTTTTTAGTCTTTGGGTATATGAATGTTTTTGCAATGTGTGTATTTTTAGTGCGGTAAGTTGATTGGTTGTTCTCGTCCAAGGCACGCAGTGAGGCTTTGACTCCTCTGCAGTCGGATGTAGGAATATAGAAAATCCAAACCAGAAGCTCATTTCTACTTTGACCTTTAATTTAATTGAAACATGTCGTTGCTCTAAAGTCTTTAATTATGCTTTAAACCATTTCTGTGCTGTTCAACAATATGATAGCAAGAAAAAGAAGAACATTTCATGCAATTTCTTTAGTTACTAAAACTCAAGATGAGACGGGCCAGTCCAAACATGTCTTAAGTGTGGTCCGTGATGAGAATGTCCAGAGGGGCTTTCCAGAACGGAGCAGCAATGTTGCTGAAAGATCTTAGACTCACGGTGAAAAAAGAGACGTGAGTATAGAAACACAGAACTAGACCTCAGAGTTAGACTCTAACTAGCCTTATCATTCGTGGCAGGCTATGTTGTGACGAACCAGCTGTAGGGCAGCACCGAGGAAGCCAGAGAGGTGAGCATGAGAGTGATTGACAGCGCTAAGCCCCTCCTCCTGGCTCCGATTGGTTGTTTCTCACTGAGTGGTTTATTTCTGCAGCTAGCACTGGGAGAACGTAGAGGACGTCAACCCCACCTTCACCCCATCCACAAATTATCTGTCTTCTATTATACTGTCACATAATAATCTTAATAAATATGTAAATATATATTTTAATAAGTTGCATGCTGCAGCTTTAACTGACCACATATTCAAACGACCCATGCTGTGGTAGTAAAATGGACGGTAGCCCAGTTATTAATAATGAAACGCCTCATAACAAGAACGCTGGTAAATGACAGTCTACTGTTGCACAGGTTTGTTTTGTCTGCTACATTTAAACCAATAGGAAGGTCAGGAATCACAGAACGTTCATGAGATGCTTTGTGGTTCAGATGAGACTCGGCTTCACCGTCCTCTTCTTCCTCCTCCTTTCCCTCCTCCTTACCCTCCTCCTCCTCAGCACGCTGCCGGCTCCGGGAGCGACGGGAGGCAGCCAGGGTCACCTACGACAGCTCAGCTGACTGTCACACAAAGTGCTGGTCCACTGATGAGAGTTAAATTACTTCATAATAGTAAGGGTGTTCCTGGGTTTATATTATGATACGATAATCCTCTTTCCACACAATGATGATAATGATCATTATTATGGCAGGGGAGTAGGGGGCGAGGAAACCACTCGGAATGGAGACTTTGCTGCATAATCCTCCTGCCTTGAAAGGTTAAATACGGATTTGAATATTATGATCCCCCCTCCACCACCACCACTCTGAAAGTGATCGCGCTGCATTTGAAGCAAATGTGCTCGTTGTGCACTTTACCTTCCGGAGCCGCCTGAGTGTCACACTGCACCGCAGAAGACATGCTTTGCACTGAGGTTATTTTCACAACTACTCCTGGGGAAAAAAAAAGAAAGAAAAAAAAAAAGATTATGAACTATGACTCTTCTGAGAAATCCAGTGTTGGAGACACTAATGTTGAACGTGAGTGTAAAAGAGGTTGTGGTAATCTTTGGAGAGGCAAGGCAGGCTTTAGGTCCCGGTTTCTCAACCAGAGTCATGGTTGGAAAGTTAATGTGAGCCATGTTCAGCAGGGGTGTCCAAACGTTTTATCACATGGGCCAAAAAGGAGTCAATAAGAACAAAAACAAAAAAACCTTGTGAACAATAAACTAAGCTGGAACAGATGAAACGAGTTCAGTAACTTTTGTTGTTGTTGGAAGGACATTCATGCATTGAAGATCCAAAATGGAGAGACAAAAAAAAGGTTTCGCAGGTTTGAAGAACCACACTTTGAAAGCGCTTGACCGCAAATAATATAACTTTTTTTTAAATCAATTCTGAGCAATTAAACTAAATGTAGAAAGACGTAATAATGACAGTAGGTGAGCAGCAGTTGGTGCTTCACTCCTTCACATTTAGACCCACATGAAATAAATTTAGATGAGTTATCATAACAGTTCAGTGTCTTGAAGGAGCTTTATTTCTGTTAGCACAACTTATTTGTCTCAAAAGGGAACATGGAAAAGCGTCCGTAATCTAATGATCCATTGAAATGAGGAGATGAGATGAAGTATTGGGTTCACGTAAAAGCAACGAAACACATTTTGATGTATTTTGAAGTAGGAATAGGATTAGGGTAAAAGATAAATAAAAAATCAGACTGATCTCAGAATTCTGACTTTGGTGCAGATGGGCACCTGGGAGCAACCAACTTTAATACCAAATGTGAAGGAGGAGAATTGACCTTGTGGAGAAACATTTTGGATTCAAGCGTTTTGTCTATGTGAATTATGAGAAAAAAAGACATTTTTCCCCTCACAATTCTGTCTATCCCTTTTTGTATTCACATTTCTTTACTTAATTAAGCAAAGGGGAAAAAGCTTTCAGATAAAAGTCCTGGCAGGAAAAAGAAACACAATGTATTTTTGTGGCTTTAATCAAGTATGTGAGGAAGAAACCTATTTTAGGTATTGATCGTTGTAGAGCAGGAGGGTCCTCCGAGGCCGGCTTTCATCTGTGAGAAGTTGTTGACTCTTCCTGCTGCTCGAACTTATTGAACATTCAGGCTTTTTCTAAAATTCCTCTAGTCGCTTACTTGAAGAAAAGCTTAACGACCCCTTGTTGACCCATCTGAAGTTGTGAATGCCATGTTCTTTCTCCTTTTCTGTTAAAATATTCCAGTTCTTTACGTTACATCTCTTTTTTTTAAATAACCATTTAAAGATAAGAGACCTTGATTTAACAAGACAGGGTTTTTAATTAGTAACTTAGAAATAAACCTTCTGCTGCACACATGGCTTCATAGTGGGGGGTTTTACTTATCTAATAGTCCGATGCAAACTTGGAACTTTATGAATTGTTTTGTAAGGGAAACAGACACATCTCTACTGTACACACCAGTATGTGCTTACCTAGTAAGGGTCTTGACTCTAATTCTTATATTTCTACCTTCCAATTTGTTGTCTTCTTTGGACTTTTGCAATTCTGTGTTTAAAATAAAATACAATAATATTTATAAATACTATTAATAAATACACGTAAGATGCACAATGCCAGTTTAATCTTTGAACTGCCTGTTAAAAACTGTGCTTTGCCACTTTAAGACATGTCTAGAACTGCAACTGTATCAGTTGTAACTCTTCTTCTCTGCAGTGTTTCTGTTAGCTTAGTTCTTGGCGCAGCTTCATGTTCGTGCCACACCTGAGTGAAGTTGGCCTTCACTCAGGTTTGAAGAACCTGAGTGAAGGTTCTTCAAATCAGACATAATTGGCGTCAAACTGCAAAATTTTTTGTTCGTGCCAGTATCATTTTAAAGATATTAAGAAATGTTTCTAGAGGTCATCAAAGGTCAGGTGGAGGAGATTGAGCTCACAGGTTGTCTTTCTCATACTGTGCTGTAACGGCATGGTGGAAGTTTTAGCAAATGTGAAAAAAAACAAAAAACAAAGCACACACTGCAACAAGTACTAGCTAATCCAGCTCTGGTGCAGATCCACAGGCTTCATTCACTGGATACCTTCTTGTCTATTTGATATTCCACAGCCACAACTGGAGGGATTACATGAGGAACAACTAATATCTTAAATGAAGTGCTTACTAAAACAAGGGCCAAAACGATGCACTTGTGTTTAAGAAACATTAGATCAGGTGATTACGGTGTCTATACACCATGTCCAGCTGGTGTATAGACACCGTGCTGACAAGGAGAACTTGAACCCCACTAACAATAATGACCTGAATCATTTTCGTCAAAAGTATTAGAATGAGCCATGATTATTCAAGGGATGTTTGTCTCTAAAAATGACCCGTACAGTTAAACACTCAATAATCTGTCCTTAATATGACCCTCTGTGGATGTACAGCTGAAACATCTAGCATCTTTTAACAAATCCCTTTTTTTAAGCAGTGTATGGCAGATGTGCAAATACTAAATGACATATCCCAAAATGTAATAAAAATAATTTTAAAGTAGCATCAAATAGGAAAAATATTTTGGTATATATTTAAAAAAAAATAATGAAATGGAATGACAAAAATTATTTTCTTTTTCATAATCATTACAGCAATCAAACTCTTATAATTGCTCACCAGCTGCTTGCTTGTTTCCATTGGTATTTGAAAACACAGTCTCAGTGGATACAGGGAGCATAACAGAGAAAAAACAAGAATTGTATGTATTTTATTTTTCATTTGAACTTTTACCATGTCACCTGTACCTACGGCTAGGCAATATGAGGAAAATTTAATATCCTGATATATTTTTTCTATGTCACAATACACTACATATATATCGCCATATATTTATTGAGTTCCAATGTTATTTTAAACCTTAGACCCCCTTGCAGCATGATGTTACCCCCATGCGGTCCCACCCCCATTTCCCTGCTAGACTTAAATGTAAGCTCAATAAAAATGAAAGACAAAGGGATGCAGTGTTTTGTTATAAATTTTCTACACTATGACTAGATAACAAAGTCAGAAGAAAGTTTTAATTAAGAAAGAAATTAGCAAGGGAGAGGGAAGTAGGTCAGTTGCTTGCTTGACTTTGACAAACTATAGTATAGATGTGGAATAAAGTGCGTTTTGGTTCGGCTCACAAACAGAAAAGGCTTGTAAAAGAATAGTCACTAGTGAGGCATTCGAAGGGGGTCGGATAAACCATACTCACAGGGAATTTGATGGCGAAAACGTATTATTTGAACGACAATGTATGCTCAGTGGTTGCGATATAGCCATTATAACCATCGTAAATTGAAAAAGTCGCGAAACATCAAGTGTATAAGATACATCGTACTGCCCTAATTGCACCTGCTTGTGTACTATGCATCGTTTTCTGTTATTGGTGGAATGTGTGTTTTTTTTATGTGTTTGTCAGGGACTGCAAATGGAAATTAATTCTGGCAGAAGTAATAGTTATATTAGTTAGATGGTTAACAGTTTTTCTTTGTGTAGTTTTTCTCCTACACATCAGTGTCGTTCAGTAAACCAGGTAGAAAATGATACAACTGTAAGAAAGCTGAGAAAGGTCAATATCTAAATGTTTAGTCCTTTTGATCAATAAATGAGTTGGAAATGAAATTGAGACTGATCTCGGTTTAGATTTTTGATGACCATCAATTATATCAGTTTCAGTTTTGTGGGTGAAACAAAAGTCAATTTTGATGAGGGCGAAACGGTACAACACCGTCAATAAGAGCCTGGATGCTAAGACCTGATCTCCGGAGGTTTGACACTTTAACTGTGCAAAACATATTTTTTTCAGCAGAACCTTCCTTGAAAAACCCAGAGCTTTCCCTTTAGTTACGATATGTACTAATAGTGTAGTGAAACATCTCTGTGACTGGAGTTTAGCTTCAGTTTGTGATCTGGTTTACAGCAGTAGGAAATAAACAGACTTAAAAATGAAATGTCTGAAATGTCCCACATGTAAAATATTGAAGGCAAGGAAATGATCTTTAATTTGGACGTTCTTGTAATAGCATATTAGCAATGGCCTAAACTATTTTAACAAAAGTACGTTATTGATCCCAAAGGAAATTAAATGTAACTCTTAATTAGTTATTGCATTGTTTTCTGGTCATATTACAAGTGCTGAACGACTTTTATTCTCCCTCAGTAATAATTAAAGGAACTGGACATTTTCAATGTTTTGTGTTAAAGTGATATACTTTCATTCTATGGTTTTATTTCAGAGGAACAGTTTTCCCAGTCCTGCCTCTGTCCTCTCCCAGCGTTGGGATGAATGTTGCATGCGATTGTATATGATGCATACATTGCGCATGTCACTTTCCGCATGTCGTACAGTAACGTGGCGCGGGTACAGTGAGCTCGGAGGAAGCCGTGCAGCTTGTGCCAAAAAATTCAAACACGATTTACATTCCCAATGTAATGTATTAAAACGTTGACAGGGCAAAAGGGATTCACAAGATGCTGCATTAGAAACTCAATTTCTGTGATGAATTGCCTGAAGCCAGTGAATTACAAACTGCTCCCTACCACCTTCCCCAACCCACCCCCTACCGAGGCTCAGAAGTTTTTTTTTTTTTTTGTGTGTGTCAAAATCTTCTTAAACCTCTCTCTTAATCTGATCTGCTGAATGTGAGAGGGTGAAAGGATTTCCAGACTAAAAAGCATTCATTTTTCGTCTTGTTGTGCACTGCCTTTTCCCAAGTGCTGGGTCAGTAATATTCAAAATTTGCTGCTTTGCTCTTCCATCTTCCCGGCACAACTCTGCTTGTCTCGGCCTTATAGATGTCCTTTCCCACCCTGGTCCGTCGGCCATTATGCGCGACTGATGGAAAAACTGCCACTATACTTAACTAAGTGTAAACATTATTAACCAAGTAGTACAGGCTGAGGGTGGCAAATATTTATATTTATAATTTAGTGCTGCCACTGGCTATGATACAAACTGTTTCCACACACAGCATGCCTTTAACTGTAGGTAATAAAATGCTTGTATCTCATTTCAAGTGCCTTGAACTTCCCATGTTTTGTCATGGAGTACAAAGCAGTGCATAGATGTGAAGTGGAACAAAAAGATTACACGATAATTATTATTATTATTGAAAAAAAAATAAATCTGGACTTGTACTTGTGAACAACCCATCAATGGAATTACAACAGCAAGTCTTTTCACTGAATTCCCAACCTGCTTTGCACATCTACCTGAGTTGTGCAATACTGTATGTATTGGTATCGGACTGCTAGCAAGCAAATACAGGGCATGGTATCACGATACCAATAACTTAATGCCTTTTTATTTTTTAAGTTTGACGTTGTTGTTGCACAGATTCCCCTCTCTCCTTTTCTCTTCTCTACATCTCCTTGGAGATGTTAAGACCTGATTGACGGTACTTCATACTCTATTTTTGTGGTTTTTCATTCAATTGTTTCATTCAAAGTTGAGATACATTTTGGACAAAGTTTATAGGTGTCTTACTAATGTTTTGAACGTTAGTAAGACATCTTAAAAAATTATTTTGTTTCCTAAATAAAGTCGGGAAAAATTCCAGATTGAGAGCAAATTGAAACAAAACATTGAGAACCTATGACACAATTAGAATGAAACTTCAAAAATTGAAACAAATGTATTGATCTTATCACTCTAGTATTGATCTGATGCTTTGTTTTGATATTATTGATATTTTGGATTTATCCGCTAAGCTTTAAACTCCTTAATCCCTCCAATCAGATCAAACTAAAACCAGGCCGTGAATATCGATCAAGTCTTGCCACAGATTTGATGAGTGAAATGGATGTTTTGGGACTTTAATGTTCAACGCCTGTGTGATGAAGACATCACCACTTGACTTCGCAAAAACAGTGCTGTCTGGATTTCCTTCTGGACTGAAATCAAGCGTCAGAAATATTCCAGTTTGAACATATCAAATGAACAATGCAGAGGAAGCGTAAACATAACAAATAACTTGAGAAGTAAAACGCATTTCACACGAGTGACTGACTTATTGTTCGCCGGGTTCATATTTTTCTATGAGCGCTGGTGCCGGCCCTGCGCCATTGTGCTCCCTTCATTGTTCTTGTTGATTTACAGGGCCGCTACAATGGTGTAATAGGAGTTTGGCTCGGCTGCTCCAGAAGAGGTTTGCAAGTCTTTTGTTTGCGAGGCCGATTGTGAGGAGTGAGGAAGCCTTGGAGCTGTCATCCCAATAAAGAAAGCTCCTCTGCACTGTGTTAAGACCAACACCCAGTCAAAAGAGGTGGTGGTGGTGGGAGAAGCAGATTTAGTTCACCGCTGTTTGCTTTTCTCACAGAAAGGCCATGCATTAATGGAAATCCAAATATTCCAGCATTACCAGAGGATGATAATGTAAATTCAAGTTAATATTGGCACAATGTGTGTGTGACAGTTTGCCATAATGCGCTCTTCCGGGATTAGTCGTTCATTAAACAGGTTTGCCATGCAAAGCCACTGTCAGATTTTTGTCAACCGGGACAGAATAGGGGAGAAAACAGTGCCAGCCGAGGCATTCACAATTAAAATCTGCAGCCTGATTATGGTGACCGGTTTAATCTCGATCATGTGAGTTCCTCTGTAGATGTACGGAAATAATTCTCGACCATAATAGCGCGGCGAGTCAGAGGAAACAAAAGCTTGTATGCGTTTGGTTTAAAAAGAGCTGTGAAGCATTGTCAATGAAATGTTGTTTCATTTAGATTGTTCAGAATAACAGCGTCTATTTATACCTCCTTTTTTGTTGGCTTTTCCTCTTTTCTCTGTTCTTTTTGTGGAGTTCTGTGAGATCTGAGAAAATGGATAAAGTGCTATTGTGTTATGAGATCTTACATGGATCCAAAGCTTTTCTCTTTATTGTTTTGGGATCTACAGTAAGATGGTGCGCGCTCATCAGACCTTCAGCATTCTTTAGTGAAAATAGAAATGTTTCATTTTAGAACATGGATGATGATTTTTTTCTTTCCATTTTACTAGTTTAACAGTTAAACTGCTGACAGTTTCCTATCATACTATATGTGTAAATAGCTGTGGCTTGTGCTGCACCATCATTTCTAAATTCTGGGTATTATGATAATATGTAGAATTCAAATACATCAGCGCAGAGTTCAGTCATTTTGTTTTGCGATAGCGTTTCAGTTTTATTTAGTTTTCTCGTTTAAGTGTAGCAAATGTGTAAAAATGTTTACATTTCATCCCAAATCAATCCTCGTTATCTGTGTATATTTATTTTTCTTGGTTTTCGAATTGTATTTTATTTTGATGGAGACGCTTTTATTTTATTGTTTTCTGTTTCTGCATCATATGCTGTGTTCATGCTGTCCTCCGCAGTTCAGCCAAGCTGAGCTGGGTATATACATATAGGAGTTTATATATATATATATATATACATCGAATGATTGTAACTAAGTTCATTATGGAGCCATTGCTGTAATGTTTGAGTCATTACTGCAGCAATGATGCATATTTTTGGTATATTAAGTACAAGCTAAGTTCAGGGAACACTTCCCACTGAGGATGGTTAAAATCTGCAGATACTTGACCCCCCTCTAAAACAACCAATAACTGCCTATTTTAGTAGTTCCAATAGCAAATATATATTAATATGGATGAAAAGTGGAGACAACGTTACCACTATCACATAAGCTAATATCTACTGTCTTCCTTAATAACAGATTGGCTGCTTTGCAAATGCCAGCCAACAGCATTGCCACTAGGTGTCTTAGAATATACAAAATGTTTTTTTCTTTCATTTAGAGCAGGCAGAGGATTTCGAGAAGTTGGCCTAAGTTAAAACTAGGACTTTTGAAGTGCATTTTGGTTCAGACATTTGAATAAAACTAATTTAATTGATCAAATAGTGAAGTACAAAACTGTTACTTAGTGTTTAGATGAAAGGTTGTATCTGTCAGGATATTCTTAATTCTGGTTATAATTCTAAAACTACATTCAAGTTTGTTCTTTTTATTCACATGAATGTCAACGGTTTCCTTTCTCCAATTAACAAACATGTTTTTTCATTTTAATGCATCTCTATGCCTTTTTTTTTGTTTGTTTTTGCTCTTCAGTTCTGCCTGTTCAAGGACTTTCTGGTGGTGGGGGGGTGCAAAGTTAGTGCCTCTTTCAGTCAGCAAGAAATAATGAGATACAATGTACCTTTTTGGCTAAAAATATATGGCAGATGGCAATAAAAGATTGTTTGACTGCTTTTGTCATCCCCACCTTCAAGATACACAAGCATCATAAATACTTCATACATCGTCTCACACAATTCTGGCTTGGGGTGTGCGCTTGTTTGTCACTCTTCGGTATTGATAAAAAAAGATTGGTCCCCGGAGAATGTGTTGTTACCGTCATAAAGGGAAGGCCATGTCCACATTATTATTTTTCTCATTGCGTCCAGCAGTGTTCAGCTTTTCAGAACGCTTTAATCTGCTCTCCAGTCGGACACGTGGGACGCGGCCTTGCCCCCCTATCGCCCCCGGTAGACTCGAGGCGGTAAATATCAGATGGGGCCCCTGCTGTCCGCTTAGGCTCGATACAATCAGCATTCAGAACAATTCCCAAGCACAATAAGAGTTTTTCAACTGGTGTCTGCAGTCCTAAAGTGGGCCGAAGGACCGTTCTCACCCCACAGACATAGCAATGAATTATAGGGAAAAAGAAATCTGTTGCTTTCATATGTGCAGTGGAATATATTGACTAAACTTCTGCTAAACATTCAAGTTGGATTAGAAAATTCAATTTTTTTTTTTTTTTTACAAATTCTTGAATAGAATTTTAAATATGTATAAAACGCTTTTCTTTGTCAGTCTTCACATTTTGAAGAATATCATACAGGATAAAATCTTACATTTTTCACTGGTAAATTTTAGTGCTGCATCTTGTTTCAAATGTGTAATTGAGTTAATGGTAAGGTTTTTAATTAATATGCTAATCACATTTTAGTCCACCTGTATATTGGCTCAATAAGCAATATGTTCAATTCAAAAAGTCTTATGCTCTTCAATTGTATATAATTGTATATCAACTCAATAACAGATATTTTTGAAATGTTACTTCAATTATTCAACTATCAAATTAGTGCAAAGTGCTTTCCAGAGGTTCAGAAACTCCTGTTCGTGGAACTTCATCAGAAATGTGGACTGTGGACGCTGACTTTAGCATTGGGGACGTCTGTGCTACTGCTACATGGTTAGCATTGGGATGCTATTTCAGGCTGACTCCTTTCAGCATAACTTGCACACAACATAGTGTTTTCCAGAGTCCGATCAGATAATTTTTTGAAGTAAAAATGAACACCCAGTGGACAAGAGAAGGAGATTTGTCGTCCATCATTGTATTGCAGATGTAGCTTGTGCGTCAGATTTACATTCCTTAACACTAAGTAAAAGTATTCTCAGAAACCTGAGAATACAAGGTTCTGGACAGAACATTTTTACATTAACACTTTTTTAAAATGAATAAATAAATTGTGTTTAAATTTTTAACATGTTAAAATCTATGTAATCAATCAAAATCAACATGTTAAAGTCCTGGCCATGTTATAAAAATCTTAACTTTGAGTGTCATTGTAAATAGCACAAAAAATGTATTTAAATTTCAGGGTGAAGCCAAATTTATGAAAAAAAAATGTGCATAGATGAAAATAACTTTCAAGCCTCAAGCCTTGGACATGAAAAGATGAAGGTATCTCAAGTTGAGTTTCATAATTTCTCAAAATCCCACTTCTAGTGACTGTGAAAAAATAATACACTTTGATGTAGAGCTCAACATTAATCTCTCTTTGTTCTAAATGCTCTACTTTGTTTTTTATCTTGAGTTTATTTTGGATGGTGAAGTAATTTATTTATTTATTTTCCATTTCCATTCTTCCAGGTTTTCTTTCTTTCAAGCAGCCTGACCCAAACCATCACCTTTCCCTTGGCATAATGTAACCCAAAAAGAACTTTGTAGCACATCGCACTCAGACTTTGGACCGGTCTTCATATGGTAAGCAATTGTGTTGTGAAAAGTCCGAATAATGTAACAATGGCCAGTACATACACACACAAGTAAGGCTAGCCCCCAATCTGTTGATCTTATCAGTTTTTTTTCTTATAAGTTTCTTATGTGTGACAACTTGTGACATATAAGTGAAAAAAGACGGACAGATTATTGTGCCAAAAAGCAGAGTCTCTGCTTACGGCAATAAAATCCAGGAAAGTGCAAAACAAACAGCAGATTGCTTCTGAATAATTATTTTTCTTCCATTCTGACTGACAGTTATTGTTACTCCTATTTTAGAACCACTTTGTCATTAATCAGCCAGATCATGTGGTGAAAGCTGTCGCTGCTGAAATAGCTTTAATATGGACTACCCCTCTGGGAACAACTTGGTCATTAACTCTAATGCCATTTTCTGCTGGAGAGAAACCTTCCACCCCTCCTCTTTTTATTCCCTTCATTGATTCCAAAATCAAGAGGCAAACGACTCCCAGGACATTTAAGCGCACTCGGTCCTCCTCCTCGCCAGCCAAAGAGGTTGCATCGTGTCTTTTGTCTGAACCGCTGACCTACTGTTCCTCTGCAGACAATTGTCGGCAGCCCCGCCGACGCAGGACTCGCTTCAACCTAGACTGACTTAAACAATTTTTTCTCGTTAGGAGCGTGTCGGCGTGTCATTTACGGTAGTAAACGAGGGGGGGGGGTGATGGGTGGTGAAAGGGGAAAGCTGCAAAGACTGTGATGAAGACAAGAGGGGCAGGTCAAATGGCAAGCTGCATCTTTAACTTAGCGGGTATTGATTTTAGATCCCCCTCTCCTTTTCCCCCACGGGAGACACAGTTAGCTACTCTGCATGAGTGTGGGATGGTAGCAGTGAGTAAAATCCATCAGGAGCATCAGGTGAACAACCTGCCCTATTCAAAACAATTATTAATTCAGACACTGGAATTCTCCCAATAAATAAAATGAATATTCAAGAAGATGTTCTTATGTGCAATTTTGATTGCATTATTGTCCGATTCGATTAAAGATTGGGTTTTAAGAAAAAGAACCACGCTTTTGCCCGGAAAAGTATGTAGTAAGGAAACACTGATCTAATCTTAACATATGAGACATTTTGTGCCATGTTTTTTTTCATATTGCTGTTAATAATGAACATCCATTCAAAATTAAATTCAAAAATACTTTATTGAAGGCAAATTTAATGTTGTCCTAACTTGTATTAATTCAGATTCTTCATAATTAATGTCGATAGTGATGGCTTTTGGGAGGAGAGATCTCCTGTAGCCGTCTGTATTACAGCTAATTTGAAAAAGCCTCTGACTAAAGACACTGTTTTTCTAAGATAGTCTCATGACAAGGATGCTCAAAGTTGTCTATAATTTTCTTGATTTTTGTGTAAAAGTGTTTTGACTGTGCATTTTGATAAGATGTGTCAAAATGACATTGTGCTGCTATGGATCGGTAGAGTACATTACATTTTATCATCTCATTTTGTTCTGTTTTTAATTCTTATGGATTGCCCTAATTCTTCTAAATGAATGATCAGGAATCTTTACAGAGTCTGTGAATGCTGCAACTCCATGCCCCCATCTTTTAAAGGTCAGCGGGTCTTTTTCATAGCAGACAGAGTGTATGCATAGCATACCATGACATTAGTTAAGTTGTAATCAATTCATTGCTTTCAGACTTGGCACTTGTGTAAATATGCATAGTGGTTCTTTACGGAATATGTATGCACTTTCTCTAAATTCTGACATTTAAACTACTGATATTTTTGTTAAAAAGATACTTGGAAAAGTAATGCAGACACCCAACAGTGAAAAGGGAAAGCTAATGCAGGCTAGTCAATTTTATTTTGTTGCGTTAGAAGTAGCATCAAGTGCATAAAATGAAGAGCTCCAGATGAGTTAGTAATCATCAAACAAACATATTAATTCACATCCAGTGATGTTAATCAATTATAAATTTAATGATGGAACTTAATGTCATGTTCTGATTGTTGATTCTATGTTGCGTGACTTTGTGTTTTTGTGTTTGTTATGATGTTAAACACTTTGAAATGCCTTGCTGCTGAAATGTGCTATACAAATAAAATTTTATTGATTGATTGATTAAAATCCAAGTGGAAACTGGTTTCTGCAAAATAATGAAAATAACATGAAAATATTTATTCTAACTTAAATCACTGCATCATATGGGCTCTGTGTGGATGGGTCTCAGTAAGACTTCCACATCTGGACGCTGTAATTTTACCCCAATTCTTCTTTACAACCTGACAAAACTGTTCTGTCAGGTTGTCGCGGATCGACCTTTTTCAGGCCCAGCATCAAAATTCTCACTCAGTTCAGACTCACAAAAACAATCTGGTCTGAACTGCTGCAAGTGTGTCAACAGCGTATGGAAACAGAATGAAGATTTTGTGCCTTGAGAAATGTTTCGAACGATTTCTTTTGAATTTTCTGTGGTTGCGGTTCTGGTTGTGCACCGGCCAGAGTGGCTTGTATAAACCTTTACGTATTTCTGCGATCTTCTTTTCACGAACCGGGACCTTTGTTGCCATTTACTTCATCATTAAATTAAATGTGATTGAAACAGCATGAAAGCGGTTCATTGAAATGACATATTGAATCAGAGATGAAAACATTTTAAAATGCTTACCTTTCATTAACCACCAATTCACTATTGTATGTTGAAGAGGTCAAAGAGAAATGCCTGTACAAGTGCAAACAATGTATTGAGTGTAGTAAATAAAGCATTAAATACCTTCCTGCAAAAATAGTAATAATAAAGAAAGGTCTGTTGAAGTAAGCAATAAAGCTTTGAAAACGATGCATTTAATGGAAAATATATTACCATTTGAAATGGACTCAGCTGTTGTCATGATGTCCTTGAGATAGAGGTTGCCTTCAAAAGCAACAATAGCTCTTTTCAACATGTTTCTATGGCTTCACTACTTAGGCCGCCCTTCCAGACTGTTCAAGGCAACCACTAGCCCATCTCCGGACCGCTCCTTTTATTGTCTCCATCATTTTATATCATTTAGAGTCACTCTCATTCTTATCTAGATATTTCAATTACATGGCTTCTTTGCCACAATGTAATTTATTGAATCACTGGTTTGCGGAGTATTATTGGTCTGCTATGTTTCTGGGAAGGTTTCGCTGAGCACATAAACTCCCTTTTTTTTTTCGTGGAAGGAAATGAAGCTGAAATTTTTCTATGGTTCAATAACTCACTTTTTTTTTTTTAAATCACAAACATTGTGATAAAAACAATGCAATTCAATACAAGTCTGCACATACAGCAACGTCTACCTTTTTACCCAAACATCGAAATTTCTGATATGGACTGTTGGGAAAATATGTTAAAACTATCAAAGTTGTTCATGTGCAAAATTTCCAGATGTAAAGAGTAACAAGCAACATGTAAGAGTCCTTACGATTGACAGCTGCTATCCGTCACCGTACTCATATTGTGTTGTACTGTATCACCTCAGTAAAAGTTACACAGTACAAAGACAAATGTGGTTTGGATCCTTGTCTGTTTGTGCACAGCACCCTATGACCACTTTCAAAGTGAAATTAACTAAATAAAAGCAATATCAGGCTAACATTAGGAGTGCATAGGTTGTTCTGAAGAATGTGAGACTCAGTAGTGTACTATAACATAGTCTACTTTGTGTAACAGCATACACAGTGATAACAGTGATAGCAGCAGCATGATAGAAAACACTTTTCCATGTGTAATATTATTTAATTTGTATTTTTTTGTGTTATTTTAAATGTATATATATATTTTTATCTTGCTAGCTTGGTGCTCTTAGGGGCCCCTGATGGTGTGGGGCCCCTAAGCAGCTGCTTAACCCTGATAGCAACGTATAGTAAATTCTAGCATAGTTTAATCTACCTTAATACAGCAGATTATAGTACAGCATATTATACCACAGAATAATATAGTCCTGCATAGTTGCAATACTTAGCCTTATATGTTATACTCTATAGTACATGATACAATAGTTCAGTTTACAGTACCACTGTGTACCAGAGAATATCACATTATAGTTTAGCACAGTCTATTACACTATAGTTAAGTTTTTCTTGAACTAAAACTGACCTAAGAAAAATAAGTACAGTCCTAATAAGGGATGTTAAAAAAAAAGTCACATTAACACAATAAAGCTGGAAAAACTCTGCACATGCTGCAGCTGACAGAAAGCAGGTTTCCTATTTGAACTCGTGTAAATCTCTTTATTCCCCGGCCGTACATTTCGCCGGGATGTTTTGCCGTTTGCATCAAGAACTAACTTTCCACCGGCAGAGTAGCGAGAGGAGAGACTTGACGCAGCAGTCTGGTGTGGATAAGAGGTTTCCCTTCCCAGAATCAGTAGTGCACAGAGTAGGTTAACAGTGCTGCGCCCAGGGAGATGAAAAAGCATAAATTAAAGTGCTCCCTCAAGGAGAGGAGGAGGGGATTGGGGTGTGTGTGTGTGTGTGGTGTGTGTGTGTGTGTGTGTGTGTGTGTGTGTGTGTGTGTGTGTGTGTGTGTGTGTGTGTGTGTGTGTGTGTGTGTGTGTGTGTTTGGGGGGTGCTGCTGGGTTACCGAGGCATTATCAGTGCTGGGTGAGGAGCACACAGAGCTCAGTTTCATCCTCATGTTCTTTGTTAACACAAAGGGGGTCACCTCCATGTGAAAAGGGAAATATAATAAAGCCGAGACCCTCGCACAATGGCAGACCGCTGACAATGCTCACCTAATTCTGCCTTTACGGTCGCCGGGCCCAAACTCGGGCTCCTTCTCAGGAGGGGCGTCCAGGCTACGGCGATACAGTTAAAGAAAAAAGAAAGAAGAATACAATATGTTAGCTGATGAAAAATAAAGAACAAAAAAAAAATAACACAAGCACACACATGCTCACTTGAGAAATGTTTTAATTATATACAAGAGAATGCAGCTAATAAAGGAGGGAATTAAGGCAAACGCTCTGAGCGATTGTGGGAAATTGGCCAAAAGGAAATGAGTTGCCTCACAACCTCTCTCTCTCCTTCTCTCTCTCTTTCTTTCTCTCTCTCTCTCTCCTTCTCTCTCTCTCTGCCATTAAAAAGCTTGCAACTTCAAGCAGTTTTTTAATCAGCTAAAAACATATGTGGCTTTGCAGCTAAGACAGCTTGCCCAGGCGCTGATAAATGCCTATCACTAATTTGCATATGGTAGAAGCTACACTTTAATCAGAACCTCTAATCCCTGACGGTATTAATGTTTTTTTTCTTCTTCTTCTCCCTCTCCCTCCTCACATAGTATCATGTTTGCTAATTCCAAAGTGATCAGCTCCTTGTATGCGTCTCTTTTTTTGTGCTGGCATAATGGCCGAGTTGAGAACTTCTGTTCCTACTTTGGCACATAATTAGGACTACAAAGGGGACAAATCGCGCTGAATGGGAACTCACAAAGAAGAGCTCCTTTCTTCAAACCCCCCGCCCGCCCTGCAGCCCCCAGTCTCCTTCTTCCGCCGAGCTCTCGTTAACGGTCGTGTCACTTCACGCACGGCCGGTGAAAACGGGGGAGAGGAGGAGAATTTTTGCAGCTAAATCTTGACTACATGGCAGCGCTTAAGAGTTCAGGCCCAGACAGAGAGAGAGAGAGAGAGAGAGAGAGAGAGAGAGAGAAAAAGAGAGAGAGAGAGAAAAAAAAATCAAAATTTACCATGTAATTAAAATGTCTGTCACCCGTCGGCGGGTTTAGAGGTTGGAGTTTCTCCTAAAAGTGGCACTCCAGGCTGAGAAGTATTCCCTCTTAATTACTTTGCTAAGCACCTTGCAGGGTACATATGTTTGACCTTATTTTCAGCTCTCATAAATATCTCATCTGCTGCAGCTACACAAATCTGTTTTCTTTTACTTAAGAAAAAGGTACAAAACTTATAGGTTTCTTTTATTTTTGCTTCTTCTCTTGTCGATTTAAACGTTTTCAAGTAACATAAAAAAAAACCCTCAATGAAAGCAATGACCTCATTAACTCGGTGTGCCTAAGAAGTGATTGTGAGGAAGTAATTTGCCCTTTGACCTAATAACTGGTTGCGTCCCCTGCCTTTGTGAAGGGTTTGTAAAAATCGACAATAAAGTCTTCGACATTAGGGTTAGGGTTGATCTCAGCCTGGACGGAGGGCGTTGGAGCGCGAACAGCCGCAGCAAGCAACTCACTCGGATTTAAGGACAAACTTTGACTGGACCAGCACTGGTGTGAATCAGATCAATGTCCTGCTGCCAAAAAACCCCCAAAACTCTTGAGTTTAAGGTCATGAACTGATGGCCAAACAGCAGGAGAGCAGAATTCATGGTTCTATCAATAACGATGAATTTAACCTGAAGTCTGTCAATCTTCCACCTCCGTGTTTGACCAAAGGATGGTGATGATGATCTCTCTAGGAGGTTCATCTTTCATCTTGTAAGCTCATAGAATATTTTCCCCAAATTCATGGAGATCATCAAGACTTTAATGTGAAACTGATTGTTTGGTTGCCATTGACATGCAGTGGTTTTTGCCTTTTCAACTCTCTGTAAATAAACATTTTAACCAGTTTCTTTCACTGCTTCAGACACACAAAAGGAAAAGAAGAAGAAAATCTAAATGTACCAAGGAGTTTCAGTCTAGTTTCTAGTGCAAATATTTTGGTACACTTCAAATAAGACAAACCAACTCATAAGTAACTTTCTCAGCAAGATACAGGAGCTCGTTTAAAATCAGTAAGTCCTTAATATTAATGTAAAAGCACTTTGGCAGATTATTTCACTTAAAAGAAAGTGTTCTTCTGATAAGTGTTTTCCAGCCAATGGAGGCAGTACTTTCTCATCAGTATTAAGGAAATATTGGCCAACTACGTATAGTTGAGACATTTCTCAGTTTTGTCTTATTTTAAGTGCGTTAAGATATTTTCACTAGAATTAGACCAAAACATGGAAATTTGGCTTTTCTTTTGTTTTGGTGTTTTTGTTGTTACTGATTAACTTTGACTATACCTGAGGCAAGTGAGGTTCTCAGTGCTTTAGATTACATCCTGTAGTCTTAACTAGACCTCCATCGTTAACTCATGATAAGCTCATGAGTTATCGATGAGCTTATGGAGAAGTTTTGGGTGGCAGCAGAGCCACTGCAAAACAGCAGAGCTGTTCCATGGCAATTTTTTTTTTCTATTTTTGGACAGGTGCTCCAATGTAAATGTATTATGGTAACTGGTCAGAAGAAATCAGAATCAGATTAAGTTTCTCCGAGTAAATGTATTAAGTTTGCCATGTTAGACAAACATAAAATAACTTCATTTGCTTCCATGTGACAAATTAACGCTGTATCCATTTAGTTGGAAGCCCGTTTTCTTTTTCAGGGTATGTCACACTTGAGTCCCACAGCCTTTGAAGTTGCTTTTCAACCCATTCCAGATTGAATGGGTTTCGAATCTGTTCCTGAGTTTTTGTAGGGCGCAGCATGATATGTGGCTTTTTCTGGTCTTTTGGCCTGCTTCATGTTGTCAAACAGGTTCTATTCAAGTGATTTCTTGATCCCACTCGTCAGTGACTAAATCACTGCAAAAGTAATTATGTTATTATTTTCAATTTAGAGAAAAAACAAATTTTTTCACAGCGAAACACATCAGTTCGGATCTCTTATAAATGAAATTTTCATTTGAAAACTATATCTTCTATTTATACGGTGTATATTTTTGTCTGACATTGAAATTTGAAATGTGACAAGAAGCAAACGCAGAAGAAATCACTTTGTCACGGCACTGTAGTTCTTTTTTTTTAAGGACTACAGCCTTAAATTTTGGGTCATGACGCTGAAAGAGGGGAATTAAAAATGAAAGGGAAAAAGAAATGGAACGTCAACTAGCTACATGAGACAGCTGATTTATACAATTCATTTGGGCCATTACTTTTCATTAAACATCAAATGAAATGGGTACTTACTTACTAAGAGGCCTTTGGGGAGCTGAATTGCAGAGAAGAAAGAAGATTAAACTTTACATTCAGCCCCAAATTTAATTCAGAAGTAATCAATCGCATAATGGGCCAGCAACTGTAGCCGGGGTGATTGAAATGAAATTACCATATTTTTAATCTTAATTTTCCACACTGTTTATCTGACACTGTCAATATAAAATACAAACAGATAATGAAATAGCATTATATTGACACTACAATCATCTCTCGAGCAGCCCTCTGTGATTAAACCGCTGGAATGTTTGATTACATTTTGTTGGCTGACATTACAAATGACACGGATGCTTCGCCGAGACTTGCTGCCGGCTGGAAAATGAGCCTATCCATCAAGGACTCCTGGCAGCTTCTCCCCTTCCAGTCGATGGCTACTGCCAACGGTCTGGGCACCCTTCTGTCAAGCCGTTTAGCACCCGAGGAGAGGGGAGGGAGGCCGCCGTGGTCGGGCTGCTCAGGGGGAGAAGAGAGCGGTTGAAAAAGATGGAAGGAGGGACGGGGGGGCGTCGAGACGAGTGATTCACGGCCCCTTTGCTCTGCTAATGATACAAAAGCAAAGGAGCCACACAGAAGGAGAGAGAAAAATGTCTCAGGCAACATATCGCCCATGCAGGTGTCTCCTGGCGTACCATAAAGGGACCATAAAGCCCTCACAATGCAAGGCCCACAGTCTGCAAATCAACAGCCAAACTGCCGCCCTGGATTAGGTCTGCTCCGCAGTCATCAAGGCCTGTCCACTCCTGAACGCGGCGCCGTGAATACCCTAATTACTTTTTAAGAGGCTTCATCAATTATTGAAAATTTGCAAGGAAGTTCAGCGACGCTCCAAATACTTTTTTTCCCCTTGTTTTCTTGGTACCTACTTGAACACTTAGCAGACAATTTTGAGGGGAACGTTTGACTCCATGAATATTGACGGGGCTTTAAGATGGTTGGGCTTTACGACATGCAACCCGCAAACATACACGGCACATGTACCGCTGTGATGGGAACCAGCTGGTGCTTCAGACAATAATGCATCGTGTTCTGCTAAAGAATTCACGCCTCTTAACCTTCATAAAATGCTTCCACCTCACAAATGCCTCTCTTAAGGGAAAATATTATGTAAATAGACTTTTTTGAGCTTTTTGTTATATTTCCTCATAAAAAAAAAACATACCTGCAGTGTTGCCTTAATTCTCTAATGCTTGTTTGAGAAATCCTTTAATCTCCATGGAAACCATTCAGCAGGACAAAACACCTGGGTTGACCTAGCTCCGCCTTTGCGACACTGCTCCTCCCCTGGACTGTAGTTTCCAAACGTCTGAGCATCTGCATTACACAGCGCGACTCCCCCACTCAGCTCCTTCAGACTAGCCAGATGCAATTAGCAACATCTGGTGGAACTGCACGTCTCCTGAGCGCCCGTGTAAGCAGCGTGCACTGCTGGTAAAACATCGTTAAACGGCTAATAGAGGAGCCATGTTGTGATGACTTCTAAAGAACAGGGATTTATTTGTTTCAATTGGAAATTTCTCATCAAAGAGGTCAAAGGTCACATGTGGGGTACCCCAAGGTTCAATCCTAGGACTCCTCTTATTCAATATTTATATTCTCCCACTAGCTCAGGTTATAATAGGAAATAATATTAGTTACCACAACTATGCAGATGACACACAACTCTACATTACGATGTCACCAGGTGACTCTGAACCCATTCGGTCACTGAATAAATGTTTAGACAGATAAATGTGTGGATGTGCCAAAACTTTCTCCAGCTGAACAAAAACAAAACTGAAGTCATTGTTTTTGGACCTGAAGAGGAACGATCTAAAGTCAATGCACTGCTTCAGTTATTTCAACTAAAAACTAGCGATCAGGCCCGAAACCTGGGAGTAGTAAAGGACTCTGACATGAACATTGCGAGCCACATAAAGACAGTTACAAAGTCGGCCTTCTATCACCTGAAGAACATCTCCAGGATTAGAGGACTAATGTCTCAGCCAGATCTAGAGAAACTCATCCATGCGTTTATCTTTAGTCGCATTGATTATTGCAACAGCATCTTCACAGGCCTGTCCAACAAATCAATCAAACAGCTGCAACTGATCCAGAAGCTGCTGCTCCTGTTCTCACTAAAACCAGGAAGATAGAGACATAACAGCAGTTTTAAAGTCCCTGGCTCAAAAGAACAGACTTTAAAATACTGTTGTTAGTTTACAAATCACTGAATGGTTTAGCACCACAATACATCAAAGATCTGCTGTTGTTGTATCAACTTTCCAGACTCTCCAGGTCTTCTGGTTCTGGTTTGCTCTGCATCCCCAGAACCACAATCAAGAGAGGAGAAGCAGCTTTCAGCATCTATGCACCAAAAATCTGGAACAAAACTCCAGAAAACTGTAAAACAGCAGAAACCCTGATTTCCTTTAAATCGCAACTAAAAACACACCTGTTTAGAACTTTATTTTGAAATGTAATATGTAACAATGTATTGTCTTTTACATGTTGCATGACTTTGTGTTCTTGTGTTTATGATGTAAAGCACTTTGAAATGCCTTGCTGCTGAAATGTGCTCTACAAATAAAATTTGATTGATTGATTCTAGAAGAGAGAGAGAGCAACTTCTTAAAGAGACAGAGGCCCAGTCTCTGACAAATGACAAAGTCCAATTTTTTAAAGTCTTTTTTGATGTATACTGCATTTTTGTAACAACTGAAGGTAACATAGTCACTTGACTGCTATGAAATGGCACTATGTGCCTGGAAAACACATAATACTGCCCCTTTACTTTTTTGGGGTTTTTGTGTAATAGAAGAACAAAAAGAAGCGGATGATCGCGATGTGGATGAAAAGACAAATGTTTTCAGAGGTTTTTACAAACGAAAATCTGAAGGTTTGATTTCAGGCAATACTTATAGAATCACCTTTTGCTGCTATTAGAGCAGCAAATGGTTTGAAATATCATTTTGGCCAGGTTTGCACATGTACTCCCTGAAATTTGTATCTATTCATCCTCGCTATCTTAAGTCCAGTCAAATTGTATGAAGAGTATCTGTGAATCTGTGGACATCAGTTTTCTGTTTTTTTTTTCATCCCCTTTTCTTTAAAGGGGATTCAAGTTGGTACCGCACACTTTTTTAGCACATTTGAGTCTGGACTTTAACAGGACCATTTAAGCTCATGAATATACCGTTGCAGATGTAGCTGTAGGCCTGGTGTTATATCAGACATATGAAATTAAAGATGTCAACATATTTTTCCTAGTAAAACTCAAAGCCATATTTTTTTGTCCATCTCAGGTCAGCAAAACCAAAAGAAACACTAGTTTGTTTGTTTTTTCCCCACTTATTCCTTGAAGCTAATCTCCCACATAAACAGAGAGGGTGTTTGCTGTGTGCATCCGTCACATGTTTTCCCGTGTTGAACTGTGGGAACTCGGCTAATCTAGCCAACCACCTGTAGAGGTGACACAGCATTCTCAGTGGAGATGAAGTGCCAACCCCAGGAAATGCTCTGATCCTCCACTGGAGTTTGTGTTAATGTTGTGGAAGCCTTTGAAATGTTTACAGAGGGATTTATTCACACCGATATCGCACATCAACACCGGAAGGACATTCCCCTTTTTTAATGGCAAGCCAAACGCTGTCACATAAACAAAAAGTTGCGTGATATAAATTCAAGGCAAAGCATCTATTGCGACTGAATGACGGCGACGCTGGTCGACGGGGGAGCGCGCCGCCATCGCCGCCGTCCTCTTTTCAACAGATCGAACCTTGAGCATGAATGAGGCTCATACCAGACTACAGCTGCCACTGTCACCAATATTATTGCTGGTGAATATAAATGTCAGTACTGTGAAGTGTAAGGCATGGTATTTGTACGTTATCAGATTCATTCAACCACACTTTTGCAGAATCCATTTAATGTTGTGAGAAGGAGGGCAGGGTGGGGAGCATTGATTTATGGAGATGTATCAAAATGTTTCTTTTTGGAAATTTGTGATAAACACATTTATTTGCCTCACAGAGACAGTACAACACAACTAAACTGAACAAAAAAGAAACGGCTAATTACATCTATCGCAGCAGTGTTGTTTATCAAGAGTCCTGCAGAATAATGCGCTGCGGCGGCACATTAGAAGAGACAGATTGTAGTATTTGTGTCATCAGTGGTATCAGCGGTCCTGAAGGTCAGACTGATAAGGCTGAGGATTTCTGCCTTCGGATTGCATTGTGCGCCGACCTTCAGACCCCCCCGAAGTCGATCAACCGGTATAACAGCTGCTCCACCACAGGACAGCCAGGTTCAGAGAGATGGGGAATAAGGAAGGATCAGTGCTTAGGCTGGAACCTGGTGAGGCGAAGCCAGACAACATGGGGAATTTTAGGTCGGACAGCCACAAAAAGCAGACTGGCTGCCCCTGTAACTTTGTACCATATCGTTCTGATGTCATGCCCAAACATCTCACTGGCCTCTTATGTGCTTTTCATTTACGTTTCTGTTGGTTAAAGTTTGGTCAACAACCTTTATTAGACATTAAAAAAGAAAATTCTTTAGGTTCTTCAAAAATTGTGTTGTACAATCGTCAGCAAATCTGACATTGGGGTGAGTTCTGGTGTCCTAAGGTGCACCAAGGCTTTAAACTGAATGGGTAAATTAGCACAATGTAACACAATGCTAGTGCTAATATTAGTGGCAGAGGTTTCATTTTCCTGGTGTATGGAGGGTAGCATAACTTTCTGCTGCACCTCTCCAACTTTTTGCCCCAAACACTTTTACCTTGCTTACAACACAGATGTCTTTGTTTATTTGAAAATATTTTTACTCATTAAAAACAAAAACTGAGGTGTTGAAGCTGAAGACATTTACCTTACCTTCACATTAACTCTGTTTTAAAATGACAGTTGCTAAGCTACCAGCTACCTCTGCTAAGCAGGCTAGTTACCCAATCACATCAATGGACTAAATAACCAGCTAAAATCAACTTGCTGTTTAAAATGGCTAAATTTAGTGAGTGTTCACTCGATGTATTTTCTTATGTAAATACCTTAAAATTAAAGGATCTATATCAGATGTAACATTTTTTAAAACTGTAAACACACATATTTAACATCCGATTTTTATGTCCCAGCTGATATGCGGACCATTGAACTCCTAATTGGAGTTTGCTGGTGCAAGAAATGAATAAATACATTTGATGTAATAAACAACCCTTAGTTTGTCGGTAGGTTGTCCAGCCAGATCCATAGAAACATGATGCAAGAAAAGCATAAATAAAAATGATTGAATAAGTGACCTGCTAAATGGAGAATCATTTTCAAATGCAGGGAACTATGTCGCATCCACTGAAACTCACTTGGCCACTTGTTAAATCAGTAAAGACTTGTTGTGAAAACATAAAGAAGAAGAGCTCCCCTTTGTGAAAACTTTATGGTTGCTCTTTAAAAGGCCTCAAGGCAATAAGTAAATAGGTATTTTCTTCGACTTGAATACTGGAGCAGATGATCTTTTCATTGCAACGTGCAGCTGATGGAAGTTGATGTTAAAGGACACAACAGCTTTTCTCATTTATTTGTACAATTATGGACTAATATGGACTTATATAATAGTCCATATTAGTCAGTGGACTAATATGTAAGTCCTTTGACTTACATATTAGCGCTGCCATATGTAAGTCAATGGATTATGCTAAACTTTGTTTTCTTATTCTTATGACTCAAATGTTTATACTTGTCAAATAAATAATAATTCCATGAGTAACTTATGAAAAATTTTACATTTTCCACATCCTATCGCATCTACACTGTAGGATTACAGTTTATTACGCTGGTCCACAAAATGGCAAAGGCAAAAACAACTTAGACAAACAAAGAGTCACATCTCCATAAAACTAAGCTGTAATGAAAACCCCCAAACTATTACGACCCTGGCGCGAAATTTAATCATACCTATAGCTACAACAAGTGTCTTATGTTATTCAATTATTATACTGTAGTTGCTAGGCTAGGTGGGGATGTTTTTTTTTTTTCGCCTTTTGTATTCACATTTGTTTAAATAGTAAAACAATATTCCCTGTTTTGGATACTAATTAAAACACTTTCTCTTTTACGGCCAAACTACATCAAACTGTTCATCATCGGTTTGTGAACTGATAATGAACTCATCCGCCATCTTGACCAAAACAGCTATTAAAGGGGGAGTCCTGATTTTCTTTCTTTTTTCTTGTCCCACTGAAGTATGATAATGTATTTGATGCATGTACAGTACCATCCTAATACTGGAAACATCCACGGTTAATTTGTAATTACCAGGTCTGTTACAGCTGCGTCAGTGATTCCTGTGAGATAATGTGTGACAAAATAAATACAAACTGCCACCATTTTCTCTCTGCAAATTCAATCTGCCATGAACACAAAAATAAATGGATTCATCAATAGCTTTGTGAAGATCGATTTGAAACTATTTATAGGCTGAATCGGAGATAAAACCCCCCCGAATTTAAATCCGATTTGCAAATTGAGGTCTCGTTCCTCCGTTGTTTCTAAGAAGTGTTCGCACGGCTCACCATGCTTTCTGCTTCCTGTGATTTCAGGCAGAGATGAGGCTGACAACTGGCACCCTCCAACAATAGCGTCACATCTGTTAGCCATTCTTAATGATCTTTCTATCACATTTGAAGAAGGCGCTCCTCATCACAGAAACGCACGTTGCTCGTCACGATCGTTTAGGAAAGACTAATAGCGATGGGAGGATGAGAAATACAAGTGGAGAAGAACTCTGTCAGAGGAGTTTGATTTATTGTACAAGTACAGATGTTGCTGCAATTAGATTAGACTCACTAAAGTGATTCATGTCTCATTTCATTCTTTTTTCCACAAGCAGCCTCAAAGTTATTTTTGAAATTCCATTTTAGGAACTGTCAGTCAGGCAGACAGTTTCATATAGACCATAAACACACTTTATTTTCTTCTGTGAAGTGGAATCATTTGTAATGTGCCGGTCTATACTCTAGATAGAGATTTAATGTACGCATGTTTTCCAAAACATTGTAATTCAACTCAGGCTCAAATTAGGTGACATGTTTTAATATCTTCATAGAAACAAAATTCAAGTTTAGCATCACATGCTAAACCTTAAATGTGATATTTGTTATACTAAATGGGACGCAGTGTTAATTGTCAACACTTCAACAACTAGACAACAAGGTCCAAGTTTCTCTCATTTCACAGGTCAGGAAAAAGTCTGAAGGGTCAGTGATGCTGGCTTGACTTTGACAACTTTAAAATGTAAATATGCTGCAAAAAAAAAAAAAAAAGGCAACCAGCACACCAACTCTCTGTCAGATCATCAGTAGAGAAGGTTGTTAAATGAGCTAATCAACCACCGCTGCTTCCGATGATCGCTTATTAATAATCGCAAATTAAACATCAAGCCTGAAACGAACTGCTGTAACACACAATGTTCTACTTTTCTGTATGGGAAATGTGTGGTGGGTTTTTATGGTGTTGAGTCCTGATAGACTTGTGGATCTGTAATCTTATGCCGAGAATAAATTTGTTCAAATGAACCAAAGAAAAAGTGAAAATCCGGAACAAACTTCCAGAAAAAATGACCAAACAGCTGAAACACTGAGTTCCTTTCAATAAAAACTAAACACCCACCTGTTTCTTTTGCTTTTGAGCCACAGTGACTGCAGCACTAACCAATATATTATGTGTTGATGATGTTAATGGTGTGCAAACAGACAAAATGTAATGTCTGTTTGCACATCTGTTGACTGCATGATATTTGTTTACATTTTCACTTTGAACTGACTTCCTGAACTCTCCTCATGCTTCACACCGTCAACCATCTGAGGGACAGAATCCCACAAAGTTCTGCAGCCTTTCTCATATATGTTTACATGACTGTCCAAGCTTCTTTAAGAGTAAACATTATTATTATTATTTTGACCAAACTCATATAATAAGGAGGAATCTGGGGGTTGTCTATATTTTAAAGGAACTCTACATTTGTTTTGTAGAAAAGTGACGTAGAAGAGCGTCGCACCTAACTTGACTCTTGATGATAAGGTTAGACATCAGCACTGTGGGTCAGAGTCATTCATTCAAGCCTTCACCCTCCACCGGTCCTCTTGTATAAATGATCTTTTCAAATATCTTCACATCGAAACCTTTTCTGAACCGTTGCAACCTGGTAATGGCAGCCGGCTTTGAACCCCTCACCTCCACAGCATTTCAGAAATATGTAATTCCCTCATCATTTCACATCTTTGACACGCTGCAGCCTCTTCCTACATCCACTTGATGCTGTGCAACCTTCAGCCCTCGGTGGTCGCATCTCTTCAGTCTGTTTTAACCTTTGTAGAAATCTTTTACTTTAGACCATAAAAAACAGCCTTGCTGAAATATACTTTTACCTTTATGTTTTATTTTTTTCCCGCATTGCATTTGAATGTAATGCTACGTTCATTCAAGGGAAGTATGGCTTTTCTCCTCAGTCCGTTGTCATTTTGTACAATGTAGTCAAAAGGTTTTAACCAACCTCTCCTCCTTAGTGGTGTCTTTTCTCTCTCTCCCTCTCTCTTTGAAGATCTCAAACTTAAATGTTTTAGATCTTCAAACTAATTTTAATATCAGTCATCCAAAGCATGTATAAGATACAGTTTCAAATGATTCCCATTCCTCCTTTGGAAAATGGGATCCTGATCATGTGCCAAATATCATGCCATATTTGCCATATATTACATATTTTCCAGTTTTGTTCTAGTGTCATTTTATAGCACAATAAAGTAACTCTTACAGCATTTTCAACTGAAGGTATTCATCACACATAAAGAAATTTCACTTTGCAGTTTTATCCTTGGACTCAGGCCTCTGTCTCTTTAAGAAACTCCTGCTCTTTCTGAGACTCCGCCTTCAGCATGTTGTCATTTGTCAGGATTCCTCAAACATACATGAAAGAATCAAAGCAACACTCCAGGTATGTTTTTCTTGAGAGAATAAGATTACAACATGATAGAAAAGTTGATTTTACATAATAAAACAAATAAAAAAAAATCATAAACTACATGATTTATCTAAACTTTTAAGCTCAGTTTCACAAAAGATCACAGAACATCAGAAGCACTGTTATTGCTTGTTATTTATGCCTTTGTTTCTTCAAGATTATGGATTGTTGTTGTCACACCTGCCAGAACAAACCATCCTTGGACCGTCTGCAGGTTGTACAGAATGTTGCTGTATTGTACAGAATACTCCTGACCAGAGAAAGACCCAAAGTTTATCTCTTGTCAGACGACTCTTAGTTCTGCTACATTGGCTCCCCATCCACTTTAGAATATGTTACACAGTTTTGAACGGAGATCCACATGGGCACATCTCAGAATCCAAGTGGCCCTAGCAGGTTCCTGAGGTCATGTGACCGGGCCCTGCGTTACCTCCAGTACGGTGAGACTTTATCCTTTCGAATTTGAGTTCCAGGGAAGATCAAATCTTTTAAAAATACATTTTGCTTAACTATATGGATGTACTAAAATTCAAGGATTTTAGTTGTTTCTTTTGAGCAGCATTTCAGATCCATGTCTTGAAAGGTGCTATGTAACTAGCGCCTTGCATACCTACTCATTTACTCATTGGCAAGATGAATGCAAACTTTTACCTCACTAGACTGAAATAGATTTTGTAGCAATGAATTTCATATTGTGTTTCAAAGTGTTAAGAATTCAAAATCAATATATTTCTGTTCTGTGAATGCGGCCTTTATTTCTTTCTTTGAGACTCATTTCAGCCCAAGGACCAAAATAATGTATTACAGGGTTATGAATTAACATTGCTTGCAGCGTCATTCAACCATTGAAACTGTATAATATGAGAACTGAATCAACTGAAAGGATGAAACGCGGTGACACAGGTCATCCTTCAGCGCGGCTCACATCATGTTTGTCCTGATGCAGTTGATGTTTTTTTTTTCATTTTTTTCCAACAGCTTGCTGAAAGCAGCCTGATATAAATTTTCCCTTGCTTACAAAGAAAAATTCAACATCTTTTAGAAAGGTTCTGTTCACTGCAAACAGACAAGGACCTTGTGTTACAAATAAAGGAGTCTTTGTTTGTCGTACAAAAGTAATGTTTTAAAATAATAAAAGGCAATATTTTTCACAATAAACATATTAATCTTATACCAACAGAACACATCATTGTAGAGTCAGATTATTTTGACAACAGCATGAGCAATTGATTTAATATAAAAATTGATTATAATCATGTTTGGTAAATTTGTTTTACATTCTTGTGATTAGAATCGCATAACAGCCCCTACATGTCTGTTATTTTTCAATCACAACCAACCTTGACTGACAGTTTCAACTCATGAAACTCAATTATTTATTAACTATCAAATGTTACTCTTGTGCCAAAAAAGAGGAATTTGGACAACTTGAAAGAGGTCATCAGCGTACGTTGATACCAAAGTAAACAGGTTTGGCCCAAAAAATAAATCCTGGTGATTCACAGATAGTGAAAATATGAATCACCTGAATATTTTCTGGTGGACTTTTTTTTTTTCTTTTTTTAAAATTGTGATGGACAAATCTGAATCGTAGCCTGTCGTTTTGACAGATCACATTGCACATCTCTGACCTATTGGTGCAAACGTTTTCAGTTTTACAAACCCAGTATGTCCTGCAGTATCATCTCTGACAAGGACTCAATACATCTCACAAATCTGGTAGCTGGCATGTTGAAAAGTTATGGTCGGGAGGTTTTGGAGAGTGTCTGGTGCAGGTAAATCAAGTGCTTGTGTTCAGAAAACACTTCAATTGGAGAAATGTTCCCTGATTTAAAAACTTTGACTGAAATGGTGGTTGTGATTCCAGTCTGTGTTGTGGCACTGGAGCACAGATTCATCCACCAGATCAATATAGAGACCCTGAGGGATTTGATTACCCACAATTCAGCTCCATGCTAACCAGCAGGAAATAGCAAAACAGTACACATTCAGACCATTTGTAATTTAAGGGTAACTGCTTAGTTTAATTGTTCACATGTAGATCCTGGGCCCGCAGTCAGTGGTATTTGTCACTGCGGAGAAAAATATCCACGCATTCATCTGGTTGATGTGTGATGGTTCTTGTTGAATATTTCTAAAACTGACTCAAAATTTAAATTCAACTGGATGTCATCATTTTAAAAGCTGATGTTAGAAATAAAAGTAGAGTGTGATGGAATTTGCTTGGACCCAGTCAATGGTAATGACTGCGAACGAAAAAGTCCAGCGCAACCTCTGAGTTCATAAGTGGACTGACAAAAATATTTCCCAGTTGAATTCCAGTGAGATTTATCTGTTCTCATTTGGAGCACAGTCAACTCATGTTGGGCCAAGATCAGGTGTTTTAGAGAAAACAACCGATTTGATTCAGCTTCTCATGTGGCTTCAGCAAATGAGCAATTTATGCAGCAAAACATTGAAAGTGCATGATGCAAAAATTCATCTATTATCCTCATTGAGCATTTCTGAAAAACTAGCATGCCAACGTCTTTCTAGTATTGTTTCTTGTTTCAGCTCATGCCAAATAATTCTCCTGCAGCGTTTTCTAACTTATTCCACATGTTCTCCAACTTAATGTGAAGCACAGATTTTACTCAGATGTCAAACTTTATCATTCATTTGTAAAGAAACATTAGGAAGCTAGGATTAGCGCTAAGATGAGAGCACTGCAGCCTGCGTGACTGTCGAAGCTCATTGTGGACAAAAGTCAAAGTTGCACTCCAAACGTTTTGTCAGAATTCCAGCGTTAAAACAACAACAACAACAACAACAACAACAAACCCCCCTTCAAAAAACCAAACAAGGCAGAGTTAGCAGAGGGACAGCAGCCGCCGAGGAATCCCGCCACCTGTTGGAGGACAATGTGGCTTTTACATAGAAGTGAGACAGACTTCCCCTGCTCCCTCCTCATTTTGTCAAGGCGTAACCTTTCCCCCCCCGCTCGCCCCCTTCAAAATGCAGCAACTCTTTCCAATTGAGCTGTTGTTGCTGCCATTGCTATTGGCTTTCAATAAGGCACAGGGTTATCAAAGAGTGAAGGAGAAATTGCCTTGGCTCTGCCGTAGCCCTGATTGCGCTATCAGAGCCGTCAGGGAGGTTCTTTATAAAGGGAGGGCACGGGGGAGAGCGAGGTGGCGGCTGGCGTTGCCCCCCTGATAAATCAGTGCGTCGCTGGCAGCCGCCGCTTAGTGCAGCCAGGCAGCAACCGAGCGCCGCAGTTCAGGGTCGCTACTTGGCAAGCCCCCCTCTCAAACGGGGGGGGGCTGTCTGCACCCGACCGCAGACCGAGTCGCTCCCACCGCTGCCCTCGTTGAGGTTTGTTTGTTTATCCGTGACCCCCCTCCACAACCCCGCCACCCCCCACCCACTCACAGCAAACAATATTGTTTCAGACCATGCCAAATTATCCCCCTCAACCCTCTGCTCTCTTTTTTCTAACTTATTCCACACATTTTCCAACTTCATATATTAAATTAGAAAAATGTTTGAATCAGAAATGTGCATCCACTTTGTTTCCATTATTTCTGTGTTTGTCCCTCCAAACAACAAAACAAATTAATCCAAAAAGAAAGTATTAATACTCGCAGGGAAAAAGGGACAAAAGCTTCCATTTTTTCCTCTTAATTTGTATTTGGCAAGTCTGATTTTATGTCAAAAAGAGCATCATTCTGCGTATGAAGAGAAATTTTTAGGTTTTCGCAACATGGAGGGATTTACACGCATTCTAATATGACAACAATTCGAAGATGAGGAGCTGTGGTGGAAAATGGACTTTACTGAGAAACTTTTACAAGAACTAAACACCATATATGCATACATGTTCTTGTTTTTGTTGTATATTATGTAACAAAGGAAAATACCAATCACAAGTAAAAAAAACCCAAGACTTTTAAATGCTTGATATAGAACTTCAAAAACATGTATGCACAACGATGTTGTAAATGATTAAAAGAAGCTCACATTAAAACAGGAAAATAACCTTTTAAAATAAAAAAAAGAAGAAAAAAACTCCTGCCATATGGAAGAGAAATTATGCCACCGTTAACATTTCTCATAAATTTATCCCCTTCATCTCCAATTGGATGTTGGAGTTTATAACCCCTAATAAAACTCCTGATTTGTTGTGCGCTGGAGTGTTTGCTTGATAAGGCTGCAGCACAATCATCACTTTCGGGACCTGCGCCTCCCTCCCTCTGGTCCCCCACGGCCGTTTCTGTACTTGTCTTCCAAAGAAAGCTCAATTTTAATAGTCCAAGCTGATAAAATTAAATGAAATTAAACGACCAGAGAATGGGGATGAGTGTGAGGGGGGGGGGGGGGAGAAAAAAATATATTACATACATATAATTTGACCTTCTCTATTCCAGGTGCAGTGGGGTTAATGCAAATCTTCAATGCTGCAGCTTTAGATTGCCATTAGTGTTCAATTACACTCAGTTAAACAGGCAGCACCATTGCCTCTCCAGTTTGATTTAGGTAATGATTAATTTCCGATCCATACTGTCGCGCTTCAGCCTTCTGATTTCCACTGCCACCAGGAATGGGTTTGATGTTGCACAAGTCCTCAGATTTTCTAAGTGGATGGACATGAATATAGAGGTACATGCCATTAAGAGTGTGAGGCTGCAGCGCTGGGCCTGTGACGTCATCAAGAGACCGACACGTCTGTAGCGCCGCGTCTGTTAAAGAATCACACAGTTGGACTCGTGTAAATGGTCTCGTTAAAATATGCATTGGCCCGTCTACGGTTACACTTAATGTAAGAGAGATGTCTCGCTCGGCCGTTTTCAGCAGAGCTGTGCTTGATACGCGTTTAAGAGAAATTGTAACAATTTACTTGTGTGTGTTTGGTGTGTAATTTGTGGCCTCTCTTGATGGAGATGTCGAGTTTTGGTCCTCTGACCAAAACTGGACCTGGATTAGAAAATAAAATAAATAAAGAACTCTGCTTTTTTATAACCATATAAGTAGGAGTTCTGATGCACAGACTATTTTAAATCACTTTTCACTTTATACTTTTGGCTCATGTGACAAAATGTTTGTACAAAACTGTGTTAAAATCTCAATGTTAATACCTAAGAAGCTCTAAACACACAACAGCTCCCTGGCTACAAGTTAGCTTGCTTAGCATTAGTCGCTAGGTATCTGGACATGGGGAACAGATTCTTGTTCTGTTTCACTGAATCTAAACATTTTCAGAAAAGTTTTTCTTTTCCAGTTATAAATTCCCAAAATAGATCCACTTTTAAAACTTTAATGGCTGAAGGATTGTTTTCAAATCAAAGTAAATGACTAAACGGCGTTTTCTGTCAAATCTGATAACTTTATTTTGTGCTTACAAGAGGGTTAGCGTGTTAACTAACAGTTTCATGCCTATAGATCCGTATGTTTCATGCAAGTTTCAACAAGTGACAATGAGTTTTTCTAAAACAAGTTGTTAGCATGCTGGCGGCCGGGTTTGTGTCCGGCCTCACAGTTACCCGCGCCGCGCCTCCTCTTGAGCCTTGAAGCCAGGGGACGCGTGCGGACGGGGCGGGGGCCTTTTGTGTGTGCAGTGTGGGGGGCCGCAGATGCCATCCCCCAGAGACACAGCGGAGGTTAATGATCTCTCAGCCCCCGCTAAAATAAATAAATCATTTCCAGGCAGGAGCCCTGCATAAATCTTCACTCAAACGGCGATTTGCTGGAGCAAGCACCACCAGTTGCTAATGACTGTGTTTTTTTTCTCTCTCCTCCACCTCTCTTGATTGCCCGAGGGGATAAACTGTGACACAGATGAGTTCCTTCCCTCACCTCCCTCTGTTTCTGTCTCTCACTCTCTCTCTCACACACACACACACACACCACACACCCACACACTGTTTGTGACTATTCTAATTCGCAGCGTTTCGTCAGGGGACATTAGGCGGCTGACAAGCGTCTGGTTTGGACGGGGGGTGCATTTGTAGTGACAGTGGTAGTTGTTTCATGTTCCAGCTGAGCTGATAGCGGGAGACGTGTGTGGCGTGGCTGCTGCCAGGCCTCACTCAATCTCTTTCATGTCCTCCACGTCGTTCGCTCGCCTCAACGGAAACACAGAGGATGACTGTTTCTTACACTAACATTGTGCAATCTTTGCACTCTTTAGCATTTTAATGCTGCGTTACCAAGACTCTACGATGATGGGGAGCAGGGGGGGTTTGCTGTGGGTGATGAAGATATAAATTGTTATCACTATATTTTGTGGCAGTATTACGATAACAATGGAAGTGATTAATTGTTATCATTACTTCTTTTTGAGGTGACCATATGGCTGTGGCCACATGACACAGCAATCATTGCAAACACAAATATTGCTCTTGAAAAACATTTAAAATGCACTTTTGTAAGACACAAGTCACATGAAGAAGTGCAATTTGTATCACTAAGCTGCTCATAGTGACTGCATTTAATCACATGTTCGCATTTATTTATACTTTCATTTGAACAAACAGTTGGGAAAAACTAATTATCCCGACATGTGGACAACTTTGGGGGGTTGTGAACATTATTAATAGGAATTTATTGTGACAATGATGAATGAAAATGAATAAATTTAATGGGCATTTATTAATTAATAAATAAACAAATGAATATCTCGCCCGGAAGGTAGCTGGAAATAGGCACCAGCACCTCCTGACCCCATCAGGGATAAAGGGCGAGCAGAAAATGGATGGATAAATGAATAAAAGCTCAGGCTTACTGTGGTACCACATCATCAGTCCAATCAACACCATGTGACCCTCTCTGGTTCTCTACATCATAATATCATACACTTCTAATTTTCTCAATTCCACTAAATCAACATTCAGTTATTTGCTCTTCATGTTGATGTTAATCTATTAAGAGGGTACAGAGGTGGAAAAAATGTGACATTCACTGTAATGTCAGCATATGAGTTCAGTCTCTTTCATGCTTTTCACTGTATAAAATCTTCTTAGGTCTATAGATGCAAAGAGTTTTTACCGGCATCACCGATTATAGCGCATTCACCAGAGTCTGTGGTCAAGAGCTGCTGCCATGACCACGACACCTCACTGAAGTCAATCAATAGCTTTGTTTCCATTGACCATGTCTTGATAGTGTTGGTGCTGGGATGAGGTGGGGTTTTTTGGCAGTATTGAAATTGGTATATTTCATAACTCTGCGATGGAAACGATGTAAAACACGAGCCTTGATCAATAACCAGATGCTGCTGCTGGATCAAAACATAGAAGAAGAAGACAGAAAGTGGTCGCGCACATCAACAAACTTATTTACGATGTGAGTTTCTTTTCTTTATAAAACCACCACAATTGTGATTTTTTAAATTTTTTCTTACCATTAGAGGAATATTGACAGATCTTCTCACATTCGTAATGGGAAACATGTTCTGCCTGCTCTCCTCGAAACACAGTTGACCTCCTACCAACAACGCCACGAAGCCAACATTCAACTCCCTTATGATGTTTTCATGTCTCCCACTCAGTGAGGTGGATAAATTATCATCTGAACTGTTTAGCATTAATTAGTTTGATGGGAAAATAATTACTTCATTATTTTGTTTCACTTTCAGCATTTTCCCCGTTTTTTTTCTTTTCTTTCTTTTAATTCATTTTGCTGATTTTCTGCTTTTGTTTCTTGCTAACTTGAATATTTCTGTCTTTCTTCTGAATTTTTTTTTGCATTTCTTCTTATTCTTCTGTGTTTGAACATCTAATAATAACAAATAACAAATTTTGTCTAATTACAGTTTGCTCTGACTAAAGTGTCTCCTAAATCTTTTAGTGACTCATTCATAATTCTCAGGATTTAAGAGAACGCTCTTACTGGAGCATATATGTACTTTACATCAAAAATGGGAAATGACATCACTATGTTAACCCGAGATGTCACTGCGTAGTTGACGTCTGGCGGGGAAAAAAACATACTTTATGTTTTAATGAGACAGCAGAACCATCAGCTGTTGACTGCTTAAGTGGTGTCATCAATACACAGGGATTAGTAATCAATGAGCCCATTCAGAGCTAATGAAGAGAGCCACACTCAATTAGAAACATTCCTCAAAAACAAGTGGAGTTATCGACGCAAGCAGAGAATAAAAATAAACACAAATTGTTCATCGTTTCTCACTTGAAATAAAATGATTGGATTTAGTTTTATTTTTCAGACACGGTAGAAAGAGAAAAACCCTTTCATGGGATAGTACCTTTGACAAAAAAATGCATGGATTGATCTTTATTTCAAAGTAAAAGGCAAGTCAAACGCTTTGAGGATTTATAGATCAAATCATAAGCATTTTGACTGGAGCAGGGATTTTTATGTGTGTATATATATATATATATATATATATATATATATATATATATATATATATATATATAGAAATGAGCAACAACAAAGTAAATAAATAAAGTCATTACCAGAGCTTAGAACACAGCCACCCGATTTGCTCTTTTATCCTGCTACAACAAAAAGAAGACGACAGAAGGAGAAATAACAAAAAAGAGAGAGAGAGAAAGAATTGCACAGAGGCTTTTCTTTTCTTTAAAATGCTGCATTAGGTCTTTTCCTGCAGTCAGTTTTCATAGTTCAAAGCTGGCAGTTCAATAAATAGCTGGAACTGGCACATCTCTGTTCTTGCAAAAAGAAATCAATGTTAATCCTATTACCGGCAGTTATCACCTAGCCCAGAAACGGTGGCAAGTAAGGAAAAAAAAGAAGAAGAAGAAAAAAAAAACTGAGATGTCAAAGCGGGAAGGGGGAGAGAGAGAGAGCGAGAGAAAGGGAGAGAGAGAGCGAGTCACCCTTCATTCACTTTCAAACACAGTTTTGATAATTTACTTCTGTAGAAGAAGAAGGAGGAGGCAGGCGGGAGGATGGGAGCAGGGCACTGAGCTTCACTTACCAGGAAATGTGTGCGTGTGTGCGTATGCATGCGTGTGTGTGTGTGTGCGTGTGTGTGTGCATGCCTCTGAAGAGTAGGGGGGAGAGGGAGTGGAGGGGTCCAAGGCTACTGATGTATTCGCACATAATGCTTGGATCAGACCCTGCTGCTGTAAGCAAGATGTTTGAGGCACAAAACATCGTTTTTGAAAAATGTTCACACCGCTTAGCAATCCTCTTCCTGGAGCGCCCTGACATCTGGCCTTTCTCTCTCCCCTTCTCCCACTTCCACTCCATCCTCTGCGCCTGGCGCTCCGTCTCTGGGGGAACCGGCAGTGGAGGCGGCTACCTGAGGAACCGGGGGGGGGGGAAATTATCACCGCTCCTCCGCTTCTGTCGCAGCGTTAACAAAAAAAACTGCTCAATTACATCTCCTGTTTGAATATGCAGTAGGTTATTTTGCTCGTTTAGCCATTGGAAAAAGTGAGTCCATTAGTTTTGTCTGACAAACTGGACCAAAGGGAACCGGAAGACAAAGAAACAGAACATTTCAGCTGAAGCATTCAGTGCTTCAAACTAAACTCCAATAATGACAAATTGTTTTCTTGCCAATCAGCTGATCAGCTAATCAGCTAATATACTCTGAAGCATAAACAAAAGAAATCAGAGCAGCAGACCTCCAGTCACTCAGCTAGTAATTAGTGCTCTGATTGATTTTTCTCTATTCGCATCGAAATAATTCAGAAGGAGAAATGATATTTCATCAGAAATCAATTAGAATATTACAAGGGAAAATAAATTGGTCTTAGTATTGTGCTCACAAAGTAGCTCATAGAAACAATGAAAAGAAAGTCCTCAAAAATATCTTAAACATCTTAAATGTGAATTTTTTTCCCCATTTAAAAGACAATTGGTTTAGAACGTGACATTTCTATAGTGCTGTCAGTGTGATATCACTGTGTGCACTAATAATATCGCAGTGGTCTCATTGGCATGCGTCAGTTTATTAATTTTGGAAGTGTGGTCAGATCACAATTTGCATGCTAATGAGATAATCAGCCTGATAAAGACGTTAAAAGTCACTGAGATGGAAGCGGAGTTGTAAAAAGAGAGGATGAAGGACAATATTTTATTAGAACTGATTTTGTAATTGCAACTTGCATGAACAGTATACCCACTGCCTCATTTTCTTCAAATATTTTGCTGCCATAATGAATTGATCCAGAAAACAAGAGACTGAACGGCAGCATCAACTTTTTTAGAGTAATCCAACTTTTTCATGAACCAAATACGAGATACTAGATAAAGGTGTCATGAATACTGGCTCTGTTTCCTCTCAAGGAATTGCAACATGTTTTGCGTCTTCAGTTTTTCAGACCGCTGACTGAGACCTTTATAACGCACTGCGTACAAATGATGTCACATTTATCTGGAAAGATGAACATGTATGGGATTTTTTCTGACATTTTGGTTTTGATCATTCTACTTTTGAATGAATGCAGCTAAATGTTTGACCATAGACACACAGTTCAATACAGAGGGCAGTAAAAGTTGCAGTAATTGATCATTTCATTGTTTTATCCAATTTTGAAAGTGTTGCTGATTTCAAAAACATTGAAGTGGTTCTTGTTTGGATGGATAACAATCCATCAAGATTTTGTTCCATGACATCTCACAATATTAAAACAACACAATATTTCTCATCAAGAAGACGCCTGACATCTGGTCCACTTAGCTTACACTAACTATCATTATTCCCTTTGAAAATAAGGATTTACCCTCCTCAATAGTTTAGCATTTAGCTGTATTTTTTTATTTGTGAACACAAGCAAGAATACTTTTAGGTTTTGCAAGAACCGTCATTGAAACGTCTCACTAATGATTCCGATGACGAGACGCGTCTGCAGCTTTTAGAGGTGCATGCTACCTATAGGGCGAAACGAGGCACGTTCTCCATTTCTCTGACATCCTCGCATGGCTTCACGTGAAAATCTGTTCACTGGAGAAAGTCGTCAACATGCAAAGGTTGGTGAAGTAACTCTGGCATTCAGCTCTGCTGTCCCACTCATTCAATGTCAGCGCCACAAAAGATGGATTGCACTTTCACTTCGCCGCACTCTAACTGTACATATTCAGTGGAAACAAAACTCTCTGAAAACAAAACACACAGCCATTTAAAATCGCATTTCTCCAATGAACACACCAAAAGCCCTAGATTAGGCCTAATCACTGTCACCAGGAAGCAGAATCAGGCCCTCTCACTGGCGGATTAAGTCTTCTGTTGTTGTTGTCCTTATTGTTATTGCTGAGAAATAATTACAGCTGAATCTCATCAAAGCCAATTCAACTCTTGGCAGGGCTCGGCTCTGTTTTCTCTCTCTCTATTTTTTTATTTATTTGTCTCCCCTCTCAGTGAGGAACCTGAGTTTTCCCCCTGTATGAAAGTAAAGATTAAAGTAGTTGAACACCGAGGAGGAGACGCGGGGGGCAGCGGCAGCAGGAAAAGGTCTCACTGCTCTCAGACGGCAGAAAAACCCAAAGAATGCTGGAACACGTTTTCACCTTGACTTGCCTGACTTTTTGTTAGGAATTTATTTCCTGTGCCGCGTGAAAGCAAGTGACCCCATTCCAGGCGAGCCTATTCTGTATTCTTATAATAAATTAGGTGGCAATGCGGGGGGCTTTAACATGTAAAATAGCGGTGACATGCTAAATAATGAGGCAGGGTAGAATTATGTGGCACCGCCGTCCGGACTCTGGGGTATACCTGGGCCCCGGTCTAGCCCGGGCCTCCCACTCGCTGGCTGTTGAGGAGCTGAGGGGGTTTGTTTAGCTGAAGGAGGGTTGGCGTGGGGTGAATGCATAAAAATAGAATTAATATTCCAACGCCCAAAGCTAGATTAAACTTTGGTGACCGTTTCCACCACGCTTCCCTGTCTTTTCCTCCCAGTTTGCCTCGTGGGAATTTATTTAAGCTACATCACGCCGTTTTATCTTTCGGCTTTTACGATCTCATTTTTTGACGCATTTCACTTCGCGTAACTCAGCGCAGGAGTTTTGGCCTCGGAAAGCGGGAGATGATTGCAGTAAAGACGCAGAGCCGTGTGATTTTCCAGTCAGAAATGTAATCATCTCACAATGACCGTGCGACTCCGGGAGCTCGGGCTTCTTCGCCGTTATTGTCGCCGTTGAATATGGAGTACACCCGGCGTGGCGCAACCTTGAGGCTGTTCTGTAAAACTCTACTGTTTTATTGCCATTGTGTGCAGCAGGTGACAGATTTACCAGGTCTAATGCGGGCGATTTTAGTTTGCTTGTAAACCTTTCTTTTTACAGCCTCCTTTTTGTGTGTGTGTGTGTCAGGGCGGAGGGTTGAGGATTAACAGATGAGCTTCGCCTGTCCTTCAGGTCTCACACGCTATTCCGTCCAAACTAATATCCCATTTTATAGCTTTTCTGTCAGCAAATACAAGGGAGACTGATGAGGTTTTCCCTCATCGGAGCATTAAAAAAAAAAAGGTGATTTCAATCTGAAACAAAACACTGGCATTCTCTTAAAAGTATCCAAACAATGAGAAGCCACCATGCTTTGGGATTTGCTACCAGATGAAAAATGGCCATGTTCTCTCTGATTTTTTATTTTTGTTGCTTTTTTTACCCCTTTTCACTTTTTGCCAGAGCTCCTGTCTGGCGCGGACAGCGGCCGTTACAATGGGTGATATGTTACACGCGCACACGCTGGCTGGATTACATTTTCTAATGGCTGTGAGGGCAGTCCTGGCTGTTTTATAAATTAAAAAGAAACAACAATAAAATAGGGCATTGGCAAATACATAGGATTATTAAGCAGCGTTTTGCCACTGGACTTGACCCAACTTTCCAACAAAATTAGAGCGCAGACTTGGCAACAGATGACCTGTGAAAATGTAACTCTTCTGCTTTTGCTTTTTTCTGTCACCTTTAAATGTGCAGTACATAACTTCTATAGAAAAAAAAGGTTCTTCCATATTTGTTTAAATTGTCACTATGTCAGGACAGATAATCTGTGACAAGATCGATCGGTGCTCCCTGTGTTGCTATTACCATCCGAAGAAATGCAAAAACAACCAATCAGAGCTAAGAGGAGGGTTTTAGCGCTGTCAATCAACTCGTGAACATGAACTTTTCCAGGAATGCCCCCCCCATCGAAATTACTTCAAATGCACTTCAGATATATTCTGAAGGTCATAATACAACACAGAACATCTAAAGCTATATCGGCCTCAATAATGGCAGCTGAGGTCAGTTTTTGTCATTCAACTAGAAAGACATTGGGTGAAAATGGCATCATGGGAGGGAATGCTAAGGCATAAAGCCAGATTCACATCTCTCAGAAACATCTTGATGATCAAAAGACTTTTGGAGAAATATCCATAGAACTGAGACTTGGAAGTTTTTTGAAGGTGTGCATCGCTTTGTTTCTGCCAAAACAGAACACATAATTTCAGAAAATATCCCTACAATCAAACATGGTGGGACCGTTTTGACCGTCAGTGTTTTGCCACATTGTCCTGTTGTACAACCGTAATGCCCTTAAGTTCGTCTGGGTTATGGATGAGGACAGTGATCTGAAGGAAACCAGCAACTCCTCCTCTGTAACCTTTACAAAAGCCTTCAGTGTGTCTGAATTAAAGGGGCAGTATAAAGTAAAACTGACTTTTTTAAGCTTTACATCATGTTATAAAGTTAGTCCCTCATCAAAAACAAACCTGGAGTGTTGCCTTGATTCTTTATTCATGTTTGAGAAATCCTTGAATTGCCATTCTGGGTAAAGAAAATTGAAGGCAACATAGTTGATAATGCAATTTTATAGCACAATGTGCCTGCAAAATAAATACTACTGCATTTTTAAATCAATCCCGCAAATAAAAACAGGTCAAACATTGATCATAAAAACTCATTGTCAGTTATTTTACTACTGTGATGGCGAACCGGAGCTGCAGAACGGGTGTTTCACTTGCTCACTTAGGGCCCGGTTAGTTTGCATGGATTTGTTTCTTTCATAAAATGCGGGCATCATTTGAAAACTGCAATATCTTTGTCTGATGTTGATGTTTGTTTGATGTTTTTAAAACATTTCTGCTAAAATAAAAAGACAAAAAAAAGAGGAAATCTATAAGAGGGTGAATCCGTTTTTTAAAAAACAATTTTTTTCACAGAGCTACAAACGGTGTGGTGAGATGGGGATCAGCATTCTGCCGGTGATGTTATGAAGTGGGAGATCTCTGATTGTTACCCGACATTATGCACACAGTTTGAGGCTAAATAACAGGCCCGTGTGGGCATCGTAAACCTCGCTTCCCGCGCGCCACCCTCGAAGCGGGGGAGGGAAACTCCACCACCACCTCTTCTTCACCCACGCCTCTCCTCCCCATAAACAACTCTGTCATTTTAAGTAAGCATCACCCTGCTTACCAGGCACCTTTCGTGCGTGAGCTGCACCTAATTTAGAAGCTTTTAAATCTGTCGCAAGTGTTGTTGTGAGAAATGCCTGGTTGCAAATGTCTTTTATTGAATGCTGACTGTGTGGTATTACGGGGTTGCAGATATGCCCGGTGTAATATGTCCCCATAGCTTTATCTTGTAATAGTAAAGTGTATTAATTTTTCCCAGACTGGAAGGGCGGCACGTGAATGGGAAGAATCGACTTTTTTGGGGATTGCGGTGACTTGCCACACGCTCCAAACATGGCTTTCACGCAGCGGAAGATGAAGCAGGTGGTGGGGAGGCAACAAAAAAAAAAAAAAAAGAAAAAAAGGAAGTGCTTTCAGTCGGTGCAGTTCTTGAGTGAGCCCCACCGGTTTATCGCGATCCATCCATCCAGTTTTCCGAGAGTGGCATTCTCGGAATTGGAATTCAAACTCCACTTAGCATGGTCACCTCAGAAAGTGGAGCTTCATCCTAATTTGCGGCACAGTGAGGGGAGGCTGTGAGGCATTCAGTAGGTCAGCGTGTTCGTTACAGTGCCTGTCCAGAAAAAAAAGTGTTCACACTGCTGTCTTGTTACACTATGACCACAAACCGAGGTCCATTTTAGTAGGATTTTGTATGACAGACCAATACTATGTTGTTTGTAATTGTTGAAGTTGTCAAATTCAAAAAGAAAAATAAGATGACAAAAAGTGAACCATGCATCGGTAGCTATCTCCCTTCCCCCATTTACTCTAATTGCCATAAATATATTTCTACTGCAACTAGTTGCCTTTAGAACAGACAAAATGAGAAAAAAAAAATCATTTTGGGTGGAATTTAATCTCCAGCCATCGTGTGAAGGCCTTGGAGGTTTCCTGGAGTACTTTTGTTTTTATTATTATTTTTTTCATTCATGTTTTTTATGTAAACTGAGATTTTCAAAAATTTCACACTCAGAACGGTGACAAGATTTCAAACGAAATCTTATCCATTTAAAATACACACAAACACACACACACACACACACACACACACACACACACACACACACACACACACACACACACACACCACACACAGACACACACACACACACACACACACACACACACACACACACACACACACACACACACACACACATATATATTTTGAAAACCATTATGATAAAGAAACGCGGCGTTGAATATGCTAATGTTTTGTTGTGTGCGAAACGTCTTCGGTGGCTATGCTAAGTAGCCATAGCATTCGTGACTCTGCTTTAAGGAAGAAGCTGTAGCATAGCAGAGAGCATGGCGCTCCTCCTGGCTCTGCTTGGTTATTTCTGACCGATCTGTGTATTTCTGCAGATGTCAGCAGGACCACAGATTAACTGTCGACCAACAAATATGTAAAATATATATATATATATATATATATATATATATATATATATATATATATATATATAATATATATATATATATATATATATATATATATATGTATATTTTTTTGTAAAAGTTACAAACTGCAGCTTTAACAGACTGCAATTAGGTGACCAAAGGGCTGTGTTAGCAGGCCATTAGCTATGTTTAACTTATCAAATAATGCTAACAAGTTAAACAATTATTCTGATGACATACGTGGAGCTGAATGTTAACTGACTTTAGCTTTAGCCGCAAGCAGAGTGAGTGCTGAAAATCTAACTCAGCTTTTTTTTTTCTGTGATGTACAGAGAGAAGATTATTTTTATTTCTGCATCAGAAGAGGTTTCCTTATTCTTTTCATCTTCTCATAGGTTCATATGTGACAGCATTGAAATTGTCAGGATATTTCAGTAATGAGGCAGTTCAAAGTGCTTTACAATACACACACAAAAAAAAAAAAATAAATAAAAAAAAACAACAATATTCAGTAACCAGTTATGAAACAAACATTGTCAAATGCAATCTTCAAAATCATCAAGCACTTACCATCAAATATATTGATCAATTTTCCAGTCATTATGAATCGAAGGCAGCTCTAAAGAGGCAGCCTTTTACCTTTGATGGAAAGGAACTCAGTGTTTCAGCATCTTTGCAGTTTTCTTGAAATGTGATTTCTACGTGTTGCTGATGACTGACAGCATTCAGCTGCCAGACACGTGTTCTTTAGGTTGGCTTGAAACCAGTTCAGTACTGGAAGCAAAACGCTTCGTTGTTCATACTTTAATGCAGTCAGGAGTTGCATTGCAAAAAAACAGATGTTCCAGCTCTGGTTGACTAACCTTGAGAAAAACTCTTGAATGCAACATGTTTGAGACTTTGAAAATGTTAACTTAAGACAGACTTGGACATCGAGAGCAGTCTCAAGCATTAGTAGTCTAATCAATAAATTTAGTCTATTTGGAGGACCAACTGAGACTGCAATATAAACTCTGAGCAATTTGTCACAATATATGGAAATATATTTAGCAAAACTGAACATTTGGGCCAATATTCTAAATGTTTAGTGTGGCAGAAAATATAAAACAGCAAATGACCTGAAAGTGGATCCAGGGTAACTCTGGAGTAGCTGCAGAGTTCCCTAGCTCAGGTGGAAACTCTAACAGGACTAGAATGAATCTCCACTAATCTGGTCTTTATGGCAAAGTGGCAAAAAGAACATCTGTGTTTAAAGAAAGTCAAATAAGGTCACATGATGGAGTAGTTTAGGTGGATAGAAAAACATGCCACTCAAAGACCAGGCACTTTTGTCTTTCTACAATTATACAAGACTTTCTGATTGTTCACCACAAATTATCCTAATAAGATACATTCAAGTTTGTGACGTGACAAAACGGGGATGACTGCATGCCACATGGTAATTTACACCTCAGCCCTCTCAGTGAGGGCCTTTTGAATGAACAGAACGAACCAATAAACAGGCCCGCCAAAATGATTGACTTTCTTTTTCCAGAATTATGTGCAGCTATAAAAAAAAACAAAAAACAAAAACACCTTTTCGATGGATTCAATCCAAAACTTGTTCATCAAAGTTGACCACATTTGTCCGCGCTCTACCTATAAATAGATATTTGGAGGGGTTTTATGTGGATTCTAACATCAAGCCGACTAAAGAGTGTCCTATTTGCTCAGATAAAGGAACACCATGCACTCCTCTCTAAGCTGTGAGGAAATGGCAAAATGGAGGAGACAAACCGGTAGCCTCCCAAGTTTGTACAGCGGTGCTTTTCCTGATAATGCCACACATTCAGGGTTCCCGCTTTCAGTCGCCTTCGCACGAGTGCTCCAGTCTCACACGGCACTTAAGTGTGATTAATAAGGTGCGGTGTTGTGTGTGCCGCGTGCGTGTGTGTGTGTGTGTGTAGGAGGGTTGGTGTTGAGGTGGCAGTATGGCGGGGGGAGTTTATGTCAAGATAAACGTGGAAATGACCTAGCAGTCGCTGCCTTTTTCCCTTTCGGCAACCGCACAGTGCCTCGCTCAAGAGCAGGAGAGGCTGGGGGCTTTTTTATCAAGCCGAGGGCTCAGACCACCAGAGGCTCTTGTGAAGGAAGGAAATTACCGGGTGCAAACATTCACAATACCCCAACTCAATGCCAGCCCCCTTCCCCTCTCTCCTCTCTCCCTCATCTCTCTCTTTCCCTTCTCTCTCTGACTTCCACTCTCCTGTCCCTATGTTTATCAGGTTTTGGGGCACTGTATTTTGATGTCAATAAGCAATTTTTCTTGCCTGGTCTCCTGCCTGACCCCTTTAATCCATCAATATATTATTAGAGATAAAGTTTTGTGGACGCCTGCTGCAGTCACAAGATAAATGACATCTCTGAAGTCACGCATTAAAGACTAGATTAAGGCCTTGTGACTGTGTCTTCAGTGCTCATCTGTGCGCCTCTGTCCAACCTATCACACTAAGTGACAAGAAAGAAAAATAATGAACTGAGGCAGAAAAAGCAAAGAGATATTTCTTACACACACAACCGGCGTCTGTCTTCAGCCGGGATTAGGACGCATTAGAGGCATGCTCAGAGAGGAGGAGAGAGGCGCCGTTTGTGTCTGTCTTGGCTGAGAGGAAAAAGGGATTTTCAGCCCCTCTATCTGTCGGAAACCAAAGGGAAAGCGGGGAGTTTTTGTTTAAGACAATATCGGCCCAATTTGTTCAGAAAGCAGATGGCTTCATTTTGAATATCTGTGCTAGATTATCAGCCATATTTGAACCACAAACTGTTAAAAAGAGATCCTGATTAGATTTACAGCTTCATCAGCCAACACTCTATTATTACTCTATTATTCTGGTGGGGTGGGAAGTTGAATTTAATGCTGATGCTCTGAGGTTGAGATTTATATAATTACTAATTGCTTCCGTGAGTGAAAAAAAAGTGAAAAATTGTTGCTGTTTTTCACTGCATTGTCTTATTGATGCAAAAAGTGCAAAAAACAGAATCCATAAATTTTATGAACCTACCTAATCCTGTTCGGGACTGGTTCCTGTTTCTGAGGGTCAACGACGCCCCAGGGCCTGTACGCTACTAATATTTTTAAACATTTTTTTTTTCATCCTTTGTGTTGCCCTGTGATGGACTGGTCACCTCTTCAAGGAGAAAAGGTATAATCCACTCTCACTGACCTGACTGATCCAGGGGATTTCAAATAAAAGCGTCGCAATGCCTATCCCTTGCCAGCAGGCGGCGATCACTTGAACATTAAAATGTTAGTTCGCATTTTTTGAAGTGAGGTTCTGTGCATATATATATATATATATATATATATATATATATATATATATATATATTATTACCTGTTATTGAAAGATGTCACTGGGCGAGTCAGAAAAATAAGTACATCCAAAGAGTGCTAAAAGCCAGCAAGCTAGTCAGATATAAAGATAGTTTTTAAAACTACATCTTCAGTGATGTTAAGCAGAGTAAGACTGATGTGAAGTTCACAAGTTTACATCCTCTTTAGTTTATTTTTTTAGAAACTTTGCCAGATTGATACAGTGAGCTGAAGCAAAGTGGCTCTGTGGAGAAATGGGAGCGTCGTTCAGTTTGACAAAACACCACCAAACACAAAAACGGTCACTTGGAATATTATATTTGACTTGTACCATCCTCTAACAAACTGCTATATGATTCTCATGTTAACATTTTCAGCTTCAGTCCTGAAACGCTCCAGTCAGATGTGCAGACGTCCTCTGCTGCTTTTCAGCACACTGCTTTCAAGCATCCTTTTAGTTGTGAAATAAAAACATGTATCCATGAAGAGCCATAGTGAAAGGTTTTCTCTGCCTGCTTAATGTGACAGCGTTCTCCTGAAAACCAGACCCCTAAAACCTCTGAGTAATAGACAGGATTATGGACGTGAAATGACATTTTTATAGCTTAAACTCCCGACTACCTGGACTAGCGGATATTAAACACGTATCTGGTAGCACTTAGTGTTAAGTGGGACCAAGTGCTTATTAAGTTTCTGATGCCCTGAGAGTGTGTCTGCTCCAGTCCGGGCTGATACGCGCCGCTGGGCCACAGTGAGCGAGCCGGGGTGGATTTGCGCTGGACTTAGACCCGTTTTATCAGAGCTTGCCGGTTAATGCGACGCCCGGCGCTGACGTCGCCACCGCTGTGAACCGATTGACGGTATTTGAATTTCACATTAAGCCCTCCCTGACCGCCTGTGTTTTCATGCGGAACGTTTTCACTCGATAAGACACTTTTTTTTTTCCCTCTGCAGATACACAAGCTGTGGTGAAAGCACCAAAACATGGTCCAGCTGTTTGCCTTTGTGTCGATTTACCTTTCCAGTTTTCCCCAAGAACTTGTCGACCTGCCATTCCCACTGCAGGGCCTCAGACACTGTCATGCATGTTGCCATATGTCACACACAGTATTTTATTTTGGTTTTGGTAAAGTACAAGCTAGAGGACGAGTTGTTCATTAATATCCCCATCAGCCGTTGCCAATGGTGGTACTCGGAGAATCTGGCATTTTGTTCCCAAAAAACCTTCGAAAAATTGAAATTCGAGTTGGAGCTCCATCCTGATCTCAAGTCTTTTGACATGTCTAAGAAGTTTTGTTTTCAGTATTGACCTGCATTTATGTGAAATATTTCCTGAGTAGGAAAACTCGGCACATGGAGCAAACTTTTGAATTTTAAGATTAGCTGAACGTTTTTCTTCTACGTTTGCTGTTTCCCCCAAACGGATTGTCCCAAACTGTTAATATGTTTTGTATTGGCTTTCTTTTTGCAGCTTTTCCACCATGTTATGATTTGCATGAAGTTATTATTGCTTTTTAGAAAAAGCAATAATAAGGAATTGATTTAAAAAACAAGCTGCTGAAAAGTGACGTGCAAGTTGGTTTCGTCTTATTTTAAATGTACTGAGACGTTTGCATTAGACCAAAAATACTTGGCAAGATGGTCTTTTGCAATGTGAGCTCTCGTATTTTTCACTCTTCAACAGTTATTTGCTACTTTGCACTGATCCGTCACAAAAAAATCGCAGTAAAAGACATTTAATCCTGACAAAGCATGACAAAGGGCATGATCACTTTTGCAAGTCGCGTTTAGTTTGTATAGAAAATCATCTGAAAGAAAAAACTGGCTTCTCAAATCAATTGGGTGATATGAACCAGACTGGCCCCTTAATTCAAGGCTCCATATTCATTTGCTGAGCTTTTCAAATAAATTACCCAAGGTCACCCGGTAATGGCCAATTAAATTAGCTCTGCTGAATTTCTACTATTTTTTTTGGTTTTAAAGGTGAGGCTAGAGGTAAATTAGTCCATTAGTTGTGTTTTGTTTGCTTCTTGATTCTTTCTTTAAAAGCAAATCTACAGACTTCAATGCGTTCCGTAAAATCCCCTATACGATAAAATTATTTCTCCTCAGGACAGTCGGCACGTCTTGAAGGTTTTCTTTTGTCCAGTGAACGGGTTTCAAAACACTCTGAAAGAATCTGGCTTTAACTGCTAATATTTCAACTCTGACCTTTTAGCAGAAGCTGTTAATTATGCCTTTGACCACAACCGATCTGAATGTGGTCCACCTCCGACCATTAGCCTCTTTATGTTTTCACGCTGTGTGCTTTTCCCTCGGCTGTATAATTCTTCCTACACATCGAAATACATCTGAATCCTTTGACGCCTTTTCACGACACATGCCGTCTTTCGGTATGTGAATCGCCTCTTGAAATCCAGTCGGATTGTGAATTTATTTTTACTGTGATCATTTTAGAAGTTACGGAGAATTTCTCTGAAGTTTGGTGATCCACGTTTGTTATTTCGGCTTCTCAAATGTTTCTTTTTCACATTTTGTATTGGTTTAAATAAGAATAAAAATGTGACTGCACACGCTGGTTTGCTAGTTCTGGTTTGCACTTTTTGTGGACTTATGTCGATGATCTCTGAATAGTCTTTTTCCAGATTACCTCTCAAACTGTGACGCTTGAACAAATATGTAGAAAAAAAACCCCCATATTCTTTATAAAAGTTGCACTCTTCTTCATAGCCTCAGAAAGCCTTAAAGCGACTCTCACAAGCTGACAGAAACTTTGGTTATTCCACTTCCATGTAGCAACGGAGACGTTTTGCTGGTCGCTCGGCTCGCTGCCTTGTTGAGTGGCCCGTTTGCTGGTCCAACAACATGCTGCCATCACCGCTGCAACGGAGCCGCGGCGCTGTCAGCTTCAGAAAGGCCGTCAGTCCTGAACATTTATTACTGGAGCAAAGTCTGTCTCGGTCTCGTGTTTCCTTCCTTTCTGAGGAGCTCAAGTCGCCCTGAGCTGATGCTTGCAATTCTTATGGTGTCCCAATTATTCCTATGAAGCCCTGCAGAAGGGCTTTACTTCTTTGGATCATAACTACTTAATTATGCCCACTCTTTTTTTCTTTTCTATGCAAACACATTTTTTGGGAAGGGAGAGATATCTGCATGATTCTTTTTCCTCTTCTTTACAAATAAATGTGATGGCGGTTTAGCAGCCGGGTGGTCTCAGACGGATATGGACTAAAGCTGTTCAGTGAGCGCGGTGGGTCGGGCCGCTCAGCGTCGTGAGTTATGTGGCTTCCGCTCCCCCTCTACCCCCCCGGAAGAGCCGAGCTGAATAGATCATCAGATAGTCCTCGGGAGCCGCCGACTGTTTATCTCCACTGCGGCGGAGAGCGCTGATGTATCTGCAGCGATCAGTTAAAACCACACTGATGATGAACTAATGAATCAAGGCCCGCATTAATCACAGCGCGGCTTTCACAGAAAAGACAAATGGAAATGCAAAAAGTTCCCCACTAATGATGAACTACTAACAATTTGCTGGTGGACAAGAGGATGTAGGAGGGGGAGGGCGGGGGTGGATCACACACACACACACACACACACACACACCCACACACACACACACACACACACACACACACACACACACACACACATGCACCCCCCACACACACACACAGGTTCCAAGCATAATCTGGGAAGAGATTAATATCTCCGCCCCCCTCCCCTCCCCCTCAGACCCGGCCTCCGACCCGGCGTCGCTGCCTTTAGAGGCGTAATCAAATTTCATTACCAGCCGAGGCGACGTGATTAAAGGGAACATGGGCCGGGTTCAGAGCCCCGGCACTGCGGCACACGCTGGCCGCCACTCACAGGCAACTCCGCCCCTTCAATCATTCACACGCCGATCCAGATCAGCCTTTCACCGCCGGCCCGCCATCTCTGACCGCACGCCGGCTCTGCGGGTGCCTTTATCTGCCAGTCACGTGGCTCCCGGAGGAGCGTTTCCGCTCTGAGTGACCCTCAGTGGAGAGCTGCTTCCTCTCAGGCCGAGTGAAGAGGCCGCCTTGTGGATCAGGCCTCTCACACACTGATGCAGCCTCACAATGCCGACCACGTTTCATCAGGACAGTTTGTAAGGATGTGGCAACAATCGCTGGAATAATCTCTTTATTCCACTTTACAAAACAATTTGAATCCGACTTTGATCTTGATTAGATTTGAAGGGGCAGCATGTGGGGGATTGGTGCTCTGCGCCTGGAAGCGTCTCAACTGCCTCTCAGAGGAGGAGTTTTGTCCTCGAAGGCGGAGCTTGGCCCCTCCAGGCGTTTTACACAGCTGAGGGGTTGCCGTGGAGATTAAATGATTTCTCTGACATGCATGAGAGAATCAAAGCAGCACTCCAGGTATGTTTTTGATGAGGAAATGACATTATAACACAATGTTACATTATAACTGAAAAAGCTCTAATAAAAAAAAGAACACAATCAGTTCAGGGGCCACAAATTACCCCTGGGCTACAAATGACCCCTGGGCTACAAATGACCCCTGGGCCACAAATGACCCCTGGGCTACAAATGACCCCTGGGCTACAAATGACCCCTGGGCCACAAATGACCCCTGGGCTACAAATGACCCCTGGGCTACAAATGACCCCTGGGCTACAAATGACCCCTGGGCCACAAATGACCCCTGGGCTACAAATGACCCCTGGGCTACAAATGACCCCTGGGCTACAAATGACCCCTGGGCTACACCGTTTTTCTCAAGGATTTGGTTCTGGGGAGTTCTAATTGTTGTAACTGAAGATTCTACAGTTAATTTCTAAAAACGTCTCAAAATATTTGAGAGCCAAATCAAATTTAAAACATGATTTAGTGGCAAAAAGATGCAACTTGTGGCTGCGGTTCTCAAGGATGGAACTTTAGGGATACATTTGTCCTTTTTTCCTCATTGTCTGAAGTTATCAGACCCAACGTGTCTTGTTTTAGTTAGGGCGAAGGACCGAAATGGCAGAGCAATTACATTCAATTTTACACCGGCATATTGACAGAAATAATATGGCATAGATTGTTTTAAGAGTGGAATGTGTTTTCCAGGCATATAGTTTCATTTTATAGCACAATCAAGTAGCTATGTTGCCTCCAGTTGTTACAGAAACGCTGTATAAAGATGACTTAAAACAAATTTGACTTTGTAAATTAGAATGTTTGCCTCTGTCTCTTTAAGAAGCTCCTGCTCTGTCTGAAATTCCGCCTTCAGGAAGTCATCACAACATGGCTCCTCTATTAACCCTTTAAGAAAATTTGCACCAACGCTTCGCTGAGCAGTAGCTCCCATAATAAACTCGGCAGATGCATAGTTCCAGCAGCTGTTTGCTAATTGCTACTGGCTAGTCTGAAGGAGCCGAGTAGAGGACTTCTGCTCTGTGAGGCGGAAGCTGGGAGGCTGCTACTGTGAGGAGCAGCTGTTCCTCGAAGGTGGAGCCAGGTCCACCCAAGCATTGAGAACAGCTGAGATTAAATGATGTCTCAATCGTCCATGATAGAATCAAGGCAACACTCCAGGAATGCTTTTGATAAAGGAATAATATTTCAACATAATGTAAAGCTCAGAGAGGATTTTACATAAAACTGCCCCTTTGAAGGACTTTGTAATTTCACTTCAATATGAGCAATTTCATTTTTAACATAAAAAAATAACAAAAAAAAAAACAATGAAGTGACTTCACTCAAAAGGTAAAGTTTGTTGCCATAGTGGAGCTGTGAACCTTACAACATTGATCCTAATATACATGCAGCCTTCAGAAGTGCATCAGAAGTGACACGTACATCAAAGTTCCAGCAGAGCGTAAGGATACACAAAATCTCCTTTACTTTTTTCACATTTAGACCCACGTAACCCGCGTTTGATCAAAACACCAGGGAAGGAAACGGTGCGACGGCAGTTTCAGTGTTTCCTCCGTTCACGGCTGCATTCATGTAATCTAAAGCTGAAAGTAGACATTTAATTTCTGTCTATCACCACATCACCTCACAGCAGAGGGTTAGGTAAAGATAGTGCCATCTTATTGTGAGTTGGGGTCAATCTGCTCCGCCGCCTGGCTCTGATGACCCCTCTAGTTTTTTGAAATCTCTTTTCATCTTATTTTCTGAGAGCTTATTCTCTTTTCTTTTCTTCCCTCCTTTCTGTCTTTTGCTTGTTTATTCATTAACTTAAGGATCATGCGCATTCCCTCCTGTGAACCTATTTGATGCAGAATGAAAGGGGATATAATATATATATATATATATTTTTTTTTGTATCCCGTCATTTTCTTTCTATCTCCCTTATGACTTCTTAATCCATCTGAATGCACAGAAGATAATGTTTTGGGCGAAATAACATAAGAGGAAAGATAGACTCCCGAGGACCAGTATCTTTATTGCTTGGAGGATAAACGGATTATGTCAGCCATTTTCTGCTGCTGACAGCTTTTCTTATTAACCGATTTTATTTTTAATCTGCCAAGGAAGAAATGCGGTTTTTATGTCACAATAAAACGCTGGTCACATCTAATGCTGCCCTCAAACAAACAGATTTCACAAAGCCATGCTGGGGTATTTGAAATAACTTTGAAAAAATAAAATATAAAGGGGTGGGGGGTACGAAGAAAAAAAAGAGAAGGAAGCGGGGAAAGGAGGGAGTGTTCATCAACACGCTTGTTCAGTAGGGGTAAAAGATTTTTTTAAGTCTTTCACACTTGAATTCTTCCTTTTTTTAAATATGTCTTTCCTTTTTGCTGATCTCTGTGGAAAAAAAAAACAACAAAAAAACAACCTCTATCATGACGGAATATATTGTGTGTGTGTGTGTGGGCTCCCCTGCTGTGTCCATTCACACGAACGCCTATGCACCACACACACACACACACACACACACACACACAAAGGCACACATGCTTGTTTACAAAAGGGCTAAATTTAAAGAGTGGAGTGGAGGAAAAGAAAACTGGACAGAGTGAACGCTCCTGTTTCCTTTTCCTGTCTCTAAAATCAGGCCAACTATCTCAGGTGTTCATTGCTCAAGCCCTCCACCTCCACACCACCTCCACCACCCATGCTAGGAGATTCTGGGGATCATCTAAAATGAAACCATTTGACCAGATTTGTATGGAGCGCTGTGTGTGTGTGTGTGTGACGGTGCCATGGAGCTATCATTAACCTCAGGGCTTTAGCGCTCCCTGCTCTCTCATTTCATGCTCGTGATCTGAGGGTGTGAATTAGCCATCGCCCCTGGCAACCCAACTTAGTTACCGGCTGGACAACATGAAAGCAACACACAGAGCTGCATAAAGAATCGTCTCCGATGCCCCCCACCACCACCCGCCTCCTACATCCTCCTTACCTTCTGCTGGGTGACGGAGGCCAGGATGCTGATGGGGGGTTTTGGGGGACCGAGGCCCCCCAACTAGCATTAACCTCTGACCCTCTTATGAACACCCACAGACATGACTACAAAATGTGTAAGGAAACATCAACAATCATTTTTATTCACTATTCCATAATTATTGCATTCATTTAGCATAAATGCTGCCTCATGTCACCTGATTTTAGATGGACATGGCAATGTTATTGTCAGATAATAAATTATGGCTTTAATCACAATCCCCTCGTTTGATTACAAAAACATATGTAATATCTTATATTGACATCACATTTTATTTTATTTGCACAGTTCTTATGAATGGTTTCTTTGGTCTTTGTGTTGTGAAGCTTTTCCGTTTCTTGTGAGCGACGACAGCTCGATGAATTTGACAGGCAGCCAATCAGAAAATCAGAAACGGCATATTATAAATTATCTTATCTTTTTTTTTTTTAAATGACTTGAAAACAGAACAACTAAAATTATGAAATGATGATGAAAAAGTTTCAATAAAAGAATTTGAGATTCAATTTTTTTTGTACTTTTTTTTTTCCATCTTCCCTGAAGCTGAAAAATACCACAATATGCAAATGTCCTTTGTGATGAATAAACTTAAATAAATCAGACAAACTTGTCACATTTTTCCCTTCTAGACAAAAATCAGCCACAAATGATGCATAGTTTCTAAAACCTTTGGTGATTTGTAATTGTTTTTCCTTAGTCAGATCCTGGTCTAAAGAAGGGCAACGACCTTCTAATGTCAATCTGGTTGATTTTTGAGTTCACTAAACGTTTAGTCCTACGTGTGATAGAAACGGTGTTTCCACAGCTGATAGTCCAGTTGATTCTGTTCCAGTGTGGACTAAAGTCGTAGAATTGGTTAATGTTAAAATTGCGCCGGTTCGCTTTCACACTGCGAACCGGAGCAACCTGTTGCCCTCCTCACCTGTGGTGGCGCTGTACCAACAACCACAAAAGAAAATGACACAGAAAATCTCTGAAGAAGACTCAGAGCGCAGCTTCCTTTGTCATGAAATGCAAACAGAGATGGAGTAGCAATGAGCAATTTCTTCTGCTAGCGCTAGACCCACGCGTTTGTTTTGCTTGCATTTACCCAGAATATCCTGCACTCTGGAAGTTCACTTACTTCTTTTTGAGAGTTTCCGGGCCCGCTTGCATTCACACGTGCTGAGATCAAGATTTTTAGAGTTCGCGTTTATGGTCCGCATCAGAGTTCGGTTACATATTCACACCTTCCTGAACAAACCGAACCTTCTTAACAAACGAACTAAAGTTTGATTAAAACAGGATCGCCGTGAATGCCATTAAAAAACATTGAAGGCTTGAAAAAAATGTCAGTGAACGCAGACTTACAGACTTATAAAAAGATCACATCCCAATTCAATACTTTGAGTGAATAGTCTCCTCTATTTATGAAACACATTTTTTACTAGAGCTCTGAGCATCAGCCCATGTGAAGGAGGGCAGGGTCAAGTGGTGTTCAGTGTTCTGTACATATATATATATATATATATATATATATATATATATATATATATATATATATATATATATATATATATATATATATATATATATTTTATGCTATATATATATATATATATATATATATATATATATATATATATATATATATATATATATTATATATATATATATATATATATATATATATATATAAACCCAGTCATCACATTATAATCATTGTTCATGTCAGGTTTTCAACAGTGTGAGACGTTGTACTCTTTTATTCTTAAATAAGTCAGTTTTTTTAATCCATTCACAGTGAAAAGGCACAGTGTTTTTTTTATGCTTTGTGTTTCATGTCAAGGCTTTTTGAGGTGTACTTTACATCATTTTTTTTTTCATATTTCTGTTAAGGATATTTTTTCGCTTAAAATGTAAGAAGAGACCAATGCAACTTCTCATAAAATACGGATTTATAAAAAAGTAAGCTGTTTTCAAAAGTTACTTTTAATCTGACAAACGAATCTCATTTATTCAGTACGACTCCTTAAATTAGGACCATCTTTTCACCAGGACTGCATTTCAATGAACACAACCCCCCTCCCCAAAACACACAGACCTACGCAATAAAGAGCATATGTATTTCACGTAACCTGTGTGACCATAAAGCAGATGCAGTGGTATATTTTGGAGTCAGAGCTTTGGTGACAGTATGGCTGCAGTCTAAATGGATTTGGTTTGTGTGCAGACTGTACCAGCTGATGGAATAACACTGTTTATTCATTGAGGAATGATTGAGCTTGATACGGTGTGTGAGTGTGTGTGTGAGAGCGAGAGAAGTATGTTTGCGTGTGTGTGTGTATGTGTGTGCTTTTGCTGGAGTAATACTGACATCAGTGCAGATATGGCAGCAGACACCTGAATCAAGTCGCATGTCATTACGGGACCCAAATTCTTCACCGGTACCCATAACTCCTTGCTGACACGCTCCGTCGCTGCAACAGGAAGCAGCAGGATCAGCTCGGTTTGGCTTTTTCATTGGAGTCTCGCGCGGCGGCGAAACTAAAGGCTTCTGTGCATCAGCAGGACAGTAGAGCTGCGGTAAATCTATCATTAAGAGGAGACGTTGTTTCTTTTACAGAGTTAGTTCAGATAAGAGCTGATTGGCTATTTAAAAAAAAAAAAAGAAAGAAAAAAAGACTGAACTGTCCCTTTAAGGTTGATGTGTCCAAAATATGGTCCTGGGGCCATTTGTAAAGCTAGGATTGACTTTGTGTGGCCCCAAACTGCACTGCAAATATGATTCACATTTAGCCTGAAGATGAAGGCTTTTCATGTGTAATATAGGTACAATTATTACCAACACAAATTTCTCACAATGTAAAATGTAAAGTACAACACAAAATATTTATCTTTCTATAAGCAATAAAAACTAAAACCATTTTAATCCAGAGACGTTTACTGAAAGGTGACTTTGAAGCACCCAAATCAGCTTTTATTCAATTGATTTAACTTAATATAGCAAATGTTTTTCAAGAAACTGCTATAAATATATAAATATAACAATAGATGTTTGTTTTAAAATTTTTTTAGAGAAATCGTGGACATTTTTTTTCTTATTTTCTTTTTGCCCATGACTACCTTTGAGTCAACAGTTTTGGTCCATTTGACAAAATATTTTAACAGCTCTTCTTTAAAGGATTTCCATAAACAGCGATCAATTTGGGTCGAAGGTCTAATTTTGTATTTTGTATTTGTTTTGTTCTTATCTTTAAGTTAAAGCAGAAAAAAATATATATATCTTAAAAATTCTCAGCAGTATCCGCAAATAGATCAAAAGGTTCATAACCCTCAAACTGTTTAAAGCATCTTTGTTCTGTGAGATAAATCCAGTTCACTTTTATCAGTGCAAATATTTCAGATTTGCTGAGAGGTGTATTGCGGACTTCTGCCCTGATCCCTCTTGAAAATGAGATCAAGACCTCAATGGGGTTTACCTGGTTAAATAAAGGAAATAAAAAAAAAAAAAATTCCAATTGGAGATGATCAGATGTAGTCCAGTCTCATTTAAAAACTGTGAAACAGCCCTTTAGTGTACCACCCCTATGACGCTCTGAAACACATTTCCTGTTTTAGCCTCTCACAGTGTCATCAAGTCAATCAGAAGTAGTTTGTCCCTTAGTGTTTTGTTTCCTTCTGGGTAACCAAAAGTTCTTCAAAGCCTTTTTTACAAAAATGTTGTGAGTCTTAGTCTGTCAAGCAGATTTTAATCGACCTTATTATTAACCTAAATGCATAAGGAAGATTGACTTCCTTATTCTTGTGCTTCAAATAAGAGTCTCATCAAAGACACAGGTTGTCAAAACACCAATAATTATCAGACCACATAGAAAGTGAAAAGGCATTTTTGAACAAATTAGTCTAAAATGTTTTTATTTTGACACCACAGCAAAAAAGATGTTTGGCATAAACCAGATGCAACAAAATGCAGAAACACTAACCTGTAAACCCACTGAAGATTGACGGGACACTCAGAAATAGAAAGTTCTGACCATATTCAAAGCCTGATCTTTTTTTTTTCTGCAAAACAGCAGAAACCCTGAGTTCCTTTAAATCTGGATCAAAAGCCGACCTGTTTAGTTTCTTTTGAAGCACAATGACCGAAACACTGACCAACGTTTTGATGTGTAATGATGGCATGTGACAGAATGTAATGTTACTGGTTTTCGTTGTTGACTGTGTGGTGTCTTCTGTGACTTTGTATTTTTGTGTTTTATGATGCAAAGCACTTTGAACTGCCTTGCTGCTCTGCAAACAATTGATTGATTGGTTGATTTTCATGTGTCCACTCAGGCAGTTCTGAATGCTAAACAGAAGACCAACCAATCCACTTTTACAAGTGGAGCATTGCAGCTTTTGCTATAATGTTCCACTTGACCTTTATAGATGCAAAAGGTTGTGTTTCTGTTAAGCAAATTTATTTTCTTAATTCCAGATAGCACAAATGTATGATCAATGGAAACACAGACACTGAAGTTATTTCAACCAGAGATATGGAATTAGGTTTCAGAATATTTTAACCTCTTTTGTTATCTTTTGCTCACTGACTACATAACAAGGTTAAATTCAGGTGGCAGTAAACTAATTCACCTCTCAGAATATTTAACAGGGTTTTCTGATTTACTGCTGTGGCTGCAGGAACTACTGTTTTAGAAAATAAGGGAGATGATGGCCAATAAAGAGGGCGTGTTTAACGTCAGCTAATCTTCTAAGAGCGTGACGTGAAACGAACACAACTCATCGTCTAACCTTATTCTAAAACATTTCTATCTTCACATCTGTTTCGTTTTTTGTTTTATCTCATTTTTTTTTTACCAGTAGAGGGATGATCTAAATCCTGCTGTTGTGAACTCCTCATGGATTTCCTGTCTTGTTTTGATTTTTTTTTTCTTCCAAATAGCGTGTTTATTTAGGCGGCGCCTGCGATGATGATCAGTCTTATCAGCAGAAAGGAGAGCAGTGGAGGAAACAGTCGGCGAATTAGCGGAGACGGATTCCTTCCCTATCATTAATAACAATCCTCCGTATTTTCTCCTTAGACTTTCAGATGTTTGCATATCATTTGTGTTTTTAATTGGCGAAGTTTGATTAAACCCAGCCCCTAGTGTTACACGGCATTAGGCGCTTGCCATATGTTTCGTCGCGAGCAGATACCCATTTCCATAATCACTCTTGCCTGTTTGAGGCGCCTGTCTGTTCGCTGCACGGCTCTGATCGCATCTACCTCAACTTTGAAAACAAAAAAGCCTCCAAAAACACGCCGTGCGAGTTCCCCGGGTTCATCGCTGTGACCTTTAATCTGCCACTTACAGAATGCTGCCATCTATCATGGTTGTCACTTTGAAATCCTAATCTCTCGTGAAAAGTCTTTACAAGTGCGGCTGGATTACTCCGCGTTAATTAATCATATTCAAATGCATGAAAACAAATTTTGTTTACAAATTTGCCGTCACCTAAAATGAGGGAGACGAGGGGAGGAGTGCGCGGCCCCAGCGAGGGGCGAGGTGAGGTGTGCCATTTGCATAACATTCAGTTGAAACAAGCGAGCAGAGACTGATTTGTTTGGAGAGCCACTGAGAGGAACAGAGGGCATGTGTTCCTTGCGTTTTTCATTCAAATTGCATTCGGATCAGAACACTTCCTGACACTTATGCTCCTTACAATGGGCCGTGTAAATATTAGAGCGAAACTCTCGTCTGTGGCTTCGCTCGTCGTCTGACTGCGTGAATAGAAAAGAAACTCTTTAGTGTTCCTCTGAAAGTTGGCAAACGTAATCCAGTAAATCGCACGGTGGGAGCCATTTGTTTGGAGTTGTAACTTTTCAAGTGAAGTGTAATTTGAAGGGTTGTGTGATCAAATCTGGAGCTAACACAGAAGGATGCTTCTCTTCAAAGCAAGTTTAGCGAGTTGCTATCAATGACAGTTGCTATCTGGATGTAGCATTATTAACCCCCACAATACAATGGTCCATTCATTGATTCATTGATTTTCTATCAATATGTTGCATGTTATTGTTTAAAAATGGAAAAGTTGCGCAACTGCACAGCACTTTAGGGGAAAAACAGGATTCTTTTACTTTTTTAAACTGAACCGAAGCAGTGCATCTACAAGTCAAGGTTGTCAGAGTTGCGAGCACACACACACAAGCATGATTGACAGCGCCAAGACACTTCTCCTGGCTGTGATTGGTCGTTTCTAGATAGAACTGGGAGAAGAAAGAGGAGATTTCTTCACCAATCACCTGCTTCACAATATATTGTCAGATCCTAGCGACAGTTCTAACAAATATGGACTTTTTTTTTGTATAAAAGTTACGTACTGCAGCTTTAAGAGCAGTTAGACTCCAGTCAACTGCAGATATATATCAGCAGCACACATAACTTGATTGTCTGACATTTTAAATATAATAACCTACCAAACGCTGCGTGCAAGCAGGCCTTTGTTATTGTCACATGGCACACACCACTGAAAATAAACAACAAACAAAACAGGTATAAGAATGGATACACCAAAGTGACATGGGAGTAATAGAATGACCTTCTTGTGGACTTTGCTGAAAAGCAGGGTCAATCCCAGGACACAACCCAGTTTAAATAAGCTCTAGTGGTCATATAGGTGGCCAAAATCATGCCCGAGTCTTTGTTGATGGCTACAAAAAGCATGCAGAAGAGGTGCAAAATGCCAAGGACGAGCTTTGACCTTATGTTGATAACAGAAAAAACTGCAATGAATTAGTAACCAACCTTTTTTTAAGCTACTGAATCTGTTTCTATTATCTCTGCAACCTGGAAATAACAGTAAATCATTTAAATCTCATAATTAACATAAAATTATATTGATGAGTGGATGTAATCCTCCAAGAAAATTCAGTGTAAAGCTTATTATGTTCTCTGAGTTGCAACAGGAAGCGCTTGCAAAGGGAGTCACATTTAAAAAGGAAAAGAAAAAGAAAGAAGAAAAAAGGAAAATCAAATTTTCCATACAATGGCAGAAGATTTATTATTTGTGCATGTAAAACAGCAGTGACAAAGTAGGCTGCCCTCCAAATGCAACAGGACTGATATCTTTGTTGGCTGTGTTCTGTGGATGCAACATAAGGGGATTTCTTTTCGCAGAAGCAAGTCCTGGCTGTGTTTTCTGTTTGAGAAAGACACATTCTTTCCAAAGAGGTAGGGGAAGGAAAAAAAAAAAAAAAACATTTCACTTTTCAATTACCCCCAGCTCCTTCACCTCTCCCACCCTCCCCAAGTCTAGTTTCCAAGGAGAGGAGGAAAAAAAGAAAAGGGATGCTTTTGACTTGCGTTGCAACCCCTCTCCTCCTCCTACCACCTCCCTCCTTCTGCCCCTATCATCATGGCCTCCACTTTTATGCATGAAACAGAGGCAGATTGAAAGCATTCAGCGGCCATTCAGACAATGAAGAAAGGAGATCCTCAGAGCTTTATTAGATATGAAGATCTACAATAAAAATCAATTTCTAGCCTCTTTATGCAGTTTAAATGACAAAGCCTCAACCCATTCAGCCATTGTGCGCAGGAAAGTAATTCTGCTGCACTGGCCGAGACAAGAGCGCCGTATACTTTTTGACCCGCGATTGCAGATTCTAATACGATACAGACCTACGGAGATAATAGGAGGCACTTAATATCATCTGTTGAGAAGAAAAAAAAAAAAAGTTATCTCATATCTTTTGCCAGATAGATTGATGGGGGATGAGGTTTTAAACTGTTCATGGGCAGAATACTAAACAGGGCGAGATGGACAGCTGATGTGAAAAGAATCCACACAATTCACCACGTTACAGATACAAACGTCAAGAGAATGAGGATTGTTCTACAAATAAGGTGGAGAAAAGGGTGGGATGCATTTTTATTCAACTAGTTGAATGACCTTCTGCTGGTTTTAGTGATAGAAGTGTTTTGGGATAAGTTTCAGTCAGTACCAGGGGTGGACAACATAGACTTAGAATTTCTTCTCTATATTTTGTGGTACTGTTGTGATAACTATAAAAGCGACCTTAAGAACCATTTCTCACGTCTTTGTTTTGGGTAACGTACGGCTGTGGCTGCATAATGCAGCATTCATAGCACCACAAACACAAATGCTGCTCTTGAAAAACATGCCTATTTGAAATAAGCTTCTTCAGGATACAACGTATTGAAATCAGCATGATTTATATCACTAAACCACGCACAGAGACTTCATTTAATCACATATTTGAGTCTACAAATATTTATTTGTTTCTATTGTGGAAAAAGCAGCAGACAAAACAGTACAAGTGGCTTTTTACTTAAGGTTTTTTCATATTCACTGAATTTTTGTATCATGGTAAATGTTGTCCCAAAAGGGGTATACCAGATAGAAATTGAAATTATACCCAGTTATCTTTTCAAACTAACTCAATCTCTGAGATGGAGAGCATCTCTAATCAGCAGTTCTCAAGTCTTTTTACTAATTATTTTAGGTCTACTAAAATTCAGATTGGCCAAACTAACACATGCAGATGCTTTGGGCTAAGGCTGCACATTAACAGTCGTCCTGCTTTAAGGTGAACATAGTCTGGTGTAAACCAGCACCTCATTTCGTACATGGAGTCTGGAGTCTTAGCTGTTAAGAAACTATTGGTTTCTTGAGGCGTAGACTCTGCTGAAGTTTGAAGCTTTACCCAATCGCTAATGTTTGTCCTTGACATATGCAACGTGCCAGTTCAACACTATGATGCTTACCAGAAATTGCCTGAACCGAAACGCACCCAATTCCACAGCACGTCTACATATTCATGTTGTCAAAGTCAAGCTAGCATTACTGACCTACTTCCCTCTCATATTTTTTAATTAAAAATTTTTACCGACTTGTGAAATGTGACACCCTTAGACCTCATTTTCTAGTTGTTGTCTTGACAACAAGTATCAAAGCACTGCGTCTCTTTGTCTTTTATATATCGCACGTTCATTTAAGACGCAGCGCGTCGTGTTGACAACTTGACACCTAAACCGATGGAGTCATTGTCAGCAAGCAGTTTCTTTTTAGTGGTCTTGCGTGCATCATGTCACGTTTCAATGTGTCTATAGTTCCAGGATTATTTAACAGCGTCCATCTTCCCGTGTCACAGACAGAAGGGTGTTTTCACTCTGATGTCCTGTTAGTTTTGTACCACACAGGATTCAGTATGTAGGCCATGGTCTCCTTGCCTGGTCTGTCAGATTAAGTGGAGAACCGTGTCTTGGTAGTTTGTAGTTGTACTTTCATCTTTCCATTTTCAGATGACGGATTGAACTGTGAGCCGGTCAAACCTTGGAAAGTTGTTTTAAACCCTCGCTATGCTTTAAACCGTCTCCACAGCTTCCTCTGTGACCTGTATGCTGTGTTCATTGGTCTTAGTGATGCTGTTTGTTCCCAGATGTTCTGTGCCAGACCTCTAAGGCCTTCAGAGATAACTTCTGCTTCAGTTAATCTCACTTCATGTTGGTCCATCACATTAAATCCACAAAATATGTTGAAGTTTTTGGTTGTCCTGACAGCAAATGTGGAAAACGAATAGGTAGGAGTACTTTCACAAGGATTGGCTTGAGAGTGTGGGAATCAAATTTTCCATCATCAACCATTTCTCCTTCCATTATTGTCTTCCTCTGTCTAAAGTTGTGAAATTGTCCACTCCGTTTGGATGATGGGTTGTCGCATTCCACCCTCCTGCCTGTGATCTAAGCTCAGTTGTCTCACTGTTTACAGAAAACTCCAGCAATCGATGACATGCGACAGAGCAAACTCAGCAAGATAAATGATCCATGTTGCCGTAATGAAAAGGTCTCTCTTTTCTTGTCGTCGCGCTTTCATTCTGCTCTGACGGGGCGGTGGAGGGGGAAGCGCGGATGAATTGGAAGTGCGCGCCGCACCTCCAAGGGCAGGGAGATAAATATTGTGCCACACTTCTCCTCCGTGTCACGCCGAGTCTTCCTTACCAGGCAAAAAAAAAGCAATTGTTTCACTGCGGGAGCCTCGACTGCAAGACATGTGCTCTTTCAAATTAAACCTTCAAGGTCCCAAAGTCGTTTATTTGTGTCAAAGTGGACGCTGAGAGGAATTCTGAGAAACAACAATAAATTCACTGAGGATGTAAGAAATCACAATAAATTCTCAGCCTCTTAGCAGCAAGTGCTGTTTGCTTGTGGAACAGAATAATATCCAGACGCAGCTCTCCATTATTGGCCTTAACATGTGGAACTAATCTCCTCCAAAAGGACTACTATTTGGCGTCTTTGTTGTTGTTTTTTTAAACATTTTTTTAAGTTTAGCCTTCCCCAAGTGTGAGATACACCAACACGCCTCCACGGGGGGGAAGCCATTGATTGTGAGTAGCCTCCTCCAGCTTCTTCACCAAGAGAGACCGAATGGATCCTGATTCACTGATAGTGCAGACGCCTCCTTGAGTGCTTTGCAAAGTGTGGACCTTGAGAAGAACGGCTTTGCCAAAAATCCTCTTGTGGCGCCCTGAGAGCGCAGCACAGTGCTCGGTGAAAACAAAGATGTTATAAGCTAGCTTAGCTATTATCGCCTCCTCGCACTACATCTCCCTAGACACCGCATTCAAATCAATCCCTATTTATTTGCTTTTTATTTATTTATTAACACATTTTTCTCCCCCCTATTTCGCAGCAAAATAACGCTAAAAGGATTATATGTGGAATGACTGCAACAATTAGCAATGCTCTTGCTCGCCTGTTTAATTCAGCCAGACTGAGAGGCTTTTTTTTTTTTGTTTTTTTTTTTGAGTCCTTGCAGAACCATTAGCATACAGTAGTTTTAGGACAAAGGGACAAAAGACAGAACTGACAAGAGGGCAGAAAAGAAGGCGGCAGACTTTCTGGGTTAATGTGTGGGTGAAATAAACAAATGTCAGAAGTTAAAAGAATTCAATTTCAATAGGTGCATCTGAGGCTATACTTACTGTATGTACAGTATTTTGTTTTGTATTATGTGTTTTCCAAGCACATAGTACCACTTTATGGCACAATCAAGTGAGTGTTAATTTAAATTTTTGGCCAAACATCAAACATGACTTAAAAGAAACTTTGTGATTTAACACTGTGAAATTGGGCCTCTGTCTCTTTAAAAACTCCTGCCCTTCCAGTAACTCCGCCTTCAGGAAGTCATCACAACATGACTCTTCTATTAACCCATTAGCAGTATTTTTACCAGCGCTGCGCCGAGCAGCAGCTCCAATAATGAGCTCGGCTGACGCACAGTTCCACCACGTTTGCTAATTGCTGCTGGCTAGTCTGAAGGAGCTGAGAGGGGGCGTTGTTGGGGAGAGCTGCTGTATTTCTTCCAAAATTGATAGTCTTTTTCAATTGTAAAATTAAAATTACAGAGTGGCATTAATGTTATTTGGAGCGTAAGAGCGGGAACTGTTGGATGGAATCTGTTACATAAATAGTAAACTAGACAAGCAATTGTCCAGGTAAAGAACAGTCCAGGTAAAGAACAGTAGCTACGTTTCCATTCCATATAATTAAAGTGGAACTGCAAAAAAAAAAAAAAAAAAAAAAAAGCTTAATGAAAACATGACAATGTAAAAGAAAAAAAAAGTCAGGAATCACATTTTTAATAAAGTTTTGAGGCTAAGATGAGGGGACTTTTTTCTTTCATATTGAAATTGGTGGGTTGTGCAAAACTACAGTTTTTTGCATCATAAGTCACATGATCAACAACAGGACTTTACCACAAACAAGACAACAGGAAGTAGTAGGAAGATGATGGCACTGCATGTATTTTAAGGACTTGAATGAACTTAAACACACATGATTTTAATTGTGTTTTTGATTTAATGGAAACATTGCATTTGCAAAATTGTTTTTTTTTTTCTTCTTTTTTTTACATGAATAGAATATTGACAGTTTTCACACATTTTTATCAGATAATGAGGTATAGTTGCCTAATTCATCATTTTACAGTAAAAAAAACAAAAACAAAAAAACATCTGTATTTGGGGATAGTTGTGATACGCTCACTGGTTAAGGTCACTTCTGCTGTTCTGGACTCCTGTGGTGGAGACGGCCAAGAATTTTCATATGAAGTAGACAAGGTAGAAGTATTTTGATCTTTTCTGACTTTTTCTTTGTATCACACTGCTGTTGTTGTGACCATACCTGAATACGCACCACAGTTCAATGATAAAACTGCAGATAACACAACCCTGGGCTAAGAGCTATGAAGCATTGTTGCTTCAAATTGATATGTGAGGTTAGATCTCATCCTTCCTGCCATCTTGATTGGAAACGAGGTTAATTTGATTTCCTTAAGATCAACAAACCGCCCCCTTAAAGGAAAAAAAAAATAAAAAAATTAAGAGAAGAACAAAACATTGAGCGAAAATTAATCATGGTGCGTCGCACGGATTTTTATACACTTGTTTAAATGAACCAATGAATCCGGCTGTTATCGTGAACAAAGACCATGATCCTGCTATCAGACTCTTCATTCATGTCTTCTCAATGCCTGAAAGACAAAGTGGGTAGCACAACAAATTCATTTTGAGCAGTGCTAAAACATGATCAGCATCTGTACAGGCGTGGGGTCTTTTTTTGACAACTTAATTATATTCATGAAACAGTGCACTGCATGTAAATGACCTTGGTTCTTTTTCGGTGCATAAATCCTGAAACTCAAAGTGAGTGTTACTATTGCAGCCTTTAATTTTTAAAAGCATAATCTACTGGTGTTATTGCATTGCATAGTGTTATGAGGGCATTTTTAAAGGGGCAGTAAAATCAATGTTTTTGAGCTTTACATCGCAGCATTATGTTATTTTCTCATCAAAAACACACCTGGAGTGTTGCCTTGATTCTTTCATGCATGTTTGAGAAATCTTTTGGTCTCCCGTGGCAACCATTCAGCTGTGCAGAATGCCTGCCCCCTCTTTGAGGACAAAGCTTCTCCTGCAGTTTCCGAGCCGCCAAGCTTCTGCCTCACAATTCAGCTTTGCCCTGCGACTTCTCCTCTCAGCTCCTGCAGACTAGCCAGCAGCAATTAGCAAACACCTGGTGGACCTGCACATCTGCTGAGATCACTATCGGAGCTACTTTACCAACGCTGGTAAAAATGTTGCTAAAGGGTTAATAGAGGAGCCATGTTGTGATGACTTCCTGAAGGCGGAGTTTCAGAAAGAGGAGGCGCTTCTTAAAGACACAGATGTAAAATGTCAAGCCATTAATTTTCTTTTAAGACATAAAAATAAAATCCACCAGTTTGAACAAAAAATGAACATGGGCACAATTTTGGGTTCTGCAAACCCTGGACTGGACTTTGGACAGATGAGACCAAGCAAGGATGTTTGGCAATACAACACATCCTGGTACACAGAGACACAGAGTTTAAATAGGGGAAATTGTCGGTTAGCACAAACCAAACATAAGATGTTTGTAAACCAAAACTATTAAATCTTTTTTTTGATAGGTCAAAAAAAATTCAGAAACTACATCATCAATGGATTTTGCTCCTTATATATATTTTTTTTTTCTGTTAACTTCTGCTAGTCTTTGCATTTTTTTTTTTTAATCTTTGATTTTATTTTACTCTTATGTGTTCACTTACTTTCTTGTCTTCAATATTAACATCTCTGCAGTGTTGCTCAGAAATCGAGCCTCACACGTTTGGTTCTGATTCCTTTCAGTTGCTTTTCTGTCGCCATTCCTTTCAGATCATGGCTCTTTTTCGTTAAATTTGCCCTTCTTGCTTTTCATTTCATTCCGTTGTAAAGATCATGTTAGGTTTTTTTTTTCTTTCTTTTGGAGTTTCTTTACCTCTGCTGCGTTAGTTAAGAACATTAATTTTGTCCTTCAGCTGCGGTTTTCAGTCCTCTTTTTATGGCGCTCGATATCACAAAGACAGACACACAGACCTACCTGCACTGGCCATCAACACCTTCTGAAGTGAAGACAGAGTTACAAGAAAAGAAGTAAAGGTCAAGATCTCTGAATAAAATGTGTGGATACCCTGTCAAGGTCTGTGTTACGTCGAGAAAAAGATCTGGAAAATCTGACTTGAGTGTCTTCACAGGCTGGAACAAATTGGTATCACCACTCTTTCAGTAGTAAATGAAGATTTTGACTTTTTTTTTTTCTAAGAGTGATATGCGCTTTGTTGTGACCAAGCAAAAGAAATGGCTGACTGAGCATCGTCCAAGAGAAAGCATTTCATCTTTTAAGGTAGAAGATTATTCAAAATTACCCCTCTGCTTTTTCTAAGGCTCTAAGGTACGAAGGATGGAGTTTTTAAGAGGTTCTAGAAGAATTGAGATCTAACCGCACATCACAGAGTTACAAGAAACTCTGTTAATAATGATGACTCCATGTCATTATTAAGAAACGATGATAACTTAGGTAACTCTACATAAATTGGAAAAATACATCCCCTTGCTCTGGCACACTGCACTAAATGAATAATATCTACATTTCCAGGTTTCATTCTAGTGGAATGAAATGATGGATGTCGGTGGTAAATAAAAAAAATTGTCTCTTTGCCCTCCACCACTGCGCGCGTGTGCAAATTTTCCGAATGTTAGCGTCAACCTGTGACATGTCCACGGCTTTCTCCCTGGCATCCCTGCTGTGTTCCTTGGCCTTCACGATGCTTCTCGTTTTTTTTTTTTTATGTCCGCTCACAGACCTCCGACCCCTTCACAAAACATCTGGATGCATAAGGAAGTCAAACTACGCACAAACGGTTCAGAGAAATCTCCCCGGATCGCTTTGAGGAAGAAACAGCCGGTTGCTGTTGGACGTCACCTGTGGTTCCACACACACCGATTGTCATTTCTACTCTGTTTACAGAGTATAGGGACCTTACATTGCTGTATTCTTATCCATCCACAACTATTACCACACCAGTCCTCTGCCTCGCATTTCCACATTAGAGGGGAGGAAAAAAAAATCAAAGAGGGTATTAGGCAGCAGGGTTATTCCCGACACTTTGCTGGAGGCTGGCGTTAATCTGTGCGTTTTGGAGAAACGAGGTTAGTTAAGCATTTTAATGGCCCTAGCCCTGTGATAATTAGGCCTGCCCTGGAGGGAGCTCCAGTTGAGCCACTTGGGCCTTGAAATGGAGCCAGGGAACTAAAGCCCTGCACGCACACAATGATCCTGAACTAATTCCCTGAGTAAATATTTTCTCCATTCTCCCTCCGCAGCCTCTTTCTCTTCAAAGTTGTAAAAGGCCTGTTTCCTTTTGCTCTCACTCTCACTCTTTTATCCTCCCTCCATGTAGATATTTTTAGCGAGAAAGCACTCGCAGCAGTTTTACACAGATCCCCCTTTTATTCCTTTCTTACTCTTCCTTTCTTTTGATTTGAATTTCTATAAATCAGACCTGGATACATTTTGACAGGACTGGAGTTTTGGAGTCGACATTTTTTATTGCAGTAGAAGGCTTTTGGATGGCTGTTTATGCAACTTTTTATATAGTGTGTGTTTTGATTTTTGTTTCATATCTTGAGACCGGGTCTCACAAGATATATGTCGCTTACGTACTGAAACTAAATGAACTATATAAAAATGTTTTTTAAAAAATTATTTCTCTTCATGCGCTTTTTGAATACATGCGATTGGCATCATTGTTTTTTTGTTTTTTTTTGTTGTTTTTTTTTTCTTTTTTGAAATAAATAAAGAAAAATATGTATTTAATTTGTCTCGAGTCTCTCATTTGATCCTGGATACTCTAAAAAGAAGCAAGTAAATGTAAATAAAATTTTCTCATATGACATTTTCCTTTTAAACTAGTAGAAGAAACAATATAAACAATGTTGCAGTTGAAAACACTGTTCTAACACTGATGGTTAGAAACAAAGGGGTTCTTTCATAACTGTGTTAATAGGAATATTTCTTGCATGTTCATTAAAAAAATAAATGTTTTAAGCCAAAAAATAAAAAAAACATAAAAACTTCCTTCCTTCTTTCTCTCCTCCTTTCCGTTTCTCTTCTGCCCTTTGAACACAATCGTGAAGCAGAGACACTGAGCCTCAGTAACATGTCGTGTGAGTGGCGTGGCCCCCTGACCCCGGGGCCCACGGAGGAGCCCTTTGACTGACTGATCCGCCCGTCCTGAAGGGGATAGGAAATCTCGGAACATTGTGCGTGGCCCCTTCCTGTCTGCGTCTGGGCTTCCTCAACACTGAAAAGCCCCCAGAGCCGCAGCCGCCATTGTTTCTGGGCACAAAGGACAGACATCACGTCAAAAGTCCTCCGTGTCGCCATGAAACTCGCATTAGTCCCCGTCAACAAGAAGAATCAAAAGCCACCGACGGCCCCGGCAATTAGAAATGAAGAAATATTCATGAGACATGCCGTGATGAGTCTATTGATGCACAATTCATGATTTGTTTTGAAAGGCATTTTTCTTCTTCTTCATCCTTCTTGAACACACACTGAAGATGTCCCGGCATTAAGTTGTCAGTCTACAAGTTTGTGTGCGGGTGATAAAGTTTTGTCAGCTTTCAGAGTGGCTGTTTGGAGGACGCTTTGACTGACACGTGGCCCCGCAGCAGCAGAAGCTGGCGTCCAGGTCTTCCGGGGACACTACTGGCTTTGTGAGAAGTATCTTCATCTCACTGCTGCTCTGTCAGCCCACTCCTCCAGGCCACAGTGTCAGGCGTCATTTATATCTGACAGGAACGCTGTGTAGAGAGAGAGGGTGTGTGCGTGTGTGTGTGTGTGAAAGAATTTACACCCGCGTTTGTGTGTGTGGGCATAAACGTCACATCGACTTTGGGATTTTAACGATTTCAACGCATTTGAATCATTCTGTTGTGAAGAGTAGACTCAGTTTGATTAGGGAACAAAATTGCAATAATTGTTATATTTTCAGCTGATGCAGTTTGCTTTCTCATTGCACTGTGTCAAATGAACCAAAGCCTTTGAAAAACCTGTCCCCCCTCCAATTCACCTCTGGCGGCGCAGCACCAAAACTATAATAAACCAGGTATGGGCCTATTTAAGAGTCCTAATATGAGACTGCCAGTTTTGATAAATCAGTCAATTTCAGTTTTTATTTTGTTACTTTTAGTGAACTATAATAACTTGGTTGAAATTGGATTTAGGGCTGCACAGCGGCGCAGTTGGTAGCACTGTTGCCTTGCAGCAGGAAGGTCCTGGGTTTGATTCCCGGCCCGGGGTCTTTCTGCAGTTTGCACGCTCTCCCTGTGCATGGTGGGTTTTCTCCAGGCACTCCGGCTTCCTCCCACAGTCCAAAAACATGACTGTCAGGTAAACTCTCTAAATTCTCCCTAGATGTGTGTGTGTGGGTGCGTGTGTGTGTGTGTGTGTGCGTGTGTGGGGGTGTGTGTGTGTGTGTGTGTGTGTGTGTGTGTTTGTGTGTGTATGTGTGTGTGCATGGTTGTTTGTCCCGTCTGTCACTGTGTTGCCCTGCGACAGACTGGTGACCTGTCCAGGGGGACCCCCCCTCTCGCCCAGAGCACCAGCACCTCCCGACCCCACGAGGGACAAGGGTGTCAGAAAATGATGGATGGGATTGGATTTTAAAAAATCCACAGCTAATTCAAACACCAAAAATCCCTTGAAGTTTGTTGTATATTCATACCAGCCAATCCCAAACGAAATGGTTAAAATGCACAATTAAAACTCCTAAAACTAAAGTAACATCCATCCCAATGCTGAGTGTATGTAAGCTGCTGACCGCCGCTGTACATGTCCTAGCACTTCCTGTGTCTCAGGACGTGTTCTAGAACCAGTTGATGAATGTTTTCCGAACATAGAACAGTATCATTAAAACTTTCTGCTCTGTGCTTGATTGATTTTCCGTTTCTCAGTGGCCAGATGTTAACATAGAACCTGCAAATGACTCCAATTTGAATATGTTACTTATCGACACTCCACAGTGCATCAGTGTAAAATCTTGTGGAAGTGCGCTTTAATGGGAAAAATATGTCATTTTTCAGTACAGAGTAATTAGGCACCATTAATTATAAAAGATTTTGCAGCTGAGCCGACGTCTGATGACTGCCAGGCCGGGTAATGTAGGTGCTTGGTCAACTTCACTTCACTAAAAAACTTTCATGTGCAGGCATCCGGTAATGAGGGAGGTGGAAGTGATGAGTGAGGGAGGTGGAAGTTGGTTAATGCATCTTGGCCTGTTGATTTTGGCTAGCCTGTTGACATGATGAATGGAGGGAGAAGGTGTCGCACTTGGCTCCTGTGGCAGAGTCCCTACAGAACATAGCCCCAATTAGCATCAGAATTGTTCCTTTGGAGCCATAATTCAATCCAATAATCTCAAGTCACAGATTCGATGCATTTAGAAAAAAATAAACTCGTGAGCTCAGTTCGACAAAGTCTGTTTCTGTTGAGAGGATGCAAAATTATACTGTAGTATTGGACATCGTACCGATATTTCTTCAGGTAAACTTCATTTCTGTTACTGTATTTATTGATGTAAAAGAGCAGTGTATTATGGTATGAGTGTGGAGACCCAAAGATCAAACTTTTGTGACCTTTTAACAAGTTCAAACCTGTGGCTTCCAGTGAACTCTACGAATAAAAAATATAGGAACAGTACAGATTTTTTTTCTGGTCTTCCTGCTTTGAACGTGGATTACTTCTTGTTGTTTTTTGCATCCGACTGTTGATCCTGTGACTCGTGTGATGCGCAAAAAATTGTGTTGCGGTTTTGCGAAATCCGACTATTTCAAAACAGCTGAAAAACAACCTCATATGCTAGCTCACAAACATTTCATTGGAACGCCAGAGTTTTATTTGATTTTATTTTTTTAATTGTTGTGTTTCCATTAAAGCATTTTATTTTTACAATTTGAATTTTCTGGTTTGTGGAAATGCAGCTAAATGCAGTCTTATTGCTGTGCAGTTCCAGCATCTGAACACAATCTCACAAAACGCTTTTTTTCCGTCCTTCATAAGGAACCCAGTAAAGACTCAGAGCTTCAGTAAATCACTGGAGAGACAGAAGGCCGCTTTTCATGCACTCTCCTAAGTGTTAGCTTCACCCCGGCTATTTACGCTCTTCCCTTTGTCCTCCACTTCCTCTTCAGTCCCTCCATTGCCCCGTGACTTCCTCCTCACCCCCCTCCTTGTCCCGACTCCGGGACGCGGCCGGTCGTGGCTCCTGGCGCCTTCTGACCCTTTGTGCCACCTTTATCACAGACTTCTTCACCGTGGGCTACTTAACCGCGGCGCTAACTGCAGGTCCTGCGGGTCCCTGTGATTGTGCTCTGCATTGAGCGGGGAGATGAGGATTAACACCGACACTCGATAAAGGGGTCAGAGGTGTGCAGTGATTATTTGTGTGCGTGTGTGCGTGTGTGTTACGGGACTGATAGAAAGACAGTGTGAGTGTGTGTGTGTGTGTGAGAGAGAGGTAAGCCTGCGTAGATGTGTGTGTTTCAGGATAGAGGATGAAGCATGGCTGCAAGGTTGAGGTGAAATAGATGGATAAGGTTAGCTGAGTTATCAGACAGGAGCATCACAATCAAGCTGTCAGCTCAATGCCTCCCTCTCTCTGCTCTCCCCCTCTTTTTTTGATAAACAGAGGAATAGGATTACAATTTGGACCAGTCCTGGGGCGGTGAGGAAGTCTGCCCTGCCTTTCAGCTTCATTCTCTGCTCTATGAAAGGAACACAAGAAAGGCACAAATCCAGCGAACGGGGCTTTCTGAGGCCTAGCGGATGATAGAGGAAGGGCGTTCTGCTGCTGAAAGAGGTGTGGAGGTTGGCTTCAGGTGCGACGGAAAAAAAAAGTTTTCTTTTTCATAAAAGTAATTTTCCAAAAAGAGGATGGATTTGTATTGTTTGTTCCTATCTTTATGTCTGATTCCTCAATAAAACTGTTTGAAATATAAAAGTAATTTTCGTCCTCTTGATATGCAGTTAGGCCTGTCGCAGTAAGCGATAAATCAATTAATCACATGATAAATCAAAACAAGCTCAATACTTTCCATTTGCATATTTATTTTTTATTTATTTTCTCACTTTCCAGGAAACTCTGGAGGACTGAACTCTTCATCTTGGTGTTTTAGGACAGCTTTGTTCATAATTTGTTCTGTTTGTTGTTTCTGTTTTGTTTGTTTAGTCGTACATCATGTTTAAATGTCATTCCTTCATCAGAAACATACTGGGAGGATTACAGTGAATTTTCATGCATGTTTGAGAAATCCTCGAGTCTCCATGGCAACCACTCAGTTGTGGAAAACGCCTGGGTGGACCAAGCCCCGCCTCTGAGGACGAAGCTCCTCCTGCAGTTTGTTGCGTTGACTTCCTGGCGGCACAGTCTCAGAATGATGAAGAGTTTTTAAAGAGACAGAAGCACAGTTTTAAGGTGTGACATCGGAAAGTAACATTTCTTTTGTCATATATGATCACATACGTCCTTTTCTTCAACTTCACATTCATCCAACATTAAATCACATTAAAACACAATATAGGAGGTCATAACAGAGCAAAATATGGTTCAAATGCTTTACATGACATTAATTTATCTTTGATTAGAAGTATATAAAATAGTTTATATACTCTTTTCATAAATAACAATAAAATATAGCAGCTACATGATCGATATTTTAAAGAGACAGTATGGTTTTCATAGCTGTAAAGCACAAATCCAACATTTCTCTATGCAATGTCATGGTAGTACCAACAAAGAAAGCCGAACTTATTAAATGTTCCGCTGATTTTCTATTAATTGGCTGGCGCTCTCCTTTCTTCTCTAAAACTAATAAACACTACTCCTGTGATGGCAGCACAAAGGCCCATGCTGTGGTTGTTTTGTCGACTTTGTTCAGGACACAAAAGACTCGCTGTTCCTCCGGCGCCCCCTCTGACTGATCCCGCAGATTTTTTTTTTGTTTTTTTTTTGTTTAATGTTAACTCTGCCGAGAGCGCAGGAATAATGTTGGGACAGAGACCAGAGCAGCAGGGCAATTAAGACAAATTAATTATGGTGGGGGGCGGAGGGGGAGAGGACTCGGCCCAGCTAAACTATGAACTCACAGTGGTGTTGGAGTCACATCACGGCGCTCTGCCTTTTAAAGGCTGCTGTTGCTATGTTGTCATCCACAAGGAAACCTTTTGGATTATTAGCCTAAAATGTAAGACCTCAGCTTGAAAAAATTGATACATATAAATCTTTATAATGCCATTTTATTGCACAGGCAAGTAATTTATGTCACACCTGCATAACGTAAAGCTCAAATGTTGATTTTACATAATTCTCCTCTCCCTCTTTTAAAGGTTGGTTTCACTTATGTAAGAGAAAAAGTTGCATTGATTTTTATTTACAGGAATTAGACTTAAGAAGGGGTGAATACAAATTCACACCACACTAGTCAGTATTTACCTCTTAAACTATGTTAATCTCTTCCACGCCTCCTCTTCCCTCCATCTCTATAGGTTGAGCTAAATTTTGAGAAAAATGTAAAAAAATATGAATACTTACTTATTGAATTTATAAATTCAATAGCAATTCTCTTGCCTGCCTTCCACTAGGGGAAAACATGGATTATTTAGTTTAAAGATCTTTGTCTGGAACCATAAAATTTGTCTATTTTCCCAAAACTCTTTCCATTTTGTCCAGACACCAAAAGAACACACGCACATTCAATACGTTCCTTCCTGTCTTTCCGAACACTGCATTACGCCTATGAATTAGTGTTGTAGTGGTAGCTTTAGATTAACAGTCTTTTGGTTGCTGGGATGTGAAAACTTGTCTGGCAGCGCAGAGACAATCATCTGACTCGAAACAGGAATCGGGAAGAGCCAAGGAATCGGGAACATCTCGACGTAAGCTCAGGCAACAAGTGAAAACATCCTCCAAAACCTGAATGAGCGCAAACACTCGACACAGATCCGTGTTCTATTCTTTTGTAAAAACCAAATCCCTCTCTCTCTCCATTCGCAGCCATAATGTGGCTTCCAAGCGAGGTCCAGCCAGAAATCTCGCGGCATGGCCGTGAAATAAAGGGAAGTGCTTCCAACGCCCGACTATGCCAGCGAATAATGCCAAAGCAAATTACTTAGGGGAAGTTTGGTCCAATTGGATGCCATCCCTTGGTATGTAATTCCCATGGAGCATCGCTGGCAATGGCGTTGCATGCCTCAATCAGGTGTGGGGGCCTGGAGGAGGCGCTGCTCATTTGCATGTCCAAGTATGAGGGGAATTCCTCTAAGGAAGGAGCCAGGCTTTGATGTGGGCATTCCCATTTGGATTACCAGACCGAAATAGACAGTAATGGATCAGCGAAGTCATTCATCACAAGTGTGTGGTTTGCTCAGTTCTCCTTAACCTTCTAAACCACATCGGGCTTCAAAGAGAGTCGTCCAGCGGGCTCCCATTGTCACAGCAATGGCTGCAGATGAAACTGAGAGGTCATTATATTAATTGGAAATAAGCTGAATGAGCCATAAATGTAGACAGACCGTTTCCTTGACACATCAGATTGTTTTGTAGGTTCTGTTGAAAGTATGAAGTACATCTTTGTTAAAGTTTGTGTTTCCCTTTTTTTTTTTTTTTTTATGTTCGGGTCCTGTAGTGTGTAGGATTGTTTTCTTGCAGAAAAGAAAGTCCTGGGTTGCCATGTTCTCTGTTGGTTTGCCGCAAGGTTGGAATAATAGTTTTGGGTTTTTCAGTGTTAGTTTTTTTGACACCTTTTAGTTTACTGTTTTGACTCATTCTCTTGTTGTGTTCTGAGGTGTCTTACCGCTGACAATCACTCTCGTGCTGAACCCCTCCCGACTGGCTAGCGTTAGCATGACCATTGATGACGGCTGATAAACGGTTTTCCAGGAACCGCAAGCTTTTTCTCCGCCATTAGCACTTTGAGGAGCATTAATTGATAGCGCTGGGACTTCGGCTTTAAATTACACACATAACTAACCTGCATAAAAATAACTAATCTATTTACTAATTAGTTGGTTTTATTTAGCAGTATCCGAGTAAAGACTACCAAATGCAACTGGTTCAAGATGAACATTTTCATTGGTGTAAAGAGATGAAAACCATAAATCTTTTTCCTCCGTCTGTCTTTTCACTATTCATTTGATCCTTTATCAAACTTATTAGCAAAAGTAGAACAGTGTTTCAGTTTCCTTGTTGGCTTGCACCGTGACAGCCATCCAGAGAGGTTTGCCTCTTTGCTGCTCAGTTTCTTACCACAACAGGTGAAGTGAGAGCTGTGGAAGAATGAAGGAGAGGCAGAGACATGGGAATAAAAACGATAAACAGTTTGACCTTCTGTTTCTGCCAATTTCCAGTGCCCCCCTCCTCCTCCTCTTCCTCTTCCTCCATCAGCCATCTCTTTCCTCCTTTCGCCCTCAGCCCTGTGTTGGACGAATCCTTTTTGGAAGGGATAAATAGCACCGCTGCGCTTGATAGCCCCAGTCCCAAACAGCAGCTACCGATAAATAAAAGGGAACTTTCTCCATTTATCTCTGTGAGAAAGAAGTTCCTATTAGGGGCCCCGTAGCCACGGGGCCTTTCCCTCCTTCACCGCACAGCTTTGTAGATTGCCTGCTTGGTTTAAGGTGCTATTGAGTGCTCACCAGGACAATTACATGCCAGGACCCCCCCTCCGGAAATGTCCCCCGCGCGCCGTCCTGTACCTCTGCGCCGGTGTTGCGCGAGATGCTATCTGCCGATCGCGGCGGATGGGAATAGCGCGAGCGGCGCGTCGTGTGACTGTGTGTGTGTGCGCGCGAGGGCGCGTGTGCGAGCTTCCAGCTGGAAGAGGGGACAGAGGGGGTGAAGTGATAATGGCACTCTGAATGGTATGGAATAAAGTATCATTGCTTAGAGCCTGGAGTCAGACAGTGATACTAATGCAAATGGTTTCTACCCCCACCTCTGCGTCTGGTATAATGATAGCCCCACAAACAGTATGTATGAAGAAACAGAGCGGAGGAGATATATAAATAAAAATAGACCACACCTCAGTGCAAATGACTTTTTGTTGCCTTCAGGGAACTTAAAGACACACCTTTTTTTTTTTTCTTTTTTTGCAGTTTCCCTCCCCGTTCCCCCTCAGGGCCTCCTCCTATTTCCTTCTTTCTTTGATTATATATATATATATATATATTATATATATATATATATATATATATATATATATATATATATATATATATATATATATATATATATATATATATATATATATATATAATCTCTGATAACATATAAAGTCAAGATTTCAATGCAGAGCAATATCACGCTGGAAAAAAAGAAAGAAAAAACGGTGTCAGATTTAAGGAATACTGGGACCTGGACCAGGCGTGTAATTTTAACCAGCAAGCAAAAAAATAAAAAATAAAAAAAATAAAAAATCTATGTGTTCAGGACACGTGAAATCAGATGTGTGTGTTGGCGATTGAAGGAGAAGGTGGCATGTTTAATCCTGTGAGTTCTCAATGTTTTCCATTAATTAAAATGACATTAAAGCCTTGTCGATGCTTCAGTTTGGCTTGTCAAGCAGAATGGGGGACCTATATTGGCAATGTGGACCTGAAGTTCTGTCACTATTTATGGCACTATTGTGACAACGGTAAAAATGATGAGAACTATTTATTACGTCTCTCTTAGGCAACCATATGATTGTGTCACAACAATTACACAAAGAATGTCTTTGAACAACATAACCATGTGTAAGACGAGAGATTTGTGTCACCAAATTGCACACAGTAACTATGACGATGCTTTCATTGAACCGACAGTGGAGGAAATCGTAACATTGCCTTCCCCGATAGGAGGGACTGTATAGGGAGGTTTGAAACTGGAGTTCATTGTGACAACGGCAAATAAACAAGAAATGTGTCATAAAAGCACGATAAATACCCACCTATAAAATGGAATATCTGACCAGATGAGAGGCTGTGGAATAAAAGTCAAAGTTAGTCAGAAGGTCGGCGTTCATCACCAGTCTGTTTGTCGTGAGTGGCGGTGGCGTGTCGACTGTATCAGCTTCCTGTAGCCTTTAGCAGAGCTGCAGGGGGAGTACAGGGACCCTGATAGATAGAGAGGGCAGAGCTAATCAGGGAGCCGGCGTCCCCCTTATGCTCAGGCCTCTTCCTATACCCCCCCCCCACACACACACACACACACACACACTTGCCTCAGTTCTCGCAGTTACACATAGAGCCTAAGCTTTTATTTCACAGTGTCAGTCTCAAAGATTTGCCTTTTGTTCTGTAAAAAGAAAAAATAAATGCTAAAAGTTCATGCCGTCCATTTGTGCACAAATTGTCGAAGTTGTGTAAAAACACTGACTAAAATGTAAAAGAACCTACACTGTAATATTCAGTGTTATTCAGTGAGATGAATCCACATTTTTTTCTCTCTCTCTCATCTCTCCTTGACCTGCCGCTGAAATCTACAGCGCTTCTGTACCTGAGTAAAGGTACCGACCTTCAAATGAAATGAAAGACACATGGAGCTCGTCTGGAGACACGGGAGAAACAAAAACAACTCCTGCCCGCGACTCAACGTGTGGCCACCATTCGTTAGAATCAAATCATTCCAGCGAGTCTTTAATTGCGGTCAGGAGATAACAGGTGTGTTCAATTTGCGGCCATGACTTAATTCCTCATGATCACTACTTATTATAATTAAGTTGTTCCCACATAAATTAACTCGTGACTATGATTTTTTTTTTCTCTCATGTCACCAGTCGGGCTCTATGCGTTTGTGTTGGTTTTGATATAAACTAATTGTGCTGCGTTTGAGAAGCTAATTGTTATTATTATTATTTATTATTTTTTTAACAATTATTGACACCAAATGTGTTTCATTTGTAATTGTGGGGTTGACCTTCAGCGACCTCTGGACACATTTCTTTAGCTCTTTAGAATGACTGCAAAGACTAATCTGAAGAATTTGACTTTAAAGGACACTTCCAGTCTGTCCAACTGGCCGTATATAACACTTACATGCAGAGACTAAATGCAGCTTTTTTAAAACATAACTGTTTGTCAAATGTTTCACAAAAACATTACAATCACGGTAGCAATTCCATACTCTTCCAATAGTAACATATTTCTTTTCTCTATCATATGTAAAAAAACAAAAACAAAAAAACAAACAAAAAAAAAAAAACGCTGCAAAAGAATAAAACCTCCCCAAGCTCCACTGCTCCATTTCAGCTAAAGGCCAAAATAGTAACACTACTTATTCTTCCAGCTGGTGAAGCTTCATATATAAATACTAGAAATGGTCACCCCCTCCTCCTCTCTCCACACAGTGTCTTTGTAACATATCAGTTGGCTTCACAGTGGCCCTAATATCTGGGTAAAGTTTCATAAGGGTGCCTTTTTGGCTGCCTGAGCTGAGTGGTCTTAGCTGCCTGTGATAGGCCTGTGTGCCGAGCAGGTTCTGGAGATAGCGGCTCTCTGGTGGCACGGCTTCCCTCTCAGGTCCCTCCCTGGCAGAAAGCAAAAGAAAGGGAATAAAGAGGGCTGGGAGAGAAAGGAAGGAGGCAGGAGGGAATTGACACAGAGCTTGGCGAGGAGCCAGAGCCGGCCTCCTCGCGTCTAATGTACGAACGGGGATTTATTTAAACAGTGAGAAGAGAGGACAGCTTCACAGTGCCAGATTAATTCCACTTTTTATTCAGAAAATAAAAGAGACTTTGAATTATTAAGAGATAGCAGGATTAGAGGCCTCTCTTTCCAACCCCAATCTACGCTCCTTTTAATTTCCACTTTATTAGAATTCTTTTTGAAGTATTTTAACGTGGACAAAAGGAGAAGAAGAGAGAGAAAGCGGAAAATATTAAATATCAGTTAAACTGCATTAAACATAAGCCCGAGCCCCATGTTTTTTCTCTCCCTCTCTCTCGCTCTAGAGTCATATTGATCCTGCTCTTTCACTTCTCAATTATCAACTTTTATTGTAGGTTCAGCCAAGTGCAGAGGCCGATTTTTGAAATGAAAACGGCTCCTATCTTCTATTCATCCTTGGGGCTGCGGTGGGCTTTCTCGCTCCCTCACACTCTCTCTTCACATCGCTTCCCTAAACCCCACTCAAAACGTGTCAGCGAGGGCGACTCCGTTGTGCCCCGAGGAGGAGGGGGATGGAGGGGGGTGTGCCGGTTGTCACGTCTCCATGGCTCAGGTCAGCGTGGAATCAACAGTATCAACAGGCACAGAAGGAAGGGAGGAAATACCCCCCCCCCCCTTGACTATAATGCTAAGCAAACCACTATTTACGTAATATGCACTTCATGCTATATTTGCTTCTTAGCTCTTCATCAAGGGAACGGCTCGCCCTCACATTACAGGGAGAGCCGAGCCGTACGGCATTGTGCCCTCTCCAAATCTCAGCAGCCACAGGAATTGATTGTGCCGGAGGATTCTCTCTGTCAGACAACCGGCCCATAATCTCTGGCAATTCTTTGTGCTGGAGGATTACCGCTGAAAGTGTTACCACATATTTACAAACTACTCCACCAACTCTCAACAGGCTCTCCTGCACGCGACACCCCTCAGCCGCGGCTAAGCCGAGGTTAACATCGGTAAATCAAGCTGAGATTTAGGACATCTCCTCCTGAATCTAAGCGCCATGCTATATCTGCGCAAATATTAAAGCACAGGGCTGCTTGCTTTTCACTGTTGAGTTTTTACATTTTTTTTCTTTTTAGCTCCGATTTACCATAGAGGATTACCTGTGTTTATGAAAAGTTGTGCTGTTGTTGGTGTTGGTGGGTGTTAGGCAGGAGATTCTCACGGTATATGTGCCGCCGCTGAAGTATTAGGTGTTTGCAAAGCACCTTAAATATTCAGTGGTTATGAGAAACTAGTTGGTGACTCAAATAACTCTGGACGACCTATCTAGCTGAGAATAATGATAGCATTTTGGAATAGTTATGATCATTTAAGCTATTTCCCTGTTAGCAAAAGTAATAATTTGCCTTTTTTCCACATAAACCTCAAATAACTTTGGCGTATACCTTGAAAAGCCGAGGCGCTGTTAGCAAACAAAAGAAAAGTGAGAAAACCTCTTTTCAGCCAGCTGACTGGCAGTAACAGGAAAGGGAGGGACGTCGCCGTCTTAGTCTGTTCTTCACACAGACATCTCTGGTCATTCTGACACTTTTTTTGTCATTTCTTCTCACAGTAGCTCAAACCGTAGGCATGGTGGGATGGAAAATGAAAATAATAACTTTAGATCTTATTAACTTTATATACTTTTATGCCAATATCTATGCCTATTCATAACTGTAGCTTAGTATGTAGTTATTTATGCAAGAGAGAACTAAAATTATTCATAGCATTTACTGCTGTTTTGGTTTTTATGCAGAGACTTAAAAATACAAAAACTCTTTCTAAATTCAGAAACAGTTAATTCCATAACTGCGTGAACGTAATCACACCACTGGTTAGCAGAGCTACCTAAGTAAGAGTGATGAGTGTTGCTAATTTGCAGTTTTGTCAGCTGACCAGCAGTGCTCAGCAACAGAGATATTAAGGTCCTAATAATTGAAATTTAAACTGTACAAACAGCATGACGACAATTTTTAAAACCTGACTGTTGCTTGATAACTGGCAGCGGCTCCTGCCGACTGAGTACACATCTGTTAATGTGTGAAGCACTTGACACCATCTTCCCAAGGGACACATCAGTCGCCCCGCAGTAAATACGGAGCCATTCATGTGAAAACGATCGCGCTTTAATTAACAATGCAGGTTTACACAAGCGTAAATGGATATGAGCAGACCCGGCTTTTTAATTTTTAACCCCTCAAGTTATATTGATATTTTGAAGTAATATTAATGAAAGTCACTAATAATAAAAAAAAAAAGAATCAAGTCTAACCTGGATCTTAAACGACGTTGACTATGATTGACTTTATTGGCTGCATGAAATGAAAAAAGCAAAGCGAGGGTCAAGAGGCCAGTTCAGCCGTCTCCCTTTAGCATCTGTGTCTTATCTCTCCATCGGGGCCCAAGTGTTTCATTCAAAGACTCACCAGATAGGCCGTGTGTCTGGGTGTTGTTATTGAAATAAACTGGACTGACGTTACCACCCCGGACGAGCCCCTCATACTCCCTTCCACTCTTGCTCCCTGTCTGTTTTGAACAAGTGTATCTTCAGAAACACGCCAGCTTGTTATGGTAATGACCTGCATATCCCCCCGTCACCGCCTCCGCCTATTCTGCATGTGCCGTGGGGTGAGGCCCTTTTTTTTTGGGGGGTAAAAGGGGGGAGGAGGAGGAGGGGTCAAACTGTCACACAATGTACCAGGGCATGGCTTGTTGTGTCAGAACAAGGGATTGAAATACTCTTGAAATACTCTGAAAAGACGTCCCGTCAAATACACATGTAAAGCATGTCCATTGTTTTTCTTAAAAAGCAACTCTGAAAATGTAATTTCTAGCAACTTTCTGTATTGAAAAAGTAGAGAAGAATTTTATTTATTTTTTATTTTTTTGTAGTTGCTCGAACACACACACAGACACGTGCACAAGCCAAACTATTATGTCAGCCAGACTCCTGGCATATGTGAGATCTTATTTCTATCATTACAAAAAATGCTGGGCACAAACTGACAAGCATAACCTAAGCACTAATGGAAATCATCCAATATCTGATGCTAACAACAGCCAACAGTAGGGGCTGGGAGTAGGGGGGGTGGAAAGTGTTGCTTCTTTGACATGAGAAATCCCCGGCAAATAATCCGCCGGAATGTCGACTGGATGGGTTCGGGAGGGAGGCAATGTGCGACTGGAAATATTCCTCTGTCCTGCTCGCACCAGAGCGGCGGCTATAATTAAAATAGCAATGAATTCGGCCCCTGGACAGGAGACTCTTTAAAAGGCAATTGTCAGGGGCGTGGGGGGCCAGATAGCTTGAGAAGAATTGTTTGGCAAAGAGAAAATAAACGGAGAAAATGTCGAAAGTCGGCGTTGAAAGAACGATGATAAGGATCGTCTATTTAAACAAACCTAATGCTTGACTGCTTGTTGTGAGCTACATTTCATACATAAAATATGTTCTGTCACTGATATCGGCCCTTATCTGTGAGGGAAAGAGGCAGACGAAATTTGCAGCCTGTGTGCGAGCAATGGGGCTGTTTGTGGAGAGTGATAGAGGCCCAGAGCTGGAGATGCACGGCAGATAGCATCTGTCTGTCTGTCAGGCGTGCAGGCGGGCTGGAGCGGTGAGGGGAACGCACAGGAGACAGAGACAGAGGAGGATTGGTGGGGAGGCAGAGAGGATGGGGTGCACCCGGTGGTGGGCATATGGACCAAAAAGGCCCTGCCTCCCGAGGAAATAGGTGACTCCTAACACACCCCAGCCACCTCCCACACCCCGTCAAATGCCAGTTGACTTGTAGGGACGCTCCCCAGTGGGCCGCAACAACAAAAGAGAGAGGAGGGTAAGCAAGCTGCCAACACAGCATCGGAGCGGCCACCGAGGGGTGTGCGTACTGCTTGAGTCGCGGAGGTTACAGGATAAACAAGAGACCTGGAAAGCGATCGTCTTTTTGGCCATTTGGCTCAGATCCAATCGTAGCTTTTACCCCTTTATCACAATAACCCTCCCCTCATTATGTGGGTGACCTTGGTGTTAGTGGAGTGCTTGTGATGAATTAGCCTGGTGAACTGAGAATAGGCCAGCGCAGCAAAGTCAAGGCTGTGGCGGCCCTGAGGCAGATACTGGTAGCCGGGAGGACATTGCAGATTAAAGAGGCAAGGAGGTCAGCTGAAAAAAATGGACTGATATTCTATTTGTTCCTCTTTAGCGAGTGAATCACACACTTTACTATACATAGTTATATGCATCAGTTAGTATTAATCAACACTAAGGCATTGAAGGGGCAGTTTTTATGTGTTTTAAAATGACACATGAGGCCATTTTGTAGCACAATCAAGTAACTGTTACCTTCAGTTGTTATAAAAAGCCTTTGTATATCAAACATGACTTAAAAGATATTCAACGCCTTGGAATTTTACGTCTGTTTCTTTAAGAAGCTCCTGCTCTTTCTGAAACTCCGCCTTCAGGAAGTCAATTAATCCTTCAACAAAGTTTTTACTGGATTCAGAGGATTTAGATCAAATGTTCACATCAGTAAGAAACCATACTAACTGAATGCAAGTGCGCTCTTGTTAAGTCATTTTCAGCTAACACCTGCCATGACATCATGGTTCCTGGTGTATCGGCTCACCACAGCAGGTGATCATGAATCTGCCTTAAACCACGACACTGGGAGCATGTTGCACAGGTGAGGTTGTTGCAAAATCTAAAAGTTTATTCCACTAGGGTGGCTTTTTAGAAGGTCATGACCGATCAGACAGATTGATCCAGTCGACAAGTTTAGCCTTAGCATCATGGAGGTTGCTATAGCAAAAGCTTTCTTGTGAAATTGTTTGATAGCCATAATGTAGAGATGGCAGTTGCTATTAATTGTTTACTTAATATTTTTATGAATAGCAATACACAGCATGTACTTCGTTGCTTTTCCGTTTTAAATAAGGCAATTAGGTCACATTAAATAGTTTTGGTATAATAACTATGATACTGTATCAAACAAACAAACAAAAAATAATATTTTTACAAGGAGTGCACAACATATCGGCATGAACATCAGATAAACCGAATGAGCTTCAGGCCAACATGACCAATATTTTTTATCATCCGTTTCTGTTTTTTTTTCTTTTCTTTTCTTATTTTCCTAAAGGCGTCAAAACGCTAGTTAAAAATGTACATTACTGTTAAACATCTCTTACATAATATTAATATCGGCCAAGATTTTCATATCGGTGCATCCCTAACTTTTGCTTTACGATTTAACAATGTAAATATCCCTTTCTGGCCCAGGCACTATGCATCATTGTTTACACTGCATGCACTTTATGAAGGTATGTAAGTGTAAGCATTTGAAATGCTAAGATTTCCCTACCTGGGCTGCATAAACCAGGCTGGGATATTTAAACGGGATTATCCGTCGGAATGAGGTCTGAGATGCAAGATGCTACCGTGCTGAAAAATTCCATTTGTCAGATCACTGGCTTTCATGAATACTTAAGAATGGAAGCGGGGCGGGCGGGTGAAATATCAACTGCTGAGTATACCAGACTAATTACACTTGTAGAACACAGCAAAGCATATAAAAATGAATATATATGCTCAATTTAAAGAAAAAAAAGATGCTTAAAATTCAAAAATGGCAATAGCTTTGGAGGATTGTAGCTACTCATGCTAACCACAGAGGTGAATGACGGAGCAGGAGGGATTACCAGGCGGGGGCCCGATGCAGATGATTGACCTGAAATGAATTCTGCTCTTCTTTTTACACATTTCCACCAAACTACCAACAGAACAGAGCAGAAAAATGAGTGAGGTCACAGTTTATTCAGAGAAGGAGCGACACAAAGACACATGTGAACAATTACAATGTACTTCTTCCTACAGCTGCTTTTATACCATACTGGTAAAATAAATAACAGGCATTGGATCATCTTAAATAAAAATACCATAAAATTCTATAATTTCACATTGTTTACTCCAAAACTTAAAGCAAAACGTACTCTGGGATGCAGTTGCCTAATTCTGCATGAAGAATTCTAGCCATGTCTTTTGTATTATTGTTTACATTTATTTCTTTATTTGAATTTTTGATATTTATCGATAGCTGACATATTTTGTGTTTGAGGCCCCATTTAGTTAGTATCAGCAACAGTTCCGTTTATCTGTAGTACTGGATGCCATATCAGAGCCTGTGTGCAGAAAAAGGCAGAAATCCTCAGAAACTGACAACTTATGAGCTGATATTAAAGATCCACACTTTCACACGACACCACTCAAGTTTCTCTCCATTTCCCTGAGGTAGGCTAAAGTTCCACATCTTGGGACTGCAGGTTGCATCGATACGCCTGATTGATCAGCCCATCTCGTGTCCGCAGGGATTACCTTCAAACAACTGTGAGATCTGGGAAAAACAAAACGTAGCACCTTTAACGCCTCGCCACAGCCGACAGCCTGAACCAAAATCCACAAGTTAGCTCCACTCAGCCGGACCGATAAAGCTGCTGCCGTCCACCGAGGTAGCGTTACTGTAGTGATACAGCGGCTCAGAGAACAGCACCAGAATTAACAACGGTCTGTTGTAAAGGTGTAGAAACTTAATGTACAGTAACATAAAGTTTTGTCCCTTTGGTAACATTTTGGCTGAAATAGCTAAAACCAGCGAAAACGGGAATCTGTTTTTGAGTCTTCCTCTGCTCTGAATGTTTCTTTATCTGTGAACTGTCACTTTAGGCAAACATTTTGAATAAACACCCATTTTTATTTATGTTTTTTATCAGCAGCATTCAAGTGCGGACCACACAAAATGTTGCAAAATATTGAGGACCAGCCTGTGAATCTTCTAAAACACTCCTAATCAGACCAATAGTTACTGTCATATTTTAGAAATTAAATGTTTCTTCCCAAAACTCATGTATTAATGATCAGAGCTGCTTATCATGCACAGCTCTAGTTGAGAAACATAAAAGGCTCTAGAGCTGCTCCTCCACACATCAGTCGCATTGATTAGACCTTGCAGTGACATTCGTACATTTTATAGAACTTGACTAAACTTCAACAGAGAGAAAAAAAACCTTTTAAGATTATTCCGATCAGATATGAGAGTAATGCAAACAACTGGCCTATAAAATCAATAGCATACATAAGCTTTGGTGAGTAATTATTCCAGTGATTGGTATTGATCAGTGGTGTGGCGTGTCAAGTTCCCACTTTATTGATAAACCAGTACAGAGACACCTGACTGTGTTTGCTAAGCTATTCTATTTAGAACCTTCTCTGGTATTCTCTAACCTTCTGAAGGCTGTTGGCCGTTCACAAATTAACTTCAGTCTGTACCGTTTACGTGTGACTTTGATAAGTTGAACATTAAATCCACTCAAGCCAAGATTGTTTATTTTTCTTCAATCCATTTACATCAAGTTTATCAAGTTAGGAAATTTGATCCTGTCTCGTGTCAAAGGGTGTATTAATCACATTACATTATTATCACTAGTAGCATGCTAACCAGTTTTGTTCATTTTTAAACACTGAATGTAAAAAGTCTACACACACCTATTAGAACTCCACATTATTGTGATGTAAACCAACCAACCAACCAACCAACCAACCAACCAACCAACCAACCAACCAACCAACCAACCAACCAACCAACCAACCAACCAACCAACCAACCAACCAACAACCAACCAACCAACCAACCAACCAACCAACCAATTCACCAATCTGACCAAGCATTAACATAAAGCAGTAGAAGCCATATAGATGTTATACTGAAAAAAAAAAAAAAAACTGCATAAATTATGAGAGAAAACAAAATATTTCCAGTGTAGGAATTGGAACTGCTCTTGTAATAAAAGCGTTCAGGATCATCCTGACTTTCCATTCTCTACAACAATTCTCCACCAGTTTCCAGTTGGTACACCAAAAGGAGGAGAGTCTGGGATCAGTAAGACGAGTGAGTGATGTATAGTTTTTCCCTGAGACAAATCGTCTGGAAGGTTGCAGAGATTAGTTACATCTGGGGCTTTTAAGAATGCTGCAAATTGTGGCCTTTCTTTAACGCGGCTGATAAGGCTTTAAATGAAGGGAGCCTCCTTATCTGCCCCGCTGCTACCCATAAATCACAACCGCCTCGCCTCCTCTCCTGCACCCCTGGTGGTTTCTATCTGCATCCCGGGGCTGGCCGAGATCCCGCCATCACCGCCGCTACCACCAGCACATCACACAATAATTACGCTATTTGCCTCCTAATTCACCCGCTGCAAGACAGTGCATAAGACGCGCTCTTCCATTATGTCTCACACTCGTTTCAGCCTCGCTTTTAGTCTTCTCCCTCTGCCTCTCGCCTTGGCGTACTCACAAGTCTTCAAACGGAGGAGTCATTCTTCCCGCGAGCGCTATCAGACTTTAATCCACGGAGAAAAAAAACCCACCGACACTTCACCACCGGCAGGAGTGAATAGGGCGAGGAAACAGCCTTTAATGGGATATTGTTCTTCCTTTGTCTCATTCAGACCAAAAGGAAATAGAGTGGATAGCATAAACTTTAATGAGCTTGTGTAACAGACTCACTTAATTCTTTGGCTTCTCATGCAATCAGACAGCAGTGAGAGGGCTTTTTGTTGTGCTTCCATAGCAGTGTAATGTGCTTGGGCAAAGGAGTATGTGATGGAAATATTAACAACCAAGACTCAGAAATGATTTCTGAACAAATGAATAAATAAATAAACAACAACAACACACACACACACACACGCACACATATATTTATAAAAATGTCGTTTATCCAGATAGGAGAGAAATACAGCCAAACTTTTGTGGCGACTGCTTGTCGGGTATACATGTGAAATAACAACTTGATAATTGAAACTGCTTTAGATTTTCCATACTTAACAAAAGTGTTTATATTCATGGATATCAAAAATATATGCTGAAATTAAATTAATTTTAATGTCCTGAGGACACCATTGAAATATGTGGAGACAGATCTCTTGCAAAAGGAGGAGCTTCAGATTTAACTCAGACATTCTGTTATGTAGGTTTTGTAGCAGTGGTTGTTTTTGCAGCTTGAACAATGTTGGCCTCCAGCCTGTGAAGATGTTAAATTAAATTCAGATGATGTACTTTTTTTCCTGGAGATCACTTCTAAGCCGTGCTTAGCTCGAGGCACTGCTACCTGAACTTATGTCACCAAGTCCTGGCAGATTTGCAATCCATAATCTTCCAATCATCGTCCAAGACCATCCTGATCGAAGACGAAGGAAAAAAAAAAATCCAACTCAGCTGCGGGAGCCAGACGTAACTGTTCCAGGAGCAAAAGCAACCGTTGTCGTTGTGGAACAAAGCCGCTATCAAACAGTTGCGGGTTCGACACACGAGGAGAGACGGATTGAAGCGAAAAGGGAAAGTCACGGCGCTCTGGGGGAACAGAGGCAAATTCTCAACTTTCTTGCTGTGTCACTGTCCTGCGTTTTCACGGGCTCAAAATTTCACTCGCACAAACTATCAGAGGCTCGTCGCCCGAATGAGACACAGATGTCTCCTCTGATGGCTGATAGATGATAAGTACTAACACAAGCTGTTTACTTCTGTCGCTGCCAGGACTTTTAATGACTTATCGCCTGGACAAGCTTATGCACATGTGATTTTAATTGAATTTCTTATTTAGTGGACACAGTGCAGTTGCAAAATTGTGTGTTTTTGACATCAGCAAAATATTGACAGTTTGACACAGTTGTAATAACATTTGTAAGAGCAGCTAGTGTGAAATAATTGTCATTATTGTTTTTTGGGGGATACCTGTACACAGGAAAAATAGGAGAGTATTTCTTTCAGAGTTAACGTTATTTTCATCTAAAAGAGTCACGTTTATACATTAGAGAGTGAAATTATTTCAATTGGTCAATAGAATTGGAGTCCAAAAGTAGAGGAAATCATATGGGAGTAAAACAAGAACACACCCACTGAAGATCCTTTAGTTTTGTTTCTTCCACCATCTTGTTTTCCCGCAGTGGAAACGGAGGAGGCGGTTAGCTGTGTGCCAGGTAATATAAAAATAATTCTAAACTAAGTACTGCATTGCCACTTAAAATTGCAATGTGATTTGAATTGAAATGCTGATGATACTGATGATATAGCTGATTAAAAAATACACACACACACACACACACACACACTATATATTTGTATATTTCCATCTTCTGCATTGTAACAATGCTCCTAAAAGTAGGTGAATGATAAATGTTTTTAAAGCTGTGAAAGCAAAGACAACCATGAATGCTAGTAGCTGTGATTTACAGATTTTATTTCACATTGTTTGAATTGAATAGATAAAATGTCTTCATAATGTTTATTTTTCAAGCTGCAGTAGCCCAACACTGGAACAATGAACTATACAAAGTTTTCAAAATTGGAAAGTTATAAACAAGTGGCACAGATGCAGGGTATGCAAAAGAGAAACATTTTCAGTTCTACTCAAACCACAGCCAAGAGGCTGAACTTCTGTTTTCAACTTACATATAGGAAGTTCTTAGGATCAGCCAGGTAAGGGAACAAGGTAAAAATACCCTTTTCATGGTCTTCTTTTACACGTCTGGAAGGACTTGTCCTACAGAGACATAGCAAAAACTATGAGCATTTTTAAAGGTGTAAAGAAAACCTTCAATAAAGGTGATTGAAGGTTTTCTATGAGAGGTGCAAAGAAAAAATCAATAATTTCAGCATACCCATGTTCACTTGTCATATGGGCAGCACTATCTTGACCATGTCACGCTGTCTGCTGTCTGATAGGCTTTTTGTTTGCACATATTCATAAAAAAGATGATCTTGTCTCCTCCTGGTTTGTGCTTCACAACATTTTCAGTTATCTAAGTGATGGTAAAAATATAACAAAATATAAATTAATACATGACAAAAACACCACACACAAGACAATTACAAATCCTATTTTATTTCACAAAAAGAGATGGTATAAGAAAAGCTACAATAGTTATTAGTAGAATAATAAGTCCAAGATTTAACATTTTTGGTGAAGTCCAGAGCCTTCCACGGTAAGGATCTAGACTAAATGTGCAATTTTAATTTTATCGTAGAAAAAAAAGCCCAGCAAAGCTCCTAACCGTAACCCACTCCATAACAATCACTCTGCAAAATACTGAGGAGGCTCTGTGGGAGGAGTTTAGCGCTTGAAGAGCAAATCGCGAGTTAAAGCCTCTGAATTTCATGACTTGTCAATGAACAATGATTAAAAAAAAAAAGAGTTTGATTGACACTTACCATACCGGCATGTTTTAGCGTGTGGGGGAAACCGGAGTACCCGGAGGAAACCCACGCAGCACAGGAAGTAACATGCACACTCCTTACAGTAAGGCTCCGACCGGGAATTGACCCCGGAACCTTTAGCTTGCAAGGCATCAGCCATCAGGCTGCGCCACTGTGCTGCCCGGAATATGACTATGCTCCTATTAACATATCTTTGTACCTTTTGACGTCACCGCCGTTCCCCGGGTGATGACATTGAGGAAGCGCCTCGGATCTTTGCTCGTCATCATCCGGGATCTTTTCACATAACTTCCGTTGCAAACAACAGCACGTGAGTTGCCCATGAATGCAGTAGCTGTCATCAGCTATCACTTCCGCCTCTTCTCCTTCATGACAATTAGAGTGAGACGGTGTCACGAATACAATATGGACATTCAAAAATATGACATAAAGCATAGAAACATACCTCGCTGGCTGAACCTTCCTTTCCACGTAGAAATTAGGTTATTAAATCAATTCTTAAACTTAAATGACACTTCTACAGTCACTTGCTAAAGCTACGCTTTCATGTCGCAAGCGTCTCTGGTTACCTAGCAACATGCTGGATTCCACTTCCTACTTTAACCTTTCAGAATAAGAGTCGTAATAACAAAAAATATAAATAATACAAAATAAAACATGTAGACTAAAACTATGGCAGTGAAAGCAGCATTTGACCTTTTGTCAAATATGTCTACAAGCAGAAAGTCCTCAAACAAAGCAGTGGTCTCTCACAGTCTGATGACCTTCTTCACAATGCTGAAGGCACAACAGAAGTGGAAAATGGTAAAGTTCCTATGACTTATGAAGAAAGTGTTTAATGTAACAGAGGTTTATATGAATTGGTTCAATATAAGTGCACATCCTCCTGCTGTCAGTGTTTGGTAAGCTTACTCTGGAAGTATTAACATGGTGGCAAATAAGAAGTTTTGGTAGCTTATGTTTATTACACTTTTTCTTCTAAGATGGGACAGTGATATGTCATCCATTTTGATCCTAGTCCACCTCCTGCCACCGTCACCTCATGGGTGCAAGAGACCAGGAAAACTCTCAGCGAGACAAGCCAGTGAAGTTTGTCAAGGAACATTTATGTTGATCAAAATTCTCCATTCTTCCCCTTTTTTTATTTTTATATTTATTTCATTATTTATTTGTATTTCTTGTGAAGTTGGTCTTAAATCTTGTTTCAAGTGACATTTAAGAGGTCCTCAAAAGTAATTTGCCTTGTCTGTCTTTTTTGAAACCCAAGACTAATCATGTTTTGTTCTCTTTTTGCCACAGACAGGAACCAGCATTTTTACACTAAGTGGAGTTGATTTTGATCTGTAATTCAACTCTTCCATGAGAGTAAATTTTACTCTTTAGACTGGGACCAAATGTCTTTTTTAGAGTACAATTTTTTTCAAATTGAGCAACTTTTACTCTGGAAATTTTACTGTGTACCATCCCCAATCAAAACTTTATGGTGAAATGAATATTATATCATAAACTGTCATTTTATTCAGAGTTGTGTACAGAAACCCAACAAGATCCAAGTAACGTTCATGAATGTGAGCCAAAACATATTTGTTTCCAAATGATGATTTATCATTTGTTACTATTTAGCTAAATGCCATAAATGTTTTAGCTTCTGGACTGGAAATGCACAGATCTAGAAAAAGAGCGACATTTTGAATTGATCCTAATTACTGGGCAAGTACTCACTCTCTCTCTTTCGCACACACATACGCACATAACGTCTGCTGTGTGTGTGCTTATCAGGAGGTACCTGTGTGGCAGGTGATAGAGGTGAAAGTGGAGGCGGCTTTACGTGGCAGCAGCACGACTGATGGAGCAGCTAAGCCTAAGGAGGAGCTGAAGGCGTGGGTCTGGCCTGCGTTGTGTTACTACAGCCCTAACTGGAGACAGATTAAGGACTGTGCATTTATCTTTGCTTGTAAATGAGTGACTGGCCAGTGTTGTTACTGCCAGGCCAGGGTATTGGAACAAGAGGCTTAAGATGCTATCAGAGAATGCAGTGCCTGCAGGCTCTCTGAAGATTATAAGGCGTGGAGAAAAAAAAAAAAAAGAAAAAAGAAAAAGACAGAGGGAGAAGTGTTGACAAACAACCAGGGGTTATTAAGCATTAATTATATGCTAAGCAAACGCCTGCTCTGACCCATTAACACAAAGCTTTTGAGACCGTAGGGGTTCGGCGTGCCTTTATCAAGGTCAGAAGTCATCAGTTCGGTTTGATTGGCTTCGAGCCGCTGTGTTGGACAGATAATGAGTATCAAGGTCTTCTGCTGTTCCTCCTGCATTTACAGCTGAGAAAAGTCAACAAACGACTCAGATTTTGTTGATACAATGATAGAATCTGGCCATGCCATCCCATGTTATGGGTTGTTCAACAACATGTGTAACAGAGTAGGATTGACAGACTGTTTTCCATTCTTAGATCAGAATTCCATTTCAAATTGTGTTTGTGAAAGCAGCTTTTAGGAATGTGAACCATTCAGATGTGGAAGGGAATTCACCTGGTCGCTGTAAGTGAGTAAAGCTTGCATGTGGCATTTCTACTGTGACATAATATTTGATCTAACTCTGGAATACCTCACACCCCGCTCACAACAATCACTGCTACTGCATTTAAATAAAAGACCCAGTAATAACATTGCTCATTCTACACTATGCAGACATTCTTTCTGCACTGACGAAAATCTGTTTACCTCAGCATGGGCTCTGCCCCATTTAACCAACTTTATAATCAGTTCAACTAATAATTATTAGACCACTTGCTCACACTCATAGTTGAGTCCTACAAACAGTCTCTGTTACTTTCATGATCATTAAAAATGAAGAAAATAAGTGACTTTATGGCAAATATGAAATGTCCTCACGCATATAATTTCTAAATTTATACCTTTTACCTTAATAAATACAAACTATATACAACTGGGGAAATTTGCTAGCATCACAGAGACCATGTTTTGTTGAAAATATATCTGAACAAGCTCTAAGTCATCCATAAAATTGGATAGATTTGGTCTGAAATTGAAAGTTTTTGCTGCTATTGTAAATGTTTGATCTGACATTGACAAGACGAGGAGAGGAGAATAATTAGCTGGACTCAAACTCTGGACCTCCTGATTAACGAAGCCACAACTTCATTAGATAGGCTCCAAAACCAGGATTCATTATGACTTTTCACCAGTCATTGTTTTATGGCTATTGTTATTAGATTGATGTTTAATCCATATTTTAATGGACTGCACAATAGTTAACATCATTGCTGTGCAGCAGGAGGGTTCAAGGTTTAAATTCAAGCCAGAACTCTTTCTGCACTGAGTTTGCATGTTCTTCCAATACATGCATGGGTCCAAGTTCTCCGGCTTCCTCTCATAATCCAGAGCATGACTGTTGACACAACACTAGACTGTTAAGCGGTGGATGATGATGCTGAACTGGTTTTCAGCGTTCTTGGGGCAGCGCTACCACGAGAGGGGAAGGAGAACAAGCTCTTGATGAAACCCACAGCTGGTTCTTAAAACCTGGATGTTAAGTCATCAGAATCCATTCTTGCATTGATTTGGTCTTGAGTGCTTCAGATGGCGCTTTATAATAATATTTTTTCCCATGGTCTTTCGCACAAAACATTACAAATGTGCACCCTCTCCTCTGAGTGAGGGTAGGGATCACTGCTGGATCAGTTTCTTTTTGCCTTGGCAGTGTATCAACATGCTTTGCCAATTCAATAGCAAGCAGAGATTTGTAGTTCATTGGAAGGCACAACAGATTAGGTCAAGTCAATAGACTGAATAGGGCTCTCTCTGACATCTATAGAGATTCAAACATTCGCTAAAATGTGGGTTAGATTGGTAGTTTTCTTTTAGCATGCTAAACCTTAGCATCCAACATTCACTAAACATCCCACAAAACTTTGACTTCTTGGGTTGGTTATCTTAGTTGTTCCGACATGATTTACATTTTATGGAAAACGATGTCAGGCACTTCACTGACTGAGAAATTAGAGGGTCTGTTACTCCACTTGTCCAATTTAATCACACTTGTGACTCATCTCAGCTGCAATGCCAGGAAGTCATGAGTCACTTTGAGCACCACGGCGCCAGTGACACCTTGACACCTGCTTCTCCCTGCGCCTGGCAGATAAATAAAAGTATTTTTTTCTCCTCCCTTCGGTGTCAGGTGCACTGTGAACTAAAGCCACCAAGAGCCTTTCAGGGAGCAGTGAGAATGGAGATTACCAACAAAATCTCCTGTATCCATACGATGCAACCCCCAGCTTGCACAGGCACTTACAAATTGGTATTTGGAATATAATTAGCTTTACTTTCAAGGATTACACTGCCTGCTACAAAGCCAGAACTGCATATTTTTCAAGGCTTGAGGGTTGAAGACGGCAGCCAGTAATGCTGCAAAATCAAACTTTGTGCTATTTAACATTATGGAAAGAAAAGTTAGACTAGTTGGGGAACAATAAGGGCAAATGTAATCATTTAAGATGTGTATTGTGACTATTTGGAAAATGTAAATACTGAAGCAACCTGCAAAAACATTGGTTAAAGGAGCAATGTTGTGTGTTTCCCAGGAATATGGCGCCATTTTATAACACAATCAAATAACTATGTTACCTTTGACTGTTAAAATATGACTTAGAAGAAATTGGACTTGTTAATTTAACAACTTGAAATTGCGCCTCTGTCTCTTTAAGAAACTCCTGCTCTCTCTGACACTCCGCCTTCAGGAAGTCATCACGAAATCGTGTTAGTTGTTCCCAGCTGAATGGTTGCCAAGGAGATTAAAGGATTTCTCAAACATGCATGAAAGAATCAAGGCGTTTATGATGAGGGAATGACATTATAACTAAATAAGAATGGAGGTGCCATACTTTATTGATACAAACATAATGACAGGAAATGATCTATTCATCTGTTTTCTACACTTGCTTAATCCTTCCGAGTCACAGAGTGACTGCTGGTTCTCCAGCAGTGAGATGCACCCCATTAAGCTAACTGCTGCCATTACTATTTCCATCTCCATTTGACGTGACACTGTAATCCCAAATGTAGCTTCATGTCCTTATGCCTGACAAAAACGGCAATAAAAGGAACTGAAATCAGTAGGTTAGGTTATGGATGACTTAGATCTCAAACTTCTGGGAGTTTGTGTGTCAGCAGCATAAAGGATTCGATTTTGTCATGCCAACGACATTGGTTGGCGAGAACTTAACAGGATTTCTCGTCTCATCGACTGGATTTGTATGCAGCTAAACAGACAGTTTGAGACGCTGCTGAGCAAATGTTCCTTTGGTAAATGTTGCTTTAAAAAAACAAACAAACAAAAAACAAACAACAACAAATAAAGAGCCGTCAAAATACATACGATATTCAGAAGTTACTTTTCATTAAATGCCACTTCTGCGACTTTGAAAAGGTAAAAGGAAAGCCATGACCCAACAGAAGTAGTTTTGATTCGATTTCAATTGAAGTCCACAAAATTCTGTCAAACGAGAGCAGCAAAATGAGGCGAGTGTTTATGTAGCGACTAGATGTCAGGGCCAAATACTTTCAATTAATTCAATGTATTTTATGCAGATAGAAAACATGCCGCAGTTTATTCATTAGGTGAAGAATAAAAAAAAAGTTAGCTAAATGCCCAGGAAGTGGCCTCCTTCTTATTTAATAATAATATACTTTTTTTTAAGGTCCCTTCTCTTTTTTCTTTTTTTTTTTACATGCTATGTATTTAAGTGTTCTCCTTTTCTGAATTATTTTAATGTGTTCGGTGTTCATTTTGCAGTCTTACTTGACCCCTTTAAAGTCTGAGTGTTTATACAAATAAAATGTATTATTATTATTATCATTATTATTATTACCTTGAAATCTAGAGGAATTAATTGATCTAATTGTCAGCTAATCTTCTAAATGATCCCGCTGTGTTTGCCTGATCTCTGCAGATTTCTATTCATTTTGTTTTACCTCTGCTATTCTCTCTGTTCTACTGAGTGGAGTTATGATATTCACTGTAAGTGTAGAAAACTGGCTTTGTGATGCCACCTTGAATACAGACGGCTTGTTTATCGCATGTTTATCCTGCAAAGTGCCTTGATGAACAACAGGAACCACTGACCCCGCCATGACCTTTAGCAAGTCGAGCCAGACTGCAGCAAGTATTGCCAGCTTCCTCAGGTAGACGCATAGTAGTTGCACATAACTAAGTTTCACTCTGTTCACATGTCGGTTTAATTGGTCATTTTATTTTTGATTTTTTTTTTTTTAGTTTTTACCAAAATTACTTTCAGCTAGATATGACTTTAGCCATTATTTTAGAAAGGTGATGAAATGTTTCTGAGTTACTCAGAGATGACTCCATGCATTTCATTTTTACAGTTGAATAAATTAGCAAATATATACATATATATTTTTTTTTTCATTCAAATCACAAAAAGAAATGTGCAATTTGCTTCAGTTTCCTTCAAGCTAAATCTCAAAATGAAACTTGGGAGCCTCATATTTTCCTTCTATTTTCAGACGTGGCAGACAATGACCTACAAACAGACATTCAAACAGACTTGCAGCTGTGCTGAGGTCACGAGGGAAGCACGCCGACAATGAGCGAGCGACGGGGCAGGCCGTGTGCGTTCTGTACGTCCACCATGACACAAGCTGACCCCCAGCTCTGGCTAAGGACTTGGAGAATAAGGATCCAAGAGATGAAAGACGTGGTGGATGTAAAACCCGGGGCTTTTGGACATTCTGAACAAGATTATGTTTGCCCTTCTCTCCGTGCCCTCCTCTCTGCACCGTACTTCAAATGCTCCTGCAGGAGACTGTGGAATGTGCTTCACTTGTTAACTTTACTGCCGCTACTCCTTCTGAGAGGTCAAAAACTCAGAGAATGGGCGGCGGCGGCAAAGCAGCCTGCTTGTGAACGAACGGGGCCGACAGTGGGAGGTTTTGAAATGTTCATACCGGGTCACAGGCAAGCAGACGAACGCAGGAGCTGAATGCCGTGTTTTGGTGTCAGGCCCGTCGAATCCAAGAGCAAGGACTTCCTCACACACTCACAGGTCACACAGGGAGGAGGAAATATTAGTGGCTCTGCAAACTGTCCCTGCAACAGAGCACAATGCTTCAGGGCCATGAGTCGCCGTTTTGTCGTTGGTTCTTTCACTGTGATGTGAAGCGCCAACTAACTAACACCACTGAGCATAGATCTGTATTTAAAACAAGCTATGTTAAAGATCTAATATGTTATATTTACATATTTGTAACAATTTAGCTCGACTTTAACACAAATATTATTCCATCCACAAACATCTTCAGGTTTTTTTTTTCTTTTCAACCATGCTGCAATTTTTCAAATCATCATAAAAAATTGAATATTATGCAAGGATAATTCAATTAAATTTTGTTTTATAAAGTACAGAACTGTAGTGGATGATGTGATGACAACAAAGCATCCATTTAGTGTGAAGGTTTAACCTCAGTGCAAAACATGAAAAGCAGTTTTCAAACGCCAGTTTATTCCATTCAGGGAGAAAGGTTACACATTCCACCTAAAAAGATTTTATACATTGCTACCAATATGGTGTCACGACTAATAACTGGTAGTGACAGTCTGAAACAGCACATCATGCATCTGCAATAAGAGTCTTTTCGGGCAACATTTGTTGATGTGGTTCTCTTTCAGACTGTTCAGCCCCTCGCCTGCGGTGGTGCTGCAACAGGAACCACAGAAGAAATTGACACAAAAACCTGGGAGGAAGACACTGAGAGCATCCTCCATCTTCACAAAATGTAAACACAAAAGGAGTGGTGTGAGTTTTCAGCATTTCTCTTTGGTCTTTGGGACCACGAGCCATTTGTCCCTCTGGCGCTAGACTAATATGTTTGTTTTGGTTCCATTTACTCAGAACGCCACTTCCTGCTGCTGGAGCAGGCTCCACTCTGTTTGATGTCCACGTGTGAATTCAAAAAGCACCAGAGTTCATTTTAACCCAACTGATACCTCGGTCTGTAGGTGCACCGAAGTTGGAGTCATTCACACCTTCCCAAACGAGCGAGACTTTCTAGACAAACCAATCAGAGTTCGATTAAAGCAGATTAATCAGGGATGGTGTGAATGAGCCCCTCCATCAATGAGAAGGGATATCAACCCACTCTTCCTTGCAGAATTGTTGTAATTCCATCGCCTGTCTATAGGATTTACATCCAGACTTTGACTATGCCACTCAGATTTTCTTTTTATTTTCAGTCAATCAGAATGAGACTTGCTGGTGAGCTTTAAATTGTCTTGTTGTTTGAAACTTTGGGTCAAAAGCAGAGAAACGTTTGGATCAGTTGGTTGTGTATCACACAACGCACGGCTGAATCCAACATGAGTTCAGCTTTTTACTAAAACTTCATTATGCTTTGCAAGGAAAACATTCCTAGTGCACCACCTCATACTGCGATGCAGAGTATTAATAACCACAGACTGTTAACAAAAGTGCATTTTTAAGATGTGAACAAAACTACAGTTTATTTTTGTTTTTGTTTAATGACATTTAAGAGATTTTAAAGTACATTGGATTCATAACAGAGCAGACCAGAATATAAAAAATAATGAGCTGATCTTTAAATCTACTTTAAGCAAAACATAACAAGAGACTGGAGAACTTCACCTCCTGCACATACAAACCAGTGACAGAAAGCGTTGGTGAGATTCATGACCTTTAGATGAATTTTTGTTCTTTGTTTGGACCGAACTGAACATGAAGCACTGGCTGGTTCTGAGAAACATGAGCGGTTTCTCACGGGTCA